>NC_083580.1:67858110-68190110 GCF_027579695.1 Neoarius graeffei | reverse complement strand
AAATCAGACCAACGGTTCAAAAGTTACAAGCAGAAATGTACCTGCGACTTTGACCTGTTGGTGGCGCTAACGGGTTTGAGGTAGAGGCCTGAAATTTGCTGAGAGGAATGGTGAGAGTGTCTAGAATCAGTGTGCCAAATTTCACAACTTTTTACCAGACGGTTCTATGGGCTGCCATAGACTTGCAGAGGCGGAAGTGGACTGAATAATAATAATAATAATAACAATAATAATAATAATAATAATAATAATAATAATAAGAAACAATAGAATCACTATGGGTGCCTTCGCAGCTTCGCTGCTTGGCCCCCAATAATAATAATAATAAGAAACAGTAGAATCACTATGGGTGCCTTCGCAGCTTCGCTGCTTGGCCCCCAATAATAATAATAATAATAATAATACATAAGTAAATAAACCCAGAATATGAAAACTAATAGATAATGAAACGAAAAGTTGTATTTAGGGGGATGACCTTGTAAATTTAAAAAAAAAAAAGTTATACTACAATTATATATACAAACAAACAAACAAACAAACAAACAAACAAACAAACAAAATCATTCCATGAACTATACAGTATGCACACTTGGCACAACTTTGAATGATTTCATATAAAATCTTGAAAGCATTTGTTTATTTGGTTGATTATTGGTTAAATAGATTGGATTGGATTGGACTGGACTGAACTGAATGGCTTGATTGGACCTGTGTTCTATAATGTTACTTTCCGATTACAAATGGTTGACATTTTTATCATGAAAAACAAATAAACTACTACTAATACGAGCAAAAATTAATTAATTAATTAATTAATTAGTTAATTACCCTACGTAAAAGTCTATTTATGCCTTTTATTTTTATTAACAAGAAAGAATCACAATGCATATAAGAATAAATTTTATATTTTACATCCAATATCTTTCTACACAACCATAACTGATGGTCTTTACACTGCGTGGTCTGAGTCCTGTTACGTTAATACAAATCAAAACTTACGGTAATCAAAATTCCACTATCCAGTGTTAAAGTCTTTACACATACAGTGCAATGCAAATAAACAATGAGAAAGTGTGAAAAAAAATTGCTGATGAATTTAACGCAACATTAGTATTCAATTCGGCGTGACACGACTATGTGAACATTCCACAAACGTGACCATGTGATGGTGGAGTTGACACGCGATGATGAACTGCTGCTTATTCTTTTCCAAAAGGTTGGAAAAAAGAAAACTTTCGGCTCATCCTGTCCTGAGACATGGGCGAGAATGTGGGGTTTCACTGCTTGGTTCAAGAGTTGCTGAGAATGATAGCAAGCTTCACCACGTCATAAAACAGGCAACAGGCCATGGACTCTACACACACTGGTTTCATTGCTGAGTTCCTCTCCAATTTTTTTTTTTTTTGTCCGGTCAATGTCTTTAAAGTCGTTATCTTTATCATTTTTGTTGCTCTTGTCAAACAGTGCTGGGTTTTAAGACACAAACTCAATGAAAGGCTCTGCCGAGCCTGCAGCAGTGTGATGACGTTTCCACAGCCTGCGCCCGGGTTGAATGCGTTCCTTTCACAGATGAAATAATAGAAAAAACGAATCAGACACGGACATCCGCCTTTGATGTGAAACTGTTCGTTTACAGGATGGTCGTTCCAAAAGTATATTTTCGGTTGAAAAAATTGTAACGACAAATTGCACTATACGTGTAAAGACCTTTACCCAGAGGAGGATGCGTCTCTCGTTCTCTCTCTAGGATTTTTTCCCCCTTAAAATTAGATTTTGCTAAAAGCACCATACAAATCCAATGAAACTAAACACAGACAGTCTGTATTTGAGGGAAAGGGAGAGAGATAAGAGACTGTCTATACAGTTTTGAAGGACAGTGACAGAGGAAGAATGTGTGTAGAAAACAGAGTGTGTGTGTGTGAGAGAGAGAGCAGTGTATGCAGTGAGTACTCATTACTGTGGTCTCATTCAGCATGCAGCAGCAGGCAGCAGTAAGAGACGAGGCCACCTGCTGTCTAATTGCTCACTGAATAAGGCTTTCTGGATGGTAGCAGCACACAAAGTTAAACATCTGAGGGTCCTTTCTTTTAACAATATCAATTCTCCCTGCTCTGAATAAATTAATTCTTGAGTAAAACGGGTTTGGACCGTCGTGTGCTACAAGCCAAAAAAAAAAAAATGGAATGAATGGTCCCAAGTCACTTGAAACTACTTCACAGACCAGAAGAAGGAAGAGTAGTGCAATACGTATGCAATAACATACAAAGTAGGATCATAAAAGCATAATATTGTCTTATTTAAAACAAATAAATGAAATAAAATAAAATAAAAAAACACTTTACAAGATGGGGCGGCACGGTGGTGTAGTGGTTAGCGCTGTCGCCTCACAGCAAGAAGGTCCGGGTTCGAGCCCCGTGGCCGGCGAGGGCCTTTCTGTGCGGAGTTTGCATGTTCTCCCCGTGTCCGCGTGGGTTTCCTCCGGGTGCTCCGGTTTCCCCCACAGTCCAAAGACATGCAGGTTAGGTTAACTGGTGACTCTAAATTGACCGTAGGTGTGAATGTGAGTGTGAATGGTTGTCTGTGTCTATGTGTCAGCCCTGTGATGACCTGGCGACTTGTCCAGGGTGTACCCCGCCTTTCGCCCGTAGTCAGCTGGGATAGGCTCCAGCTCGCCTGCGACCCTGTAGAACAGGATAAAGTGGCTACAGATAATGAGATGAGATGAGACTTTACAAGATTCTCAGGTAGCACAGCGGTGTAGTGGTTAGCACTTTCACCTCCCAGCAAGAAGGTTCTGGGTTTGAGCCCAGTGGCTGACAGAGGCCTTTCTGTGCGGAGTTTGCATGTTTTCCCTGTATCTGTGTGGGATTCCTCTGGGGTTTCCCCCACAGTCCAAAGACATGTGGTTAGGTTAACTGGCTACTCTAAATTGCTGGTTTTCACGTGACGTCACATCCGCCTCGTTAGTTATTCAAAACCTTAGCTGGTGGTCTACCAAAGCTCAGTTGACAAAGAGTTTGTACGGAGAAGATGCATTGCTCGCATGAAAAATGCCTTACGCTTGCAGTGTTCAAATTGATCAAACTGTGAAACTGATGAAAGTTTCTTCAGGGTTCCCCGTGAACTAATGAAAAAAGGGTGAATGAACACAGGAGTTCACAAAAAGGCGTCGAGAAAGGTGGCTTTTGAACCGCTCGCTGAAATCGAAGGGAGCCGAGTCGAAGCATGCTCGAGTTTGCAGTGATCACTTGGTGAAAGGTTTGTATTTCCCTCTCAGCTATGTCCTTAGTGTTTTCCAAGTACTTTTCTTGCTGTGTGTCGTTATTTTATGGTACTTTTTTTTAGTCACGAAGCGCTAAAGTCCCCAGCTGTTTCTTTTGTTTCCTCCTCACTCCTCACTAAGTCCATGAAGGTCGCAACAAAATTCTTACCCAGCCATACAGTTACAATGCGCCGTGATCACTTCTCCGTCTTGTTTAACTAAGATCCAGGGCTTTAAAGGGGTTTCTGATGATCTTTGTGAATGATTTACCTGACAGATAAGAGCCAACACAAGTGAGAATCAAGCCAGCTGTTGTTTGCTTACACTTCAACTTGCAGCATTTCGTTGTAAAGACGTGAACAAAAAGCTTAAAAACAAAACAAAAAACTAAACATCCTTACACGGGCAAAAACAATACAGGATTCATTCGGCAGTGACTTGATAGCGAGGTCCTTTACCCAGCCACATACAGAAATGTGTAAGCCTCCATACTCTTCCACGCTTTCATCTGTTTTGCGGTGTAGAAGGACGTCTGCAACACCAGATAGTTCGAGATGTCGGGGAACTCGACTGAAGGTAGTTTTCGAGATCGTATGACAAATCCTTCTTTCCCAGACTGTAGGGGTCGATTCCATTGCACATAGCAATCTTCTGAATATATCTAAAGCCAGCAGTGGCTTCTAGATTACGAGCGTACTCTGATAACTTATTGCTAGTTGTTTGCACTACAGCGGCTGTTTAGACCACCAGCTATTTCACTTCAAGTAAAACCGCTAAGAAAAGTCACATGACTGAAACCCAGCAATTGCCCATAGGTGTAAATGATTGGGTGGGAACTGCTCTTGTCCTTGATGTCCACCCTGGGTAGCTCTCCTGAACTAAACCGTAGGTGCTAAAGAAGGCAAGTGGGCTTGCTTGAAATCCTTGAAGACGTTTTACCTCTCACCCGAAAGGCTTCTTCAGTTCTGTCTGACTAGGGTGAGAGGTGAAACGTCTTCAAGGATTTCAAGCAAGTCCACTTGCCTTCTTTAGCACCTACAGTTTACGATGACCTGGATGACTGAGAACCTTCACAGGCTCTCTTGAACTAGCTAACAAATCTGCAGGAAACAAACAGTCAACTACACTTGACATATGAGGAGAAGAAGACGAAAAAGACAAGATTATTGACCTCGTCATCCCATTACAGCATTACTCAGTGATCTCTATGTTAGCAACACCTGACAATCTTAAACCTTTCATATTGATCGCACTAACTATTGCCAAAAAGACTATACAGTATTACTTACCCGGAAAGGCAGAACCAAAGTATCCACACAGACACACTGGCTTAACCTTTTAACAAGAAATATTCGCAAGTGACTTTTTTGCAGCACCTTCTATACAAGGAAACCACTGATTACTGTATCCAACTTTCACTCGATTGCTCTGTATGCCACTTTCTGCACCAATGTAATTTCACCACATCAACGTCTACCACTATAGTATTTAAACAAGTGTTGCCAGGCAAAACAAACCTCGCGCGATAGCACTTCTGATGAATATGAAGGAAGATATCGCGAGAAAAATAGGTACCCTATGGGTCCATGTGGCTACTGATTATAAATACAATTTTCTGATCCCATGTCCATACAGTAAAGGGGCAATTCCATGTAAATGTCAACCTCACCATGCAAAAATAAAGCAACATGTAATACATCAAAACCACTCCCAGAGATATCACCTAGGCCTGTATTTTACAGATGTGAATAAGTTGAACCAGTTTGTAACCAACCTAATGTCACTGTCAGTCTTTCTTTCTTATAATGTAAAACCCAAGCTAAAATCAACTTTGATCATGTACAATTCTATATTATTGCCACAAGCCACAGAAATGTATGCTAAAATCCACAAAACAGCAAAACAATAGTTATCCTAAATATTATTTAATAACTTTGATAGTTTTAGCTGATATTTAGAGTTTTTCAAAGGGTTATGGTGGTTAAATTGTTGATTTTTCTAAACATATGCCATGTCTATTTCAGACGCGTCACATCCATAACGGAATTTCGTCACATCCATAACGCTGACTTTTCCTTCCGAAACTCTGCATGAAATACAAAATATTTTAAACCAAGATTTTTTAATATTCACCTTGGACCCCTCTATCAAACGGATATCTCCATTTCGACATTAGGTTTACAATTTCACAGAGTTTGATAAAAATGTACAGTCACCCAAGAAAAGTGATACTTTTTCTGTCACATCCATAACGCATCTTTTATTGGCATTTTCTGGCATGCCCTAGATGTACTATGGGAATTGTTCTTGTTCTATCACTTCTCCAGTATGGTACAGCCTTAAAATATGCAACACCTGTTTAAATACTGGGAGACAATAAAACATGCACTGGGTCATTTGTTGCCATTTTGAGTTCAAGTGTCACGTCCATAACGCTGGAATTGCTCAAATATAGTATATATATATATATATATATATATATATATATATATATATTTACCCTATGAGGCAGTAGCTACAAAAAATGAAGCGTAATCCAAAAATTAACAATTTAAAAATCACAGAAGTAAAATATACCAAGTGTCTGTACTTTATATTATTCTACTCTGACCTCTTACAGTTTTCGAAACTGAAACCTCCGAACCGAGGCTGACATACACACGCTGTCGCCATGACCCAAACTCTTATTTCCTGGAAATGGCCCGGTGCTAGAGCTCAGTGGAACGCACTTTGCCTCTGTAATAAGCATAAACATGTCTGAAAGCGATTTCTTTAGTCTAGTCCATTTATTTCGAATGGTGAACCGAATTGTATACACTCACCGGCCATTTTAATCGGAACACGTGTATGCGCATGCACAGTGCGGGATCGTTACACTTACATTCTTTCGGCACGATGACGTAGTGTCTAGCGCCTCTATATGAGGCAGTAGCCACAACAAAAACAATTATGACCTTTTTGGTGACCTTGATCGGACGACCCTCAAAATTTTGGAGGTTCTATTTGAGACCACTGCCCATCTATCCTGAAAGTTTCATGCAGGTTGATCCAGCCGTTTTCCCGTAATATTGTTAACAAAAAAAAGCAAAACAAAGAAACCCAACTGAAAACAATACCACACCCCCTGGTGGACTCCATCCTGGGCGAAGTAATAAGATCAATCTGCAAACACAATTGAACTTGCAAGTCAAGTAACAACATGGTACATGTAGGTAACAATGGAATCAATTTTGTGCCAAAATGTTCATACAATACTTTTGAAATATCAAACAAAAACGACAAATCAAAATACAAAAAAAGAAAAAAAAAGTCAATTTTTTTAGACTGGCAAACAAATTATTCGTGTAATCGTGCAAAATATCAGTCTATTACTCTTCAGAAACCTTTTATTTTTGTTCCGCATCTTTCTCAGTTTTGTTTGATGTAATTTATTTCGGTTGCGATTCCAGCTTTCTCGTTTGCGCTCCCTGACTTTTTGCTTGCAGTTTTGGCACAAACTTCACGTGTGGGTGGGCTGTCCAAGAACGCATTCCCATTGGCTAACTTGTGTTTGACTGACAGCTACGCTCAGCCATTCCCTACTCGGATTCTGGCGGACTGTTTGACGAGTGACCGATCCATTGACGGTAAACAAGGATCGAGTGGACTTCAGTGGCAATTATGATATTGAATTAATTCAACAAAGTGTAAATTCAATATCATAGTCGCCACTGAAGTCCACTCGATCCTTGTTTACCGTCAATGAATGGATCGGTCATTCGTCAAACAGTCCGCCAGAATCCGAGTAGGAAATGGCCGCAACAGCCTCCGGGGGAATGGCTGAGCGTAGCTGTCAGTCAAACACAAGTTAGCCAATGGGAATGCGTCCCTGGACAGCCCACCCACACGTGAAGTTTGTGCCAAAACTGCAAGCAAAAAGTCAGGGAGTGCAAATGAGAAAGCTGGAACCGCAACCAAAATAAATTACGTCAAACAAAACTGAGAAAGACGCGGAACAAAAATAAAAGGTTTCTGAAGAGTAATAGACTGATATTTTGCACGATTACACGAATAATTTGTTTGCCAGTCTAAAAAAATTGACTTTTTTTTCTTTTTTTGTATTTTGATTTGTCATTTTTGTTTGATATTTCAAAAGTATTGCATGAACATTTTGGCACAAAATTGATTCCATAGGTAACTGGGGTATTTTCAAAATGCAGAATGTTTCTGTCGTCGTTGTGGGAGTGTGGGACTGTTTGACCTCACTATCAAACTCACAGCTAAACTCAGAAACAATATCAAATCATTGAAGAAATCCTGGTCAGCTTTTCTACAACCAGAAAAAGAAAGAAAAGCCACGCACTCGGATGGGTACTAACCAGAAGTACGTCATGCAGACACACATGAAAAGAAAGGAATGATCCGCACACCAAAATAATCTCCCAGTGAAAGGTTTACTCCCAAGTGACATTTCGAGTCTCTTGACTTTTCATCAGACTAATCAACCTTTTTAAAAATACCATGAAATCTGATCCTTCCATACACACTCGATCACTGAAGCAGACATTTTAAGCGTTCTCCCTTTCTTTTTTTTTAACGCAATCATGTAATGAGGGCGGCATGGTGGTGTAGTGGTTAGCACTGTCGCCTCACAGCAAGAAGGTCCGGGTTCGAGCCCCGTGGCCGGCGAGGGCCTTTCTGTGCGGAGTTTGCATGTTCTCCCCGTGTCCGCGTGGGTTTCCTCCAGGTGCTCCGGTTTCCCCCACAGTCCAAAGACATGCAGGTTAGGTTAACTGGTGACTCTAAATTGACCGTAGGTGTGAATGTGAGTGTGAATGGTTGTCTGTGTCTATGTGTCGGCCCTGTGATGACCTGGCGACTTGTCCAGGGTGTACCCCGCCTTTCGCCCGTAGTCAGCTGGGATAGGCTCCAGCTTGCCTGCAACCCTGTAGAAGGATAAAGCGGCTAGAGATAATGAGATGAGATGAGACAATGTATAGAATTATCCTGCTTTTCTGTTCACCATGGTTAAAAAGAGTGGTTATTAGTTCATCTGGCCAACAGGCGATGAGCTTATAGACCCCTTCGCAGTAAACGTCATTCATACGTAAGCGGAAATTGCGCGCGCAGCCTGGACCCAAAAAAGACTCAGAAATGCCTAGTTGTTGTGTTGTCGGGTGTCAGAATCGTAGCAGTGATGGGGTTAAAATGTTCAGAATTCCAGCAGGATCTCACCCATTCCAAAAAAATCGCCGACATCTATGACTACAAGCCATCAAACGTGTAGACTGGGATGAAAGCACCATCAAAAATGCGCGGGTTTGCAGCGCCCACTTCATCACAGGTAAGATCAGGCTATTTATTAAATCTTTCTTTTTTATTCTTTCTAGTCTTCGTTTATTGATGTAGCAAAATACTTTGGTAACGTTTGTCTGATTAGCTGGGTCATAGTTACACAATGTAATGAATATTGGTAGCATGTTAACTTGGCTTTGCATGCAATTTTGTTTGATAGGAGAGGTCTCGCTTGACTCAAGCAGTCCAGATTTTGTGGCGTCATTATTTGTGTATGCCGAAAATCACAATTTTAAAGCAAGGATGGAAAGGTAAAATTGTGTGCCCTCGCTCTAAATGCCAACTTACGTTGACTGCTCTAACCTAGCTCCCGCCCCATTCAGTTTCATTTCTGCTCTCTGCCTCTCGCTTTTTACGCAGCTCTGATTTCTCTTAGCTGCACTCTTTACACTATCATTCCTTTCATGCCATTACCTCCTGCAAATTGCTGTTTAGTGTTGGTATTTGCTGTTGTAGCTAAAGCCACATTGCCATCACATCACTGGCATAATTTGATTAAAACAAAATGAACATGAATGTCTCATTGTTAATCAAGTTGTACTGTACATGCCCGCACATAACATAATCATATGCGTCTAAAGACTTGTAGGCATGAAGTTTTTCGTGGGTGTACACTGAAGTCTTGTCAATAAGGTACAAGTATATATCTGGCCATTGTATACCAGGGAACTTACTAACATCGTCCGTCCACTCTTTAATTAAATGCGGATCCGGTAGGCGATGTCCACTTGTTAGAGTTAACTTATTTATGTAGCATTCTCGATCTTGTAACGACAATTGTTTGGCATAATCTGACAGCTCATAATGCCGGTCTATGGGCAGCGCCATTGTTTCTGGGTCCAGGCTGCGCGCGCATCCTGGCAACGGTCAGTTTGTTTACAAACATGCGAAGGGGTCTATACCATCATGCGTTGTCTGTTCTTCGTTGTCTGGCATCATTTCAGAAAAAATCGCTTCTTCTCTCTCAGTTCTTCACCGATTTTTATTCTTTTTGGCAGGAAGGTAGGTCTGACTGGGCTGCATATGGCTTCTACCCAAATTTTCATAATTGCAATTAATAATGAAGACATAGAGTAACTAAGCTCTAATGAGCAGTTTCCACACAAATCGCTTCTTCTCCCTCAATTCTTCACCGATTTTGATTCTTTCTGGCATGAAGGTAGAGGTACCGAGGGTGCATGTAACTTCTACCCAGATTTGCATACCGTTAGTACAATTATTAATGAAGTTATAGATTAATTAAGCCTTAATGAGCAGTTCAACAAAAATTGCTTCTTCCCAGTCAATTCCTTGACGTTTTGGATTCTTTCTGTCAAATAGGTCGGTATTCCTAGGGTGGCTATAGCTTCTAGATATACAGTGGCACTTGAAAGTTTGTGAACCCTTTAGCATTTTCTATATTTCTGCATAAATATGACCTAAAACATCATCGGATTTTCACACAAGTCCTAAAAATGGATAAAGAGTACCCAGTTAAACAAATGAGACAAAAATATTATACTTGGTCATTTATTTATTGAGGAAAATGATCCAATATTACATATCTGTGAGTGGCAAAAGTATGTGAACCTCTAGGATTAGCAGTTAATTTGAAGGTGAAATTAGAGTCAGGTGTTTTCAATCAATGGGATGACAATCAGGTGTGAGTGGGCACCCTGTTTTATTTAAAGAACAGGGATCTATCAAAGTCTGATCTTCACAACACATATTTGTGGAAGTGGATCATGGCATGAACAAAGGAGATTTCTGAGGACCTCAGGAAAAGCGTTGTTGATGCTCATCAGGCTGGAAAAGGTTACAGAACCATCTCTAAAGAGTTTGGACTCCACCAATCCACAGTCAGACAGATTGTGTACAAATGAAGGAAATTCAAGACCATTGTTACCCTCCCCAGGAGTGGTCAACCAACAAAGATCACTCCAAGAGCAAGGCATGTAATAGTCGGCAAGGTCACAAATGACCCCAGGGTAACTTCTAAGCAACTGAAGGCCTCTCAGTTGTTCATGAGTCCACCATCAGGAGAACACTGCGCAACAATGGTGTGCATGGCAAGGTTGCAAGGAGAAAGCCACTGCTCTCCAAAAAGAACATTGCTGCTCGTCTGTAGTTTGCTAAAGATCATGTGGACAAGCCAGAAGGTTATTGGAAAAATGTTTTGTGGACGGATGAGACCAAAATAGAACTTTTTGGTTTAAATGAGAAGTGTTATGTTTGGAGAAAGGAAAATACTGCATTCCAGCATAAGAACCTTATCCCATTTGTGAAACATGGTGCTGGTAGTATCATGGTTTGGGCCTGTTTTGCTGCATCTGGGCCAGGACAGCTTGCCATCATTGATGGAACAATGAATTCTGAATTATACCAGCGAATTCTAAAGGAAAATGTCAGGACATCTGTCCATGAACTGAATCTCAAGAGAAGGTGGGTCATGCAGCAAGACAACGACCCTAAGCACACAATTCATTCTACCAAAGAATGGTTAAAGAAGAATAAAGTTCATGTTTTGGAATGGCCAAGTCAAAGTCCTGACCTTAATCCAATTGAAATGTTGTGGAAGGACCTGAAGCGAGCAGTTCATGTGAGGAAACCCACCAACATCCCAGAGTTGAAGCTGTTCTGTACGGAGGAACGGGCTAAAATTCCTCCAAGCCGGTGTGCAGGACTGATCAACAGTTACCGCAAACGTTTAGTTGCAGTTATTGCTGCACAAGGGGGTCACACCAGATACTGAAAGCAAAGGTTCACATACTTTTGCCACTCACAGATATGTAATATTGGATCATTTTCCTCAATAAATAAATGACCAAGTATAATATTTTTGTCTCATTTGTTTAACCGGGTTCTCTTTACTTTTAGGACTTGTGTGAAAATCTGATGATGTTTTAGGTCATATTTATGCAGAAATATAGAAAATGGTTCACAAACTTTCAAGCACCACTGTAGCTATACGTGCAGCAAGCTCAAGCTTCATATTTTCTGTCTATAAACTATCGCTACATTGAGCAGGCTACAACAGAAAGTCTTTCGCTTTTATACTGTGTCAGCTTTTCTGCTGTGTATATGCAGTACCAGTCATACTCATTCATAGGGTTTTCTGTAGTTTGACTATTTTCTACCTTGTAGAACAATACTGAAGACATCAAAACTATGAAATAACATCTGGAACATATGTGGAATTGCGTGGTAAACAAAAGAGGGTTAAAAAAAACCCCAAAGATTCTTCAGCGTGGCCACCATTTACCTTGATGACGCTTTCCACACTATTGGCATTATCTTAACCAGCTTCATGATAGTCACCTGGAATACTTTTCACTTAAGGTGTTTGAGGTCAAACAGTAAATAGTATATAATAAAAATACAGTAAATAGCCCTATTCCACAACTGTAGTCATGTGCAGTACTGTGCAAAAGTCTTAGGCCTCCTATTTTTTTTTCACACAAATTTTCTTATAGATTTCTATTTTATGACTTCTACATTATCGAGTCAGTACAAAACATTTTACAGTTTCAAACGTTTGTTTTCCAGCACAAAATTAAACATTACAGAAAAAAAGTTTGTATCTGAGCAGCATATTACTTAAGTGACCACTTTTCAGATTAAAAAAAGAAAACATAACTAGAAATCTGCAACTGTAAACAGTTACTAAGATATAGGCTTCACCTATGGTTCCATTATACTGAACACTTGTGGTCATAATATCTTTATAACGAGTGAGAAATATGTCAACTGGTTAGTGTATGCAAGTTGCATGAGGAATAAAATGCAAATTTAAATATATATTTTTAACCGTTGAAACTAACTGTATTTGCTTTATACTTTTAATTTCAGACAATGATACTAAGACATTGCAACTACAAAGTACCATGTTCCGTCTAATAACTGCCCACCCTTGCTTTTGTTCTTGAATAAAGATAATTAATTTTTTTCGCAGTCCAGTTTCCATCAAATCGTGCGCTCTGATTGGCTCACGAGCAGTCTGGAATCCTACGATCCAGACCCCGGACCTTTGGCGACTTGCTCGTTCACAACAACAACAACAAACATAATAGCAATTTTTTGTCAACATTTATTTTCACATTTCTCAGTTTAATAGCATTAATTTTACAGCATGGATAGTGATAACGGCAGTGTTCAGAGCAAAAGAGAGTTTTACTACCCTGATGAAGACGAAATAAAAGAAAACATTTCAGGAGAAAGCCGAAAACGAGCTTGTAGCAGGTTTGTTCTAAATATGGTTTCCCTTTTGGGCGCTCTCATTTTCTGTTAGAATTTGGTAAAGAAAAAAATAAATATATTATTTACCAGCTTAAGGTCAGTCCATATAGTGAAATACTGTGACCTCGGTCATGGTATTTCACGATACGGACCTCCCAGCTGGTAAATTTTATTATATATATATATATTAGTGCTGTCAAAAATGTCGCATTATTAACGCGTTAACTTGACTCAATTTTAACGGCGATAATTTTTTTATCACGAGATTAACGCTCTGTGACATGATGCCACGCCCCGCACAGCCAGAGTCCTCTGCCCTCCCCCGAACAGCCACGGTGCTCGGCTTAAGTTTCGTTTTCCCATCGGCGGCTCCAGCCCCACTTTGCAGTGGCTGTGACAAGACGTGTTATGCTCTGCAATAAAAATTAAAAAAAACATTGGTACAACCAGTGTTCGAACTATGCCGATATTTTCGGGGGGTCCCTTTTTTTTCCCTTGGGGGTGCTTGCGCTTGTCTCAGAGCGCGGATCTCCATCGCGCGCTCACTTCGGATATGCAAATGCTTCCCGTTACACACGATTGCTATGTCAATAAACATCATTTTGCCAATAGAGTGCTTCGAGATCAGCGCGAACCCGGCGGCGGCCATATTGGAAGTCAAACGTCGCTGTGTCAGTGCATTGTTGTTGCTCAGCGAAGCAAAATGCCGAATACGTGTGTCATTGTTGGCTGTAGTAGCCGGGGGTAAAAGGGTGGCAAAAGCTTCCACAGACTCCCTAAAGTCGTGACAAACCAGGGAATTGCAGCACAGGAGAAAAGCGAGCGGAGGAGACGACAGTGGCTGGCTGCCATTAACCGATCAAATTTAGGACTAGACTGTATCCGGATTTGTTCTGATCACTTTGTGACAGGTAGGTTAAATTGTCTTGAATTTCATAGTTACTAAAATAAATGTGATACAAACTATTATCTTTTCTATGTACTTTCAGCAATGATTAATGGATATATGTGTCACATTAGGTAGCTTATGTCTACTGCAGTGCATTGTTGCATCAAATGGCATTTAAGATCTAGGCCTAGTAATGTTTATGTACACATGCTGTACAAGTTACATACTAGGCCTACATTTTATTCACTGACTAAAATAATTGATAATTATGCGGCAACAAGCTGGGGTCAGCTTTCCATTCCTTCTCACTAACAGTGTATGGATCTACATTCCCAATGAAACGTACCTTCTCAGCATAACGCTCCCGTGCCTGCTTATCCAAACTTTCACAGTAGTGCTCCATCACTTCAGATGTCTAAATTCTTAAAAAATCAAAGCTTCTAAGCCCTCTAACGCGGAAACGAATCGGTGAATGTTTACTCTATGATGTGTACTCTATGCGCGCTCTGGAGCGAGTGACTTCCAAGATGGCCGCGCCGACCGCATGGTTACTATTTTTAGCATCATCTCGGAGCACTCTATATTTTAGAGACCCCCCAACATTTCCCAAATCATGTTTTCAAGGGATCTCATGTCTGTTTCAGGGGATCTCGGATCCCCCGAGTACCCCCGTAGTTCGAACGGTGAGCAAGCCCATTCACTTTTTTATGCTGATAAGAGAATTACAATGGTTTTTCATGTGACAAAAATGTGCGATTAAATTGCGATTAATCGTGAGTTAACTATGACAGTCGCGACATTAATCGCGATTAAATATTTTAATCGCTTGACAGCACTAATATATATATATATATATATATATATATATATATATATATATATATATATATATATATATTTTTTTTTTTTTTTTAAATGAGTTTGACCCCAAAAATGAGGTTGTAGGTCAGATTTGACATTTTATTCTGGTAGGATTGTTAGATT
Organism: Neoarius graeffei; assembly: GCF_027579695.1. Classification (NCBI taxonomy): domain Eukaryota; kingdom Metazoa; phylum Chordata; class Actinopteri; order Siluriformes; family Ariidae; genus Neoarius; species Neoarius graeffei. The sequence goes on along the minus strand of NC_083580.1, from coordinate 68,175,426 downwards.
TAAAGCCATGATTTAAGTTAGTTTTATAGCTTTAGAATGCAGAATGTAATTTAGGATTGTTAAGACTTTATGATTTAATATTTTAGAGCTTTTTAAGATCCTTTATTATAACAGTGATTTTAAACTATCCCTGTGTAACCTGATCTTCCTCCAGTGGAGAAGACACACACTTCTTTGCTAAGACTAAACATAGTAGAATTGTCGTAAAAACATTTCGTGCTTTGACGTGCATAAATGCTGAAATTGCTGAAACATCCGTTGATATGAATATTATTTTGCTTATGATTGAAGGTTTCATTCACGCACACATACTGTATGGTTTTATTCCTTTGTAAGGATAAATAATTGTAAATATTTATTCTTGACCAAGAAGGCAGTAATTCTTAATACTTAATACTTATTCTTAATATTGTAGTTAGAATGCCAGCTAGAAGGCATTGAATTCTGTGTAACTTGTAAGTTACTGTGTGACCTTCTGTCTAAGCTAGACACATTGCTCAAGACGTGTTTTGGAACATTCTATCAGAACATGAGGTGAATGCTGATATCTGTTAGAACATCTGAAATGTATACAGGATATATTTTCACTTACACACATACATATTAATGGAATTAAGGAATTGGAATTAAGATGCGATTTGCTGACCTAGCCATATTCACCCACACACACCCACAGATCCACACAGACACACACACATAGACAGATATCAAACAGTGATGTCATTTCATCCACACAGATAACACCCACATATAATAACCCTCTGTATTCTTGTCTAAAAGGGGGGACTTGCAAATAAAGATGTGAACTACTTTGGGGTTCCTGTCTTTCTTTCGCGACTCACCCCCCCCCAGACGTCTGGGTGACACGGGGGGGACTGATCTCGAGATGGTGAGGGCCCGAGAGATAAAAGAAAAAATCTTTCAAGAATAAAATGGCATAGACAGGGTATATGTTTGGGGTAGTTTGCTCCAGCATGTTATCACCTAAAAGCAGCATTTCTCAGAAGATTTTCCAGTTTTGACATTTTTTGACCAGTCAATATTTCCAAAATGGCCACCATTAAAAAACTGTCAGATATTATGCTCCCACAACCCATGCAGACCTGGTCCATCGTGAGCCACAATGTTTGGCACCGTTAAAGTCTCATTCTGTGTTATGTTCCCCCCAAATCGAATCCACAATGAAAGTGGCGACGTTCCAAATGTGCCATGTTCTGCATGAGTGATTTCAAATTTGTTTGTGTCATAACATTTGTACATACGTACAACATAAACATGTACAGGCATTTGAGTCCATCTGTAACAGTTTTAGTAATATTGCAAGAAGAAAATCTGTAAATTTTGAGTTTAAAATGGTCTGTGACCTTGAAAAATAGGTCACGGTCATTATAACTTGGCCGGTGTGATTAGGTTACCATGGGCTACTATCTGGTAAAGTATCATTGTCTCATCTCATCTCATTATCTCTAGCCGCTTTATCCTTCTACAGGGTCGCAGGCAAGCTGGAGCCTATCCCAGCTGACTACGGGCGAAAGGCGGGGTACACCCTGGACAAGTCGCCAGGTCATCACAGGGCTGACACATAGACACAGACAACCATTCACACTCACACCTACGGTCAATTTAGAGTCACCAGTTAACCTAACCTGCATGTCTTTGGACTGTGGGGGAAACCGGAGCACCCGGAGGAAACCCACGCGGACACAGGGAGAACATGCAAACTCCACACAGAAAGGCCCTCGCCGGCCCCGGGGCTCGAACCCAGGACCTTCTTGCTGTGAGGCGACAGCGCTAACCGCTACACCACCGTGCCGCCCAGTATCATTGTCTGATTCAAAAAAAAAAAAAGGTGGTAAATGCAGAAAGAAACAAAGAATAATAGCAAAAACAATAGTCTTGACCTGTGTAATAGGTGAAGCCTAATGAAGGCTGCTGGGTTTTGGTGCAAAATGAAGAAGCGATTGTGACAGTCAAAGTGTCCAGAAGAACTGGGGCTGGTTCTGGAAGATGCTCAGTAAAACCTACAGCTCATTTCCTTATCAAACTGCACTCGTTGTATCTCAGACTACTTTTTATTAATTTATTAAGCAAAGGGTCGTCTCACATCAAATATTGATTTAGTTTCATTTATTATGGCTTACTGTTTATAGTATTTTTTTAACACTGAAATATTTCATTTCGTTATTTTTTTAAGCCATTTTTGGTCTACAGCATTTCTTGACATGTGCCTTCGACTTTTGCACAGTACTGTGTTTTATGTCAAGAACCGCACAACTAAGTAAAGAGAAACGACATCCATCGTTACTTTAAGACATGAAGAGTCTTTTAATTCATAAAAATAAAGAAAAAAACCCACTGAATTAGAAGGTGTGTCGAAACTTTTGACTGGTACTGTACTTCAAAAGACCAAGCTGTTAAGATGATTTGAGCAAAATGATGACAAATTTTACCATGAAAGCTCGCTAAATTATACTGACAGTATGTGCCAAGTCCGAAACGAGCACCAACTCCAAATTACTGCTTGCTTGTCAAAACTGATTGAGCTTACGTTACATTATATTATGGCTTTGCCTACAGTTGTCATTCTGAATTAGTCCGTTATTAGATTACACTTACTACGTTCTGATTCTTTGTTCGGTCATGATTTTTTTCTCTTTCTAGTCCCTTTATTTTTGAAAAAAAAAAAAAACGTGAGTTGACTATTCAAAATAAATTTATCCCATATGCTAGTGAGATTGGGGGTGGGGGTAAGCAGGGTTCTCCCTGGGTTCTGAAAAATATTCTCCACTTTTTTTCCTTGAAAAATAAAGTGAAATAAGTATTCTTCACTTTTTCTTAGTCTGTATTTTGTCTTAGTTACTGACTTATCAAAGTGGACTTAATATAGGTCCAATATTTCAAATATTTGTGCAGACACAGCTAGGCCTCTCCATTACATATAAAATTTGGTCTCCACTCCAGCCTCTAATAAGAAAGACTTGATTTTGGGCCCCTTGTGCACCGTCAAGCTCTTTAGTTTGAGCTTTAAGGTTATTTTAGCATGGAATTATTCAACAGAGGTATTAGGACTCCCTTTAGCTTTTACTTCAACACAAAACTTCATTTACAGTTGAACAGAGTCAAGAAGAATTTTGGAACAGCCAACAGTGAAGAAATTTGAATTTCCCATCGATTTACAAACCGGGGTGGCACGGTGGTGTAGTGGTTAGCGCTGTCGCCTCACAGCAAGAAGGTCCGGGTTCGAGCCCCGTGGCCGGCGAGGGCCTTTCTGTGTGGAGTTTGCATGTTCTCCCCGTGTCCGCGTGGGTTTCCTCCGGGTGCTCCGGTTTCCCCCACAGTCCAAAGACATGCAGGTTAGGTTAACTGGTGACTCTAAATTGACCGTAGGTGTGAATGTGAGTGTGAATGGTTGTCTATGTGCCAGCCCTGTGATGACCTGGCGACTTGTCCAGGGTGTACCCTGCCTTCGCCCATAATCAGCTGGGATAGGCTCCAGCTTGCCTGCGACCCTGTAGAACAGGATAAAGCGGCTACAGATAATGAGATGAGATGAGATTTACGAACCGAACACAGAATGACATAACGTTTTTCATCATACATTAGTTAGCCCAGGGGCGTTTCTAGCTATTGAACAGACCAGGGGCTTAGTCTAGTTTTCCTGGGGCTTGTACTTTTTAAGGGAGCTTGGCATCGATAGGTTGGGGAGGTTATATCTATCTTTACAAGGTTATATTATCACCCACATACATTAAAAGGTTATGACATTTATTAATGATTTTTGCACTGCTCTTTTTAAATTTGTGTACTTCACTTCAGTTTCTGTCTCATTATTATTATTATTATTTTTATTATTATTGTCTCAGGAAACTGAGGCATGTGTCAACTGACTTAAATTATACATCAGTTTAATAAAATATCTCTCATTTCTCATTCACATATCTCTCCTTCCGGACCACAAAGACACAAATTCTAAGATACATTATTATATTACAACATTCAGAATCTCAGACGACATCCAAGTTAGTTGTTTTCTATTCGTCTCTTACTTTTTCTGAGGGTGAAAATACCGGGAGCTCTAGCCCCGAGTGATGGAGCCTAACGACGCCACAGCATTAGCAATGGGAGCTCAACATGCCATGCCACCCCAAACATAGCTCCCTTCAGTCGCTTTCTAACTGACAGCACTTTCGCTTTGGTGTTTTGTTTTGGGTTTTTTTTTGTTTTTTAACCCGACCCCTGTATGACTGACACTGTCCAATGTGCTCAGGAACAGTAGGGGCTCTGAGTGTGCCTCCCCTGTGGCTGTTTAAGCCCTTTCATCATCTTCAGCGCTTGAAGAAGCTCGTCCAAAAAATTTAGTCAGCTTAGTTTAGACTGCGCTATTGTTCGGTTCACGCAGAGATAATTACACCACCACACCAGGCCAATTAAGACGCACTGCGATTGGTCAAAAGCTTGGTGCTCATTTGGCCATTATGTGTGGTCGATTTTTATTGATCACATGCTCATTGTTTACACTCTGGGGAAGCCTCTTCACTGGGGTTGGATCTCGGCAAACAGAGGGATTTGTGGAGGGATTTCTACAAAAGATGACTTATGACAAAGATGATAAATACATTCGTCACTGTGAAGACTGCTAGTAATCTTCTCTTCGTCACTGATGGATTATATTCATCAATGACAAGTGTGACGAGTGCCAGCGGGAACCCTGGGAAAGGGAGATGGGGGGGTGGTTCCTCGTAGTACTGTGTTGCACATTACCCACAGAGGTTTTGGGGGAGTTCTGCACTTTGAGATTTGATATATTTGATGGACTTAACATTGGCCTTCTGAGGGCCCTAAGCCTGCCTTGTATGCCCTCGGCTTGGATGAGAAACTGGAGAAAACACAACAAATTTATAGCACTAAGACATAATTACATGTTACAGTATAGATTACATTATAGTTATGATAGTAACTTCCCCCAAACCCAAACACACATTCCTCATATACTCTTTGTCCTTATATTTCTGTTAAATTTGCTCTAATTAGGATATAAACTCTAATACTGTCATGACCAGCTTTCTTTTTCAAAATATCTTCAAGATTCAAGATGTCTTTATTGAAATTCGCAATGAAGTCGCCACTGAATTACTTTCAATTTACAGACTTAAAAGTGGGGTGGCACGGTGGTGTAGTGGTTAGCGCTGTCGCCTCACAGTAAGAAGGTCCGGGTTCGAGCCCCGTGGCCGGCGAGGGCCTTTCTGTGCGGAGTTTGCATGTTCTCCCCATGTCCGCGTGGGTTTCCTCCGGGTGCTCCGGTTTCCCCCACAGTCCAAAGACATGCAGGTTAGGTTAACTGGTGACTCTAAATTGACCGTAGGTGTGAATGTGAGTGTGAATGGTTGTCTGTGTCTATGTGTCAGCCCTGTGATGACCTGGCGACTTGTCCAGGGTGTACCCCGCCTTTCGCCCGTAGTCAGCTGGGATAGGCTCCAGCTTGCCTGCGACCCTGTAGGACAGGATAAAACGGCTAGAGATAATGAGATGAGATGAGATGAGACTTAAAAGTTAAAAACTTATACAACTAACAATATTGCACATCTTCCTGCTGTTCTGTTGATTCTGTGTTATATTTTGAATTGTGGGCAGCACGGTGGTGTAGTGGTTAGCGCTGTCGCCTCACAGCAAGAAGGTCCTGGGTTCGAGCCCCGGGGCCGGCGAGGGCCTTTCTGTGTGGAGTTTGCATGTTCTCCCCGTGTCCGCGTGGGTTTCCTCCGGGTGCTCCGGTTTCCCCCACAGTCCAAAGACATGCAGGTTAGGTTAACTGGTGACTCTAAATTGACCGTAGGTGTGAGTGTGAATGGTTGTCTGTGTCTATGTGTCAGCCCTGTGATGACCTGGCGACTTGTCCAGGGTGTACCCCGCCTTTCGCCCGTAGTCGGCTGGGATAGGCTCCAGCTTGCCTGCGACCCTGTAGAAGGATAAAGTGGCTAGAGATAATGAGATGAGATTTTGAATTGTTGACTTACTGTATTACAGGGGACGGCACGGTGGTGTAGTGGTTAGCGCTGTCGCCTCACAGCAAAAAGGTTCTGGGTTCGAGCCCAGCGGCTGACGAGGGCCTTTCTGTGTGGAGTTTGCATGTTCTCCCCGTGTCCGCGTGGGTTTCCTCCGGGTGCTCCGGTTTCCCCCACAGTCCAAAGACATGCAGGTTAGGTTAACTGGTGACTCTAAATTGACCGTAGGTGTGAATGTGAGTGTGGATGGTTGTCTGTGTCTATGTGTCAGCCCTGTGATGACCTGGCGACTTGTCCAGGGTGTACCCCGCCTCTCGCCCATATTCAGCTGGGATAGGCTCCAGCTTGCCTGTGACCCTGTAGAACAGGATAAAGCGGCTACAGATAATAGATGGATGGATGGATGGATGGACTTATGACAGGATATATCCACTTTTCCAGCCCTGGGCTTAGCTCTGCCTCCAGACAACACTTTCCCTCCTCCTCGTGCAACAAAAGGCAAGTAGTTTCACAATTTCACAAGGTGTAGGTCTGGCTGGAATACAAAATACAGAATCCATCGATGTTTCCACTGTTATTGCAATTCGCCTCATTAGCAGCAGAGGATGCTAACAATGGCCAACTCTAATAAGAGGATCATATGCACTAGCTTAGAAAAATAAATAAGCTAATCTCAGAGACCTTGGAGTCTGGTCACTAATTGAAAACACAACTAAGTGGATTCCTTTCTCCTTCCTAAACTTAGCCTCTGTATATGTCATACGATGAATCATCAAACACTCCTCCAAGCGTTTCCTTTAAGCCGGCGCCAGGAGAGCAGTGGATAATACTTCGAATGAAGCTTGAGTCATTCTCCAACTTCTCTGATTTACATAAAACTCCCAAAGTAGGAACACTCTGATTGGGGAAAAAAAAATCCTACATTAAGTGTTTGCTTATTTGATGTGCCTCCGCAGCATCTGTTCAAGTCAAGGCATCTGTGCTAGTGGGATTTCAAATAGAGTTACAGACGTTTTTACCCAGAAACACTAATCAAAAAGCAGCTGAAGAAAAACAGACTATAAGACGAGACTCGAGAAGAGAAAGAAGAAACGTTTGGCCAATCACACAGATTTGTGTTTTGAGAAAGCGCATTTTTTTGTGCCAAATCTGGCAATATATCTAAAATGAGGAGAGATGTTCAGACATGTTCAGGCATTAAAGCACCATATTAGTCTTTTTAGGAAATCATTTTTGAGGAGTTTTAAAACACGGCAGATGTTCCTCGTCGAAGGCAGAATTTAGAAGAACTAACATCTTACATAAGTAGCACTTACTTTTTCATTCATTACATTACATTATGTAACAATTCTCAGGAGCTGCAAGCGGCAATGACGGGCCCTCGCACCTCCAGGACGGTCACAACTCTGGTGATATCACCAAATTAACACAACACGACAATTAAAAGACTTTTTTTGTTTTTAAATGAAGTTGAGATTTCTGAAAAAGCCACTCTTTCTGTTGCCAGATGTTGGCACTATATCAGAGAGTCACTTTGGGCATGTGGATATCACCATAACCAATAACATCTAGGAGCAATATAGCCGAGATGGGTCAAATAGCTACTCTTTCTGTTGCCAGATGTTGGCGCTATACCACAGAGTCACTCTGCACATGTAAATATCGTCAGCAACATCATAACCAATAACTATAGCAAATTTGATGAATCCAAATTACCATCGAGAAGCAATATAGCCAAGATGGGTGAAAAAGCCACCCTTTCTGTTGTCAGCTGAAGGTGCGATGCCAGCGTGTCACTCTGAACATATGGATATGATCATAACCATCATAACCAATAACCTGTGAAGTTGGAGCCATATCAAGCAATGTGTTGAGAATCTATGAGGCATTTCCTGTTTTTGTGGCAAGTCATATAAATTCATCGTGTCACCACTTCACCTTGCAAGGTATTAAAAATTCATTCGCAATTTAACATCAGCATCATCTTGCCATCATGTACACCAAATTTGACTTGAATCTGAGGAACTACGTAGGAGAAGAATTTCAAAATTTAACGTGTCAGAACACACAAAATCCAAAATAACTCACTTCCTGTTAGGTGGAGCTAATGTAATGTACTTCACAAATGTGTTCATCTTAGGGAGACTCACATGTATACCAAATTTGGTGCGTGTACATGAAACTATATACTGGGCACAAGACTCGATTACAAATGGTGGCGTTGGGCTACGCCCAGGCCCAAAGCTCTGTCGTGGAGTAACTGAAACCAGCACTGACTTGTGTGCCAAATTTCATGAGTGGAGCCCATGGGAAACACCTGAAAAATGTTCAAGTCTTGAAGAATAAATAAATAACTAAATAAATAACCCTTACAGATCCAATAGGGTCCTTGGGTCCAAATTACAAATGCTGGATGCTGTCGTCAGAAAGCAAGAAAACAAAGCTGCTAGCGTTATATTAAACTGATATACACATATTACGCTCAGTAAGACATCAGTGAAAGGTTGCTATTATGTGTTATACCAACGGGATTTAAAGGAGAACTGAAGGCAATTTTTTTTTAATTATCAAAATTCCATTTCTAATTTTATTAAATATAGGAATGCATTTTTGATCGCTATTTTGTCACTGCTATAGCAAATTATGAGTGTTTGAAATATGCTCTGTAATATATCAGTCCATATGTCAAAGCGATGGCCGTAAACGAGATTCGTTGAGACCTGTGCAAGACATCGTAGGATGGAAGTAAAATGTACAGCGGAAATCAAAGTGACCGGCATCTGCCAACGTTGTCAAAAGACACGCGCGTCCTCCTTCAAATGCTGACGTAATCAAGCCGGGAGTTTTGTTTGTTTGGAAAGCAATCAAGAAAGTTTGAAAAAAGTCGGCAGTACCTAATCGTCATTTAAACTCATTTTTGTGCAATATTTTGTTTGGAAAACAGATTTCAAAATGGCAGCGCTGACACTAGACCCCGAAGCCGCCGCCAGGCGCCGCTAAAACCGCCATTTAGAATTTGAGCCGCCGCCAGCCAATAATTTTGTAAGCCAATTTGAGCCGCTATCTAATAAAATTTGGCTGAGCCACTAAGAATTGTGTACATCAAATAATGGGTTTATCCACATCATGAGCTACAAGAAAAGTGACACAAACATGATCAACTGTACACACTAGTAGTAACACAATAGAGACGTATAGGCATACACTGAAGAGATTTAGAACTGATATCACAGCACAGAGAGCCACCACAAGCTTGCCGTTGTGACTACCTGTCTGGCTTCCCGCCCCTCACACCGTTACCACGATACACTGGGGAACCCGGGAACCCACCCAGAGCATCAATCGACTCCGATATCGACGAGATGGTTGCATTCTTTGCCGCTGCTGAGGGAAAGTGTAAAGGTATTTTTTTTTGTTTGTTTGTTTGTTTCACATACTTCGAGATTGATTAAAAAAAAAGTACTCCACCACTCTACTTTCATCATAGTAAAATAGCTGCCAGTCCTTCACTGGTCATTGCTAGTGAGAGTAGATAGCTAGATGCCTTCCTCGAACAATCCAGATTAGCTTATTATTAGCATTGAACTACAATCTTGCTAGATTTATATTTACAATGAAGTAAGAGACCAGGGGACCTGTGGTAATTTGCTATTTATTCTCCCCATTTGTTTGATCCGTTCGCCCGGATATATGCCACACAGTGACGTCCAGTATCAGCCATTTGTAGCCATAAACATTTTGGTGGCTGCAGCAGCCATTAAGGTTTTGGCTGAGTCAGCTAGCCAGCCAATAATTTCATCAGCCAGCCATTATCCTGAAAACAAATGGCTTCGGGGTCTAGCTGACACTTCAAGTTTCGAAGTCTCGCACAAGTCTCGTGAAGATCGTGTGGATAAGCGACGCCTGCCGTGGACCAAACGAACCACATTCAACACGGCTAAAAAACGAATAGGCCGATAAGTAGAATATTTAATTGCAATTAGTTGCCAATACGAGTCACGATATAAAGTTACCAAAACCGAAAACGTAATTGAATAACACGTTAATTAAGAAATAAAGCAAGTTTAAAAATGACTTCAGTTCCCCTTTAAGCCATTTTTGGTCTACAGCATTTCTTTACATGTGCCGAAGACTTTTGCACAGTACTGTGTACTAGAGGAACACAAATACAGGATACTGCAGTTCATACCAGAACACTGTTGATTGCTCAAATCTGATTGGTCGGAAGGTGTTGATTACTTTGCTATAACAGCAGCCCTGACAGTACTGTACTGTAGGCTGCACGGTCATATCAAGGAGCTCACTGTACAGTAATATGTTAACATTTCTGTATTAACAATTTACACAGAGACTTGCATTATGGATGCGCCACAGAAACTTTTTTTTTTTTAAATGTGAGTGATCACTGTTTTTTTCTGTGAGATGTTTTCTGTTTTGCAGTTTCTTAGTAACATGACAAGCTGTATATTTTATCCTTACTTCAAAAGGGGGGGGGAGAGGCTTGATCTATTTCTAAGGTAATTAAAATGTGCTGAGGGGAAATGTATGCCAATTTAAACATATATTTCTATAATCTTGCAAGAGTCCCAATATCTTTTATGACATGAGAGCACGAGGGGTGAGGTGTCAGTGGCCAAAAAGATGGCTAGATATTTTAGCATATTTCACCTCTTTTTATTCTAACCACACAATCTCAGTGGATTTATTCATCAGCTCTGCCTTTTTCTACTCTATACATTTCCTGCATTTATATTCAGTAGGTTTGTATTACTTTAACCTTTCAAGGTAAAATGGTTTCAAAGATCTCTACTGGGACTCCAAGCTCCAGACTGCCTGAAGAAATCAGGTTTTCTGTCTCCACTCACCCTTTGACCAGCTCCACCACGATGAAGTCGCTGCCGTCTCCAGAGTTGAACAGCAGCAGGCCATCAGGGCTGGTGGTCTTGAACTGGAAGAACAGGTGCATGGAGGTGTAGGCCTGTAGAGTGGACAGAGCCAGGTAGCTGCTTCTGGTCCGGAAGCTCACCGGCTTGGCTATGATGCGACGCATGCCGAAGCGAGCGTTCAGCTCGCAGTATGATATATCGCCGTTCTTGCACTGGTCCAGGTAGGGCATGCCGTTAAACGAAAGGCCCTGTAGGTGCCCGATGAAGTTGGAAGGCATGACAGAGATGAAGCGGCGCTCTGTCATGATGCCAGTCTCGATGTGGTGGAACTCCAGCTGTGTGTGTGCTCCACTCATCTGGCCTGGAGAGTTCGAGAAACCAGCTTGAGTGAGGAGTAGGGCTGGTAAATAATTGCCAAAAAATACAAGTTTTAATCTAGCGGAAGTTTTTATACCCTCAGAGAGAATGAATATGAGCAACAGAGCTACAATGTGCATTTATAACACACAAATTATGAAGGTTGAAAATTGGGCCATAAGCCAAGAAGACATAAGGCCAAGTTTCAGTGGGTCTGGAGTCTATTCTAGGAACACTAGGTATTCGTGTGTGTTTATAGTCTACCCACCTTCCACAGTCACATTGTCTACAGAGAGCTGCAGGCTCTTGCCCCGGCGCACCACCTTCACAGAGTGCCACTCGTTGTCATTCAGCTTGTGCCCTGCATTGAGAGTCTCTGGTCCTTTACCTACACACAGAGGGCCAAAGTCACACACCGCCTCTGGCTGCCTGCCTGCTTCATCAATGCACTACAGTGTCCTGTACCCTGCAGACTAGCATTACACACACACACACACCCACACACACCCCTTCATCATACCCATTTGCACATTACAGCATTAAAATCTTATTTCAGGTTTAATCAGAAAGCAAGCTGAAGCCCAAAGGCTGATGGCATAAGACATCCTGTGCAACTCTCCATTTTACTACATTAAGAATCATATCATATATGCAACGGATTACTAATCCTTCAGGTATACGCTCTAACTCACTCTTATATATCGTTAACAGGAAATCTCTTGACGTGTACAGTTGTAATAACCTTACAGACACAGACAAGGTGTTCGTATTTAGCTGCAGCACAATGTGCACCGAGATCCGCTTAAAGATTTACAAGTCTGAGAGCAGATGAAATATGCAAAATGTCTTCCCAAGACTGCAGATTACAGGTATTAGTCTTCTTGATAAAAACGGTGTAATCCATTACATTCCAGGCAGCTCCGAGGGTTAATTATAAAGGTTCACAACAAAGTAAAAGTTTCACCCTATGCCAGAGAAACCGGGTTTATTAAGCAAATTTATATCACACAGCTGTTGAATTCTTGATTCTGACTGGTCAGAAGGTGTTAATGAGCTCCCTATAACAGCAGCTCTGACACTCGTGCTGGCTGTAATTCAAATCACAGGTTTATATTCATGCACTTGGTCTAAAAAGCTATTGCTTCTGTAGTAGCACATTTCACAGGAACGCTACATAATCGGAACCTACCAATTAACTCGTTAAAAAAACAATTAAATCATTAAAAATGTTCTGTAACTAAATGTTTATCTCGCATTTATGGAAGGAGTCTCCAGTGTCAGCGCCTTGCAACAGTAAGTTTTCTGCCATTGGAAAGTCTTCAGGACACATGACATTGTACTTTACGGTTTCTTAGAAGTTCTTGGCTATTTTTTCCCCCTTATTAAGTTCAAGACAGAAAAAAGTAAAGATAAAATGTGAAATGATAAAAGAGTATTGCTGTGGTATAAAATAAATAATATTGGGATGTTCTGCTAATTGCAAAGAATCAACTTCAGCTTGCATTGAACCACCCTGACACTGATTATTTTCCGATATCAGTGCACCCTCCCTGTCAGGTTTTATTTCTTACTTCATTTTCTGACATTTTCTCTAATTGTTTTCAGTAAATGAACACGTCATTACAATTAATCATTGGTGAACATTTTTCATCGTAGGCTTTGCCAGTAGAATTAAAGACTAAACCAATTTATTCTATCCACATTCACTGGATATGAGCAATCGTGCGCTCTGATTGGCTACTCTACTACTAGGCTATCAGCTCATATACCGTGAGTCGAGAAAAACAAAATAGCGGAGCGTGTTGCTGAACCAACCAATGATGAAATAAAAAAACTCTACTCAAACACAAAACACCAAAAATTGTTATCAAGTATTTAAAAGAAACAGACATAGCTAAAAGAATATAGTCCCCCCCCCCCAATATCTCCTGTTCCACACTCCAGCACAGTCGGTGGCGGTAATGCACCTTTAAGTTGGTTTGCCAACTGCCAAAAAACCCTAAAGAAGAAGAAGAAGAAGAAAACCCCCAAAATACAAAAAAGCAACAAAATATGGAATAAAAGTATTTGATGGTAAGAACATATCTTTTTTTCAATAATTATTATTACAGCATTTTTGTGGCTACTGCGGCGGCACGGTGGTGTAGTGGTTAGCGCTGTCGCCTCACAGCAAGAAGGTCCTGGGTTCGAGCCCCGGGGCCGGCGAGGGCCTTTCTGTGCGGAGTTTGCATGTTCTCCCCGTGTCCGCGTGGGTTTCCTCCGGGTGCCCCGGTTTCCCCCACAGTCCAAAGACATGCAGGTTAGGTTAACTGGTGACTCTAAATTGAGCGTAGGTGTGAATGTGAGTGTGAATGGTTGTCTGTGTCTATGTGTCAGCCCTGTGATGACCTGGCGACTTGTCCAGGGTGTACCCCGCCTTTCGCCCGTAGTCAGCTGGGATAGGCTCCAGCTTGCCTGCGACCCTGTAGAAGGATAAAGCGGCTAGAGATAATGAATGAATGAATGAATGAATGAATGAATGTGGCTACTGCCTCATAGAGGCGAAGCGAGGCAGTAGCCACTTTGCCATCGTGTTGTAAGAATGTAAGAATGAGTGTAACAATAGCACACATACGCATAAGCATTATAATCAGCAGAACGACGAATCGTGATCTCGCGATAAGAACAGTTGATCTCACACTATCAAAGGTACACAAGAACGAGTGGCAAAGCCACAATGTCATCGTGTTGTAAGAACGTAAGAATGAGTGTAACAATAGCGAAACTTCGTAACCAATCAGCACTTGTTCTGATCAAGTTCGATTACTCGTTCTACTTCTTGATAAACTTCGAAACCAATCAGAACCAGAAACGAAATAAGAGAAACCTCGTTATAACTTCGTAGCATCGGAAGATAATCAGCAGATATAAAGATAAACGAAATTCACCTCGTGGTTTGCCAAAGCTACTGATTCGATATCAAGTAAGTGGTGTTTATTTTAAGAAAATTTACCTTCTGATTATCATAGCTTTTGTTTGGTCCTTCTGAAAGGTCAAATGAAAGGTTTTGTAAGTTTTTTGGGGCTTTTCGGCAGATATTTACACCAAGAATTCCAGCCAGTCAACAAAAACTCGAGAAGGCAGCGAAGACAACGTTGGAATCTTTTGAGCAATCCACTTGGTTTGCGATTACAAAAGTCCCATGTGGGAATAAATCAGCTCTTTCGTGAAAACTAAGAGTAAAAGTTAAAAGTATAATTGGTCAAACTTCTGCTATTCGCTTTCATTTTTTTTTTAAATTCCAGAGTCTTTGCACTACACTTGTGAAACAAAATGTGCTCATTAGTACTAAATAATGCTTCTAAGACAATTCATGAACAAGTGCTTTCTTACTCATCTCATTATCTGTAGCCGCTTTATCCTGTTCTACAGGGTCGCAGGCAAGCTGGAGCCTATCCCAGCTGACTACGGGCGAAAGGCGGGGTACACCCTGGACAAGTCGCCAGGTCATCACAGGGCTGACACAGAGACACAGACAACCATTCACACTCACATTCACACCTACGGTCAATTTAGAGTCACCAGTTAACCTAACCTGCATGTCTTTGGACTGTGGGGGAAACCGGAGCACCCGGAGGAATCCCACGCAGACACGGGGAGAACATGCAAACTCCGCACAGAAAGGCCCTCGCCGGCCACGGGACTCGAACCCAGACCTTCTTGCTGTGAGGCGACAGCACTAACCACTACACCACCGTGCCACCCTTGCTTTCTTACTTATTTTGAAAATAGATCTAGTTCACAGCACTGTATTTTGAACAAAACACAGTAAATAAAATTGGTAACCAAAATACTCCAAGCCCTGATGCTGCTCACAGCTTGGTGACGCTTGCAAGAGATGAGGCGAGTATAATTAATAACATGTATATATGCTGTATTTACTGTATGGGCATGGGATCAGAAAACTATTTTATTTATAAGCAGTAGCCACATGGACCCATAGGGTACCTATTTTTCATAAATTGCTACCGTCATTTCGCCAGTTTGTTGACATTCTAAGCAGAAATTATTTTGTCGGACGTTTTGTATAAAGTTTTTATTTATTTTATTTGGAAAGAAAAAATAAAAATGCTCTGTTTCTCAAAATCCAGCGAATGTGGATAGAATAAAACGGTTATTTCACTCAAGCTCGTCGTACATGGCTTATAGCCGACTTGGTGCTACGCGCCTCATCGGCTACCAGCTCATGTACGACTCGATTTCGTGGAATAACTGTTAGAGCATTGGAAGTTGGTGCGAAGACACAAAATAATAGAGATATTTTCAAAGAGCCAGAACTTCTTCATAACCTATTCCTCCAACATCACTTATTCTACCATTAAAGAAGATACTGTCTGACTATTTTATAAATAATATTCATTAGGGGCTTGTCAGAATAGCTGGCTATAGTTCTTGGCTTGCATCGCACCTGCTGAAGGTCTGCTATAGGTCCTGACCAACAGGTCGTGGTTTTTTTTGTTGTTGTTTTTTTTAAACCCGTTCTCCTCATCTTAAGTGCTTTAATATTCTCCTTCAGGGCACCAAGCATGGTGTCCAACTCCACAGTCGTCATTCTCTCTGGCCTCCCAAACCCCAAGGCAACAAGAAATCACCAAACATGATAACAGCCCTTCTGATGTGCCGAAACATCAACCACAAATGGAATTTTAGTGAGCATGATATACATAGACATGCTCCCTTCTTTCATTTAACACAAAGCTTGTGCTATCCCTGGTGTGGATCGGATCTATTTAAAAAAAAAAAATCAGAAAGTGAGAAAGGATGGCTGCCGATGTTTGATGGGTATTTACTATTAGATCCTTGATGTGAGACATATGTTTGCCCTAATTAGCAGCAAACCTCTCTGTTCCTATCAAAGACAAGTGCAAGAAGCAGAGAGGAGGGGCATTAACGTCCTCACACCTTCTGAAACTTTCTTAATTAGATTGGTTTAGACATCGCTAATGAGTGCATACTTTCAAAAACCACTAAGAGCCATATTATGTCCAAAAATACACTCGTTTATAAAAAAATATACACTCACCAGACACTTTAATAGGAACCCTATCTGCTCATTCATCTGATTAGCCAATTAGCTAATCATGAGTTTCGTTAGCTGAGAGTATTTCCTGTATAACAGTCAATACAGAATGGTGTGAAAAGCAAGCAAACAAACAAACAAACAAACCCATCCAATTAGAGGTACACTACCGTTCAAAAGTTTGGGGTCACCCAGACAATTTTGTGTTTTCCATGAAAAGTTACACTTTTATTTACCACCATAAGTTGTAAAATGAATAGAAAATATACCGTAGTCAAGACATTTTTCTGGCCATTTTGAGCATTCAATCGACCCCACAAATGTGATGCTCCAGAAACTCAATCTGCTCAAAGGAAGGTCAGTTTTATAGCTTCTCTAAAGAGCTCAACTGTTTTCAGCTGTGCTAACATGATTGTACAAGGGTTTTCTAATCATCCATTAGCCTTCTGAGGCAATGAGCAAACACATTGTACCATTAGAACACTGGAGTGAGAGTTGCTGGAAATGGGCCTCTATACGCCTATGGAGATATTGCACCAAAAACCAGACATTTGCAGCTAGAATAGTCATTTAGCACATTAGCAATGTATAGAGTGGATTTCTGATTAGTTTAAAGTGATCTTCATTGAAAAGAACAGTGCTTTTCTTTCAAAAATAAGGACATTTCAAAGTGACCCCAAACTTTTGAACGGTAGTGTAACTCTGTGGGTAGAAATACCTTGTAGATGAGAAGTAGAGGAGAATGGCCAGCTGGTTTGAGCTGACAGGAAGTCAAGAGCAAATCAAATAACCACTCTTTACAATCATGGTGAGCAGAAAACCATGTCAACATACCAAACCCTAATGCAGATGGGCTACAACGGTTGAAGAACATATTAGGTTCCATTCCTGTCAGCCAAGAACAGGAATCTGAGTCTACAGTGGGTACAGGATCACTCAAATTGGGCAGGTGCAGACTAGAAAAATGCCTTACTCCCTTACAGACTGTAGAGGGTTCTGGAAATGACATACAGCTTCTTTATCGAACATTGAAGTTTTGCATCCAAATAATTCACCACTTTAAGAGTCAATAAATATACTTGCATATTGCATACTATCACTAAACCTACATAGTTAACTGTATATAAATTGGCAGTGATTTACTTTTGGATAATAGAAAAAAAGAAATGCAGTCACTACACAACGTCTTCAGAAAGGAAAGGTGCCATGAATTGATGGGAACATCATGGTGAAGGATGTGAGAGCAGTGACCTGGAAGGCAAGTCCTCAGCTGTGTCAAGGAACACGGTGTTTCTGCAGCAGATTATTCAAAGACTCAACCTCAAACTTCCCTCCAACATGCTCAGGATGTCTTCAGTTTCAGTCGTGACTTATTCAACCGGTAGAGGAACGAAGGTGACCAGGACATAGGTTTCAGCCCACTGCCTTTTGGACAATATTTACTTTCGTGAGAGTGCTTTTATAGGGAAATAATTAACACACAGTGGAGGGTTTTATTCCTCTTATACCACAGCAATATACCAAAAGCAACAATTGTACGTCTGGATGTATTTCTTTATTTAAAAATGAAACTAAACAAAACAAAACATCATAATTCTTAATCCTTTAAATGTCGTGGGGCGCCCATGAAACAAGTTAGTTCCTCTTTGCACTTACATTATAGCAGCGACTAACAGTCTTTCCGTCACCAGTCTCTTTTTTTCTCCCTCTTTCTCAAAGTTTGAAGACTGAAAAATCGTTCTAGAAAATAATGCAAACCTTTCCATCTTGAAGACTTTCACACAAGAGAATATTTAAAGTTCTAATTTTTACACAGTGCCGACACTAGAGGTTGACTCCTAACAGAAAAACTAGCCAGAATAAACATTATACATATAAATAACGTAAAATAGTGTAAATAACATATTAGGACCTGCACTAATTTCAATTAATAAATACAGAAAAGGAATTAACTAGTGCTGTCAAGCGATTAAAATATTTAATCGCGATTAATGTCGCGACTGTCATAGTTAACTCGCGATTAATCGCAATTTAATCGCACATTTTTGTCACATGAAAAACCATTGTAATTCTCTTATCAGCATAAAAAAGTGAATGGGCTTGCTTTGTACCAATGTTTTTTTTTTTTTTTAATTGCAGAGCATAACACTACGGAGCCGTAGAGGGGACATGGTGAATAAAAAAATAACAAAGCGTGGGAACGACTTATAAGGCGTGTGCACGAGATATTAATGTGCGCGCACGAGTTATAACCCGTGCGCACACTTTGCGTTAAGGTGTGCGCTCGAGTAATTAAAAGTGAGGGGACGAGTTACTACGGCTCCGTCTTGTCACAGCCACTGCAAAGTCGGGCTGGAGCCGCCGATGGGAAAACGAAACCTAAGCCGAGCACCGTGGCTCTTCGTCCCGAAGCGCGGCAGCGCGAGCTGCCCGTGCTGGTTCTTTGGGGGGAGGGCAGAGGACTCTGGCTGTGCGGGGCGTGACATTACAGTCTAGCTGCTATCGTTTTTCTAAGCAAAGTCTCTGTTCCAAGTTCCTGGCAGTTTCAAAAGCTTATGAAAAACCTACATCATGTCACAGAGCGTTAATCTCGCGATAAAAAAATTATCGCCGTTAAAATTGAGTCAAGTTAACGCGATAATAATGCAACATTTTTGACAGCACTAGAATTAACATATAGTGACCAATCAAAATCGAGAATTTAAAAGCACTGTGGTATAATAATTTTTAATGAACAAACATGCTATAATTTAAGGTAACAGAATATTTAACGGTTATTCCATGAAATCGAGTCGTACGTGAGCTGACAGCCGACGAGGTACGTAGCACTGAGTTGGCTGTAAGCCATGTACGACAAGATTGAGTGGAATAACTGTTTTATTCTATCCACGTTCACTGGATTTTGAGAAATGAGCGTTTTTATTTTTAGCAAATTGGATGAATGAAAACTTTATACAAAACGTCCGACAAAATCATTTCCGCTTAGAATCTAAGCAAACCGGCAAAATGACAGGAGCAATTTGTGAAAAAATGTGATAATATAATAAATCTTGAAAAATAAAAAAGATATGTTCTTACCATCAAACATTTTTATTCCATATTTTATTGCTTTTTGTGTACTTTGGATATGAGCACCCGTGCTCTCTGATTGGCTACTTTGCGACAAGGATATCAGCTCATATACCGTGAGTAGAGAAAAACAAAATATATGTTAATTCCTTTTCTGTATTTATTAACTGAAATTAGTGCAAGTCCCAATATGCTATTTACACTATTTTACGTTATTAATATGTATAATATGTTTAGTTTTTGAGTTTTTATTTTGTCGTTGTTGTTTTTTTATTGGGTGGGGGGTTCGCAGTTGGCAAACCAACTTAAAGGTGCATTACTGCCACCGACTGGGCTGGAGTGTGTGCATGTGTGTGTGTGTGTGTGTGTGTGACTATATTCTTTTAGCTATTTCTGTTTCTTTTAAATACTTGATAATTTTGTTTTTCTCTACTCATGGTATATGAGCTGATATCCTTGTCGCAGAGTAGCCAATCAGAGAGTGCGAGTGCTCATATCCAGTGAATGTGGACAGAATAAAGAGTATAGCTATGCTAACATTTTCCTTATTACTGTGGACAAACCTTGGATGTTGTGCATAATTTTAGCTAGACAAGAGCATTATGCAACCCTCTTAGGAAAAAAATGTCATCTGCAGTTAAATGTCTATGAGATTACTTTTTCTGAAAACACACACACACACACACACACACACACACACACACACACACACACACCAGTATTAAGCTGTTTAAAATGCGCAACATGCTGAGGTCAAAAAGGGACTTCTACCAGATGGCAGAGGGCTCTAATTTACTGTAATTTACTTTAACTACTGGCGATTTCAGCCTATTTAAAAGTTAATGAACATTTTAGCATCATTAAAACTTCCATCAGTCTAAATATGCCTGTCACACCCAATGATAAACGGGTGGGAGCATTGAGCAGAATTTGTAGCAGACAGGAGCCGGAGCACAGCTCTCTCATCATGTGTACATTCTCCCCAAGCACAGATGAGGCAGAATATAGTGTCATACCATTTATCTAAACTTCCTTTAATTAAACTCATACATCTTTTAAACACAATATAAGGCTCATTCTTCAGTCATTGTCAACATTACTGTGCCAGGGAAAAGACCCCTGTTTAGAACACAAACCACCAGAGGTTTTAACTTCTTGGTGAATGTTGCCATCTGGTGGTTTGGAGCAGGACCATGAACGTAAGGTCATGTTGTATAGCTCATATAGGGATATACTGTACATGACCCATAGCCCTGTCTATATATCCTGGCACACTTATTACAAAATTCAGATGATATATTTCTCTTTATTGACTGGTTTTATTACGGAGCTTGGCAGCTGACAAGTGTCTGAATGCGAATTTTATATATCTCAATTATATACACAACAACTCACAAAGCATAAAATAATTTTCTGGTGTATTTAATACATTTACAGGTTCATCTGTTATTTAGAAATCGCTAGAGGTGAGATTTCAGATTTGAGAAAGAAGAAAAAAATCTTAAGATGTGAAAACATTTCAGTACCCGGGCGGCACGGTGGTGTAGTGGTTAGCGCTATCGCCTCACAGCAAGAAGGTCCTGGGTTCGAGCCCCGGGGCCGGCGAGGGCCTTTCTGTGCGGAGTTTGCATGTTCTCCCTGTGTCCGCGTGGGTTTCCTCCGGGTGCTCCGGTTTCCCCCACAGTCCAAAGACATGCAGGTTAGGTTAACTGGTGACTCTAAATTGACCGTAGGTGTGAATGTGAGTGTGAATGGTTGTCTGTGTCTATGTGTCAGCCCTGTGATGACCTGGCGACTTGTCCAGGGTGTACCCCGCCTTTCGCCCGTAGTCAGCTGGGATAGGCTCCAGCTTGCCTGCGACCCTGTAGAAGGATAAAGCGGCTAGAGATAACGAGATGAGATGAGATTTCAGTACCCAAAAATACAAAACTTACTGTAAACTCCAAAAATACAAATTTTATGAAAATTAGGTTAAAAGGTGAAGCATGCTGGACTCCCAGGGGAAAGCAGACGCTTTCAGAGTGGGTGATCAAATTGAATATTTAGCCAATTACAGTCTTTTGCCAGGCTCATATCCATGACCAGGAGAGCTGTGAAATAGAGTTTAAGAAAAAAAAAAAAGATTGAAAGAAAGAAAAATACTGGATTATTTCCATATACCTTTTTTTTCTCACATGTGCATTAGAGCACAGTGAAATTCTTTCTTGGCTTTTCACCCATCTGAAGCAGTGAACACACACACACACACACCAAGAGCAGTGGGCTGCTGCACTGCAATGCCCAGGGAGCAGTTGGGGGTTAGGTACCTTGCCCAAGGGCACTTCAACAATGGCTGTAAAGGGAGGGGATACTGCTGTGCATTCACTCTCCCCATTCAGCACATTTTTTTCCTGCTCTGGTCCAGGGAATCGAACCAGTCACCTTTTGGTCCCAAAGCTGCTTCGCTAACATTTACACCATTGCTTCTCCTTTTCTAACAAATTAAGCACATGTAAAAGTTTTATGTTCTTCTCAAATAACGAGATTTCAACAGTGATGTCAAGCAGTTGATGCTTCGTGTATACCCAGTGCAACTCTTTCCGTAACTTTCTAGCTAGTTTGGCTGTGTTAACGTTAGCTTGCAAGCAATTGCCAGAAAAAAAAATAGAACTCAAATATACTAAATTCATTTTCAGATACTTTTGTCAGCTTCCAAGCTCCACATTAAAGGCCGAGAGAAATGTACCCCTTTCCCCCTTGGATAATAATAGTACAAATCCCGAGAATGAAACCTGATCATTGAAACCCACGTCGTAAATGTCGGGAACATTCAGAATTTGTCGAGTTTAAATTTCCTGCCAAAGGAATCCCGGTACCAAATGTTGCCATTATTAGCTGGTTTTTGCGTGATGTCACGAGCGTGAGTGGTTTTGCCGGCGTTTTTTCCACTGACGTCCACACAGTGTAGCTTCTGTCCGACTCTCTGCTAGATTACATTTATTTTGACAGAAACTTGCGACAGAACACGATGTAGAAAGACAGACAAGTCGTTAAACTACAATCTACGACTGTTATGGAGAAGAAGGTGGAGAGAAAAAAAAAGAGAAAGAGCCCAGAAAGCAATGTATTGCTGCTGGGTGCAGCAACACAAATACTGTGGAGGGAATGGCTCTGTTCCTTTTTCAGGAAGGTAATCACTAATTAGTCAAGACTTTGCTACAGTGAACTGCAAAGCATTTTGTTTCCAACATACTGTAATAGTACTAACTTGAGGAATACATCTTCAACTTCCAGTCTTCCAAACCCCTTAAGGCGTGGCGGTCAGCTCGTGCCGGGGCGAATAACGTCCCTAGGTGCGGTCCTAGTGAGCCATGCCTGTGCCGGTTTACGAGGGCATGGAGAGAGGGACATGCCTGCGAAATCTCGCCTCGCTGTGAGCTTCCCTCACCGAGTTATGAATTTTTAAAGTCCGGCCGTAGCCGTGAATCATATAGAAACTCAAAGTGTGGAGTAGAGTTCGCGCCAGGGCGAAGAACATCCTGAGGTGCGATCCTACCAGGCTGTGCCTGTGCTGGTTCGTAGGGGATTGTGTAGAGGGAGGTGCCTGCAAAATTTGGCTTTGCTGGGACCTCCGGTGGCCGAGTTACGAGTGTTTAAAGCCCGGCTGGAGCCGTGGATCAAATCGAAACTTAAGGTTCATTGTTGTCACTGTCACTGACCCCGCTCTCATCGGACAATTCTGGCTCGAATCAGTATGGTTCAATACCTTTCTCTTCTTCTCTATCGCTGGCCACTTCTTCTTCTTCTGTTAGTACGTCGTCATCAACTTTAACTTACGATAAACTACTAAAACTTGAATTTTCTCTGTCGCTAATTTTCTGCTCACTTTGGTCACTCATTTTGTTGTTTGTAGCCAACATACACTCTTGACGGCACGCAGCTCCCGTCTGCTACCTCCGGGTGGTTGGCAGGCGGTTCTAAAAGGGCTAAATTTACTTGGCTTTTATCTGCGAATATATCCGCTACCGTGCGGTTTGGAGAATAGTTGCCTCTGTCCAGGGACTCAATAAACCTTGCCGAATTTAACTGCTATTCTGTTTTCGTGCAAAAAAACAACATTTCTCTCGGCCTTTAAGCTCCACTTTATCTTCATACTGAAAATTAAATGTTAAAAATGGTGCGAGTCCATACAGGTGGACAGTAGAGATTTTACAGCTCAGTCCCTGTGTGAGGCCAGAGGGTTCTCGATGGATTAGGCATGTTGGCTCGGCTGAAGGATGAACAGAGCAATCTGTGGAATATAAGCTACAACCCCGATTCCAAAAAAGTTGGGACAAAGTACAAATTGTAAATAAAAACGGAAAGCAATGATGTGGAAGTTTCAAAATTCCATATTTTATTCAGAATAGAACATACCGTAGATGACATATCAAATGTTTAAACTGAGAAAATGTATCATTTAAAGAGAAAAATTAGGTGATTTTAAATTTCATGACAACAACACATCTCAAAAAAGTTGGGACAAGGCCATGTTTCCCACTGTGAGACATCCCCTTTTCTCTTTACAACAGTCTGTAAACGTCTGGGGACTGAGGAGACAAGTTGCTCAAGTTTAGGGATAGGAATGTTAACCCATTCTTGTATAATGTAGGATTCTAGTTGCTCAACTGTCTTAGGTCTTTTTTGTCGTATCTTCCGTTTTATGATGCACCAAATGTTTTCTATGGGTGAAAGATCTGGACTGCAGGCTGGCCAGTTCAGTACCCGGACCCTTCTTCTACGCAGCCGTGATGCTGTAATTGATGCAGTATGTGGTTTGGCATTGTCATGTTGGAAAATGCAAGGTCTTCCCTGAAAGAGACGTCGTCTGGATGGGAGCATATGTTGCTCTAGAACCTGGATATACCTTTCAGCATTGATGGTGTCTTTCCAGATGTGTAAGCTGCCCATGCCACACGCACTAATGCAACCCCATACCATCAGAGATGCAGGCTTCTGAACTGAGCGCTGATAACAACTTGGGTCGTCCTTCTCCTCTTTAGTCCGAATGACACGGCGTCCCTGATTTCCATAAAGAACTTCAAATTTTGATTCGTCTGACCACAGAACAGTTTTCCACTTTGCCACAGTCCATTTTAAATGAGCCTTGGCCCAGAGAAGACGTCTGCGCTTCTGGATCATGTTTAGATACGGCTTCTTCTTTGAACTATAGAGTTTTAGCTGGCAACGGCGGATGGCACGGTGAATTGTGTTCACAGATAATGTTCTCTGAAAATATTCCTGAGCCCATTTTGTGATTTCCAATACAGAAGCATGCCTGTATGTGATGCAGTGCCGTCTAAGGGCCCGAAGATCACGGGCACCCAGTATGGTTTTCCGGCCTTGACCCTTACGCACAGAGATTCTTCCAGATTCTCTGAATCTTTTGATGATATTATGCACTGTAGATGGTGATATGTTCAAACTCTTTGCAATTTTACACTGTCAAACTCCTTTCTGATATTGCTCCACTATTTGTCGGCGCAGAATTAGGGGGATTGGTGATCCTCTTCCCATCTTTACTTCTGAGAGCCGCTGCCACTCCAATGGCCCTTTTCCACTACCCTTTTTCAGCTCACTTCAGCTCGCTTCAGCTCACTTCAGCCCGACACGGCTCGCGTTTCGACTACCAAAAACCAGCACGACTCAGCTCGCTTCAGCCCTACTTAGCCCCTAAAACTCGCACCGTTTTGGAGTGGGGCTGAAGCGAGCCAAAGCAAGCCGACTGAGGCTGGGGGCGTGAGCAGCCACTCCCCTGTGCACTGATTGGTGAGGAGGAGTGTCCTCACATGCCCACACACGCCCCGCGAGCGCGCTGGGATCTGTAAACACCGCAAACCCGGAAGAAGAAGAATTACGAATTACGAGAATTTCTGAAGCCTTATGCGCCTCGCCTCATCTATACGCTCTTGCCAGTATCTGTTGGCGTTGTCGGTGACAACAAGCCACAGCACCAAGACCAGCAACACTAACGACTCCATGTCCTCCATGTTTATTGTTTACTATTCGGGTTGTGAGACTACCGCTTAAAAGCTCACTGATGTCACTGTTTGCGCTGCTTAACGACATCACGTGACGTCCACCCACTTTCGCTAACTCCACCCAGTGTGTCCACCCACTTCCAGCCAGCACGGTTCAGCGCGGTTGTAGTCGAAATGCAACTCCAACAGCCCCACTCAGCTCGACTCAGCCCAACTCAGCACGGCACGGCTCAGCCCAACTCAGCCGCATTTGTAGTGGAAAAGCGGCACAAGATGCTCTTTTTATACCCAGTCATGTTAATGACCTATTGCCAATTGACCTAATGAGTTGCAATTTGGTCCTCCAGCTGTTCCTTTTTTGAACCTTTAACTTTTCCAGCCTCTTATTGCCCCTGTCCCAACTTTTTTGAGGTGTATTGCTGTAAAGAAATTTCAAATGAGCCAATATTTGGCATGAAATTTCAAAATGTCTCACTTTCGACATTTGATATGTTGTCTGTGTTCTATTGTGAATACAATATCAGTTTTTGAGATTTGTAAATTATTGCATTCCGTTTTTATTTACAATTTGTACTTTGTCCCAACTTTTTTGGAATCGGGGTTGTACATGAACACAAGCCAGGGTCTGATCAGTCCCGGCCAGGTCGCCTGGGCGACAGTGCCTGATGTCTCCAGGTTACATCACTGATGATGTATTGTGAAACCTAATTTGGTATGTAATAGAAACCTCCATTTTAACTTATAATTAATTTTAACTCACAAGCAAGTTTTCTAATCAAAAATGATATATTTTGAACACTTTTACTTCAGTGTATCAGTTTCAATGAATCAGATTAGATCTGGTATCTTTTTTTTTCCACAACTGTTTTGCTCCACCTTTCTGGTTAAAACTTAAACTTTCACCTAGTTTTAAACTTTTTAACCAGTAACTCATATTATAAAGTATTAATTCCAGTTCTTTGAGCATCATTAGATGATCTTGTTGATGAATCCTGAGATTTATAATATTTAATTATGAGCTTCTAAATAGGTTCAGATTCTCCGTTTCCTGACCTGAAATGTGTCTGGTGACTCCCAAACGTGATTAAATTCTGTCTGGAACACCACAGCATCATGGGAATTTGGCAGCTGGGATCTGATTCTAAACTGAATTGATTAGCTATCCAAGAACCTGATTACAGTGTGACATTCACTGTTTGAGTTAATTACACATAGCTAGCAAGCTATGATGTTTCAGACATCTTTATTAACAGCATAAATAAACACACTTTCAGGTAAAAACATTTGGGTCAAGTTTATAAAGTTGATGTGTCCAAAACCTTTTGGTGAAACTTGTTTGTTGAGCTAGAACATAGGCTTTTGTCATCGTTATTAACCCACTGGTATGAATAACTTTGTATTAACAGTGTTGTCACTAAAGCAATGTTGTGTTTTAATGCAACTATCTAAACACACCAAACCGAATTGTTTCTTCAACCCTCTGGGGTCTGAGGGTATTTTCTGGCACTCTAATGATTTTGACATGCTCTGATTTTGTTATCAATTTCAACAAATCTAAGCAGTATTTTCAAAGTCATATGACTTTTTTGTATTCAGCCCAAGTTCAGCTACAATAGTGTAGTCTGTATGTCATGATTGCACTTAAAAAAAAAATAAATGAGGATGTTGAAGCGGCACGGTGGTGTAGTGGTTAGCACTGTCGCCTCACAGCAAGAAGGTCCGGGTTCGAGCCCTGTGGCCGGCAAGGGCCTTTCTGTGCGGAGTTTGCATGTTCTCCCCGTGTCCGCGTGGGTTTCCTCTGGGTGCTCCGGTTTCCCCCACAGTCCAAAGACATGCAGGTTAGGTTAACTGGTGACTCTAAATTGACCGTAGGTGTGAATGTGAGTGTGAATGGTTGTCTGTGTCTATGTGTCAGCCCTGTGATGACCTGGCGACTTGTCCAGGGTGTACCCCGCCTTTCGCCCGTAGTCAGCTGGGATAGGCTCCAGCTCGCCTGCGACCCTGTAGAACAGGATAAAGCAGCTAGAGATAATGAGATGAGAAATGAGGATGTTGTAAAAAGCAGGTTTAGAACTGTGTTGGAATGTGTGAAAAGAAACATGACCTTACCCATTGTGTCAAACCGTTTTGATCACTTGAGATGATTCTGTTCCGTTTTAGGAATGGATCAAGCACAAAAACTTAAATATGCTCTATTGATTTGGACAATTAACTGGCCATCAAAAAATGATGTCCTATTGCTTTGGGATAAAGGATTGGCAGTAGCAGGGGTATTCAATGAGCAGGGTAAAAAAAAAATTCCATTCCATTCAGTGAGAAGAGTGAAAACCCCTCCCACTGCCAACTCTTAATCCCATCAGGTCAAGCCACAGTGGGTAAGGCAATGTTTTTCACACATTCCAGCACAGTTCTAACACTGCTTTTTACAACAGCTTAATTTATCCAAATTTTACTCTCTAAACTCAAAATAGACCAAAATTAACTATTTTGAGGAAAATACTTTTAACTCTGGAAAAATTGCTCAGTCATTTGTCCTGTGTATGCACTACAGCGCACGCATATCAACCGATCTGCTCATCAGAAATGGAAGAAATATTTACACTTACTCAAGCTGATCTGTGGCCGGATCGAGTTGAAGTTAAAAAAAAAAAGGCCACCGTTCATCATCAGTGTCGCAGTTCTCAAGATTGAACGAATCGCAGTCCTGAATCATGAATTGATTCGCTGTCCTGAAATTGAATCACTGTCCTGAATCATGAATTGAATCATGAATTAAATCGCTGTCCTGAATCATCCGAAACGCATAAAATCTGTGTGACATGTCGCAACAAGTTTTACCTCCAAATAACCTGAACTATGTCTGATGGATTTTATCCTGTTTATGGTGAGCGTTCCTGAGAGAAACCAATCGAAACCTTAAGAGTGAAAGTGATTATCATTCCGTTACCATGTGAATGGTCTTTTATGAATGTGTAAGTGCGTGCTCAGTGCTTTGACTCTGGTGTAACTGAGTAAGGTGACAAGTTTTATCTTTCATCTAATTTAGGTCATTTAAAAACTATCCTTTTATTTGGCAGTGAACACACAGGAAAGTGTAAAGTATAAAGTTTCTGTCAATATGTTTATCATGCTTGTATGATAAAAAAACTCGCAAAGATATTTATCAAAATACATGACCTACTCATTCTAAACCTGCCGAGCTTCGCCGGAGAAGTTCTCGACCCCAGAGGGTTAATGCATATATTTAGACCACTCAGATTTTGGTGTGTGAAAAGAACCTAATTATTGGTTCTTTATGTTTCGGTAACATCTGACTGAGATTTAGAGATAATTTACGGACACTAAATGCTGCAAGACACGGCTGCATTTACAAAAATATCTCATTTGTTCCTTGGTGCAAAATCAGTGGCCGTGTGACAATCTCTATCAATCTACTCAATTGGGTTCATAGTTGTCCTGTATTCTCGAATACAGAAATAATTTGGTCAAAATTATATATATATATACATACATACACACACTATAGCACCAGTTTAAATCAACATGGACGAGATATGACTGAACGAGTTTTCAGGAAGTGCAGGAAGAACAGCAGTTACTAGACTGCATTTCCGCAGAGAAAATGCAAAGTGTGCTTGCTGAGCTGTAGCAGAACAGCTATCATGCTAGCATGCCAACATGCTAATGCCAACATGCTAACAGTTAGCATACTAACATGCTAACAGCATACTAACATGCTAAAAGCTAGCATGTTAACATGTTAATGCTAACATGCTAATAGATAACATGCTAACAGCTAGCATTCTAACATGCTAACAATTAACATGCTATTTGTTAAAATTCTAACACTTTAAGGCTAATATGCTGACAGCTATCATGCTAACAGCTAACAGGCTAACATGCTAATAGCTAGTATGTTAACTTCTAGCATGCTAACAGTTAGCATGCTAACATGCTCAGGCGAACTCGCTAACAGCAAGCATGCGAACTCTGCATGCTACCATGCTAATCCTAACATGTTAACAGCTCTCATGATAACATGCTAATGGTGAACATGCTAACAACTCGCGAGCTAACAGCAGGCATGATATCGTAATGGGTAACATGCTAACAGCTAGCATGGTAACATGTGAATGCTTATATGCTAATTGCTATCGTGTGTGCGTGTAAGTATTCCTAATAAAGTGGCCATTGAGTTGAAGTTGATTTGCTGTCACAGTCTCAAATGAGCAGATCCTTGCCAAATGCATCATCACCTATGGGGGAAGGGAGGAATGACTCAGTCACGCTTCCGCTGATTAGCGGCAAAATGGAGAAAAAATGGACGGATGAAAGGCAAGACAAAGACGAGTGCGGGTCAGAACCGATATCATGTGTGTGATGGTGATTTGTGGTGAAGTGTTACTGAGCAAAACTCCATTCATTTGAATGGGGCCAAAAATCAATGGAAGCCTATGGAGGTAGAGATGCGTGAATACCAAGGAAAAGACGAGTGCAGGTCTCAGATGAGGGGATGGATCTGTGCGGGGACTTGGCCTGAGGCATCAAGTGAAGTTTCTTGAAGTTTGGTCACTTGGTTAAAAAAAATGATGGAGAGTGAAAGTTTTTCTTCTGAAACACCATTCATTTTCAATGGGGCCAAAAATCAATGAAAGCCTATGGAGGAAAAAGGGATGAGCAAAAAGAAAGGAAAAATATGAGTGCAGGACAGAACCGATTGCATGTACACTACCGTTCAAAAGTTTGGGGTCACCCAGACAATTTTGTGTTTTCCATGAAAAGTCACACTTTTATTTCCCACCATAAGTTGTAAAATGAATAGAAAATATAGTCAAGACATTTTTCTGGCCATTTTGAGCATTTAATCGACCCCACAAATGTGATGCTCCAGAAACTCAATCTGCTCAAAGGAAGGTCAGTTTTATAGCTTCTCTAAAGAGCTCAACTGTTTTCAGCTGTGCTAACATGATTGTACAAGGGTTTTCTAATCATCCATTAGCCTTCTGAGGCAATGAGCAAACACATTGTACCATTAGAACACTGGAGTGAGAGTTGCTGGAAATGGGCCTCTATACACCTATGGAGATATTGCACCAAAAACCACACATTTGCAGCTAGAATAGTCATTTACCACATTAGCAATGTATAGAGTGGATTTCTGATTAGTTTAAAGTGATCTTCATTGAAAAGAACAGTGCTTTTCTTTCAAAAATAAGGAAACTTCAAAGTGACCCCAAACTTTTGAACGGTAGTGTATGTATCGGGGGAGTTGGCCTGAAGTATCACATGATGTTTGGTGCATCTGCGATGGAGCGTGCTCGAGTAGGACGATTCGATTCATGAGCCCTATTCATTCTCTATGGGGAAAAAAACAAAAGAAAAACGACAAGAACAAGAGAACGGGCGTGTTGATCCAAAAGCTGTATACAAGCACACTACACCACTTCGGGCCAGACGTCTCAGAGTTGGAACGGTGTCTCTATCTCGAACGCCCTAAGAGGAGTAGTGGATCCAAAAAACGTGTCGGAATAAGGCAGAATAAGTAAACTTAAGAAGAACAAGCACTCCTTGAGCAAGCACACTAATGACTCTCAGAGGTGTGACTCGAGGTCAGAGTTCAATGTTCAAAGCAGTTTTCAGTTTTAAGAGACACTTTTTCCTCTTGGGCATAATTTGTGACTCAAGGTAGGTGTTACAAGTTTTATGGGAAATGATTTGAAGCTGATGAGGTTTTAGTTAACAACAACAACAACCCAGCACTGACTTCATTTGAATCTGAGAAGAGTTTCTCAGATATTAAATATGCTAAGCTGATTATTTTCACAGGTATCCACTGCTTGCTTATAATTCAAGTGCTGTTTCCTTTCCTTCCAAAAAAAAAAATCGCACTTTCACTTGAATGTTATTTCTCTATATTTTCCAAAGCGCATTTTTAAATTGGAAGACTGAGAGGAAATGCCATGGCTTCTTAACCTCGTGTAAATGAAAATGGGAACACTTCAGGATACAGTTATTTGGCATCTGAAAGTTATTTAGCTGCTTTTTTATTATTATTACTTTATATTCAGCTAGAGAACCCTTTAAAAACAAAATTCAACTAAATCCTTCAGAACATAATCCAGATTTTCAAATATTAGGCTCATGATTTAAATGTGTACAAGGACTTTCTGGCTATTTATTTAATGTTCTGCTGGCACAGCCCATTAGTTGACGCTATTTATGGGCTTAATTATTCTTAATATTTGGATTAAAACCTTGAATTCAAGTTACCGGTCGAGAAGGTTAATACCAATAGGAACTCAATAATAAATATAATACTGGCGATGTTGATAATAGGTTGTAATTTACAGAAAAACAAACAAGCAGGCAAAAACCTTGACCTGGGTCACTAAACCTTGAGTCCGAGTCCAGTCTTGAGTCCCCAATGTTCAAGTTCGAGTCAAGTCCAAGTCATTCAAACAAAGTTCGAGTCGAGTCCACTATTGATCCGAGTCAAGTCCAACACTCCAACCGCACCATTTGACGATGGCTGTTTTAGCGGCATTAACATTAGTTTGTTCCTGAACATGGCGTATGAACAGGTGAATGTGCTTCTCTTTGTCAGGGAGTGTGAAGTATTCTGTCAGAGATGGTTGGGAGAAGTGCAGAAGGTGTGTTTATTAATGCAAGTGAAGACACATAAACAATCCAGAACGGCAGGCAAAATCGTAAAACAGGCAATAGGTCGAGCGAGGCATAAACAGGCTATCGTAGACTCAGCAGAATCAAAGATGAGAAAAAGGAAATCAGGGATCAGGGACCCAAACAAGGAAATAAGGCTTGGTAATGTGTCAGCAATGCAACTCAATACTTCGCAAAGTAAGTGTGTTTTCACAGTTTTTATATCGACACACTGATTGCGCCTTAATCCTGTGCATTTACAAGTCATTTATGGCACGCACACAAGAGTCCACTTGGCACACAGGCTGTCCAGAGCACGCCCGAGAGTCTATCTGATGCACGCGCCAAGCTGCACAGGTGTGACACTCTTGCGTGAAATTAGTACAAAAATTAATGTAGATATGCCAAATTATTATGGCATGTTACAAAAAATAAAGAAAAAATCCGAGTCCTCGTCTCCAATTTACGAGTCCGAATGCAGTTAATTCGCAAGTCCAAGTCGAGTCGCAAGTCCAAGTCGAGTCACAAGTCCTTAAAATTAGGGCACGAGTCAGACTCGAGTACTACAAGCCTGGTTTAGATATTAAAGAAATCACACACACACACAAAAAGGAGGAATGTGTGTACAAGTATAACATTCAGGAAAAATTAAAGTTCATGTAAGAATTTCACAAACACTTAAAAATCTTGGTGATACGTTATTTAAGAAAGACACACATTTCCCAAAAAGAGTATCTTTTTAGATTTATTTGCATCATTAATTTGTCTTTACTAATAGTACTTTCATTAATCTCCCTGAAGCAAGTCATCACCAAAATATTCACCTCTGTCAGCTAATTCACTTAACACAGTCTGATAATTTACTGTATTTCCTTCATAAGATACGGAAGCCACGAGAGGCCATTCATATAATCTTTTTTTTTCACCTTGTTATCCCAAGATAACGACATAATTAATTCAGGATCTCGAGAAAACAACACAACTAATTCGAGATCTCGAGAAAACAAAACCGTTATTCCGAGATCTCGAGAAAACAAAACCGTTATTTCGAGATCTCGAGAAAACAAAACAATTATTTCATGATCTCAGCTGGATCACTGTATCTCCGTCGGTAGAGACGAAGCCGGGCCAGTCTTCTGCGGAGGTGCCGCGGACTAATTTTGAAATTATCCCTTATTAAAAGACTTAATGCAATCTCTCCCTGTGTCAACCCCTGATCAAAATATTGCCTTATTAGGTGATCGATTATTCCAGACATTCTAATGACCAAAGTTGCGTCTATACAGAATGAGAAATAGCCCCAAAGTCAGCATATCACAAGTCTCTTGGCGCACCTGAATGAACCATTTCTCAGCTGTTTACTCGAGATCATGAAATAATTGTTTCGTTTTCTCGAGATCACGGAATAACGGTTTTGTTTTCTCGAGATCTCGAATTAGTTGTGTTGTTTTCTCGAGATCCTGAATGAATTATGTCGTTATCTCGGGATAACAAGGTGAATAAAAAAAAAGGATTATATGAAGGGCCTCTCTTGGCTTCATATAATAAGATTATCAAATTAAGTTTTTTTTTTAATGAAGCGGAGGTCTATTTGCTCTCAAATTTGTATTAATTCTACAATTTCCCATATTTAAGATGTGCACATATCGACTGAAAGAATGATTTTCATGTTCTCAACTTATATGAAATTTTCATTTTTAACACTGTTATGAAGCACTAAGGTCTCACAGCTACATTTACGTATTAAGAGTAAAAATGATAATTACAATTACAGTCGTGTGAGAAAAAGTCTCAGAAGTGGCTTGTGACTGTAGACTTATTACTGGGCAGAGCCACATTAATAATGACATAGTCTGAAACAAAATCATGTCAAGAGGCTATCATGGGTTACTACGGTTGGTCATGACATTTTTGAATATCTCCATCATAGGAAGTTGAGAGTCGAGAACATACGGTCAGAAAGCATGCAGTCGAACAGCTCGTTTTGAGTGGTTTTAGACGCATCTTTGTTCAACTGTATTGAGGCTGAAAGTGTGCTTCCTGTCACAGTGCGTGAGGCGCAAGTTCAAAAGAGCTAATGTCATTATCTACGGTAAAAACGGATCAAAATTAAACATGTTAAAAACCACACAAAACACCTGAAAGTGGGTGAGAAACAAGGTCACTGTGGTGTGCACGCATTTCTGATGGAAGGATATTATCCACATTCTCTTTCAATCGTCGCATAATCCGACAACCGAAATTATTATTATGATTTCAAGATCAGTCAGTGATTTTTGGATCAGCGCCACTCATTTATTCTAATCTCTCAGTCACATGATTGCTTGTTTTCTGTAATTAAGAAGAGACTGTACAAAATGCCTGGGCTGACGAAATGATTTTGACACATCTTTGTGCAGAGCACTGGATTTTCACAGCCTTCTGTTTCTGTAGTATAATACACTTCCACTTACAGACTCAAGGCTCAGGGGATCATAATCCAACTTAGTGTTTGAAAACTGAGAAACTTGAGCTGCTATAAAAAGGAAGCGTTAAATGGATGGTTGTGTTTAATTTGAAACACTTCAGCGGTTCGCTCTCCTCCCTCTCTGACTATCAAACTCCACCAAAAGACGCAGCGTTTGAGCGACAGAAAGGGATGTGAGAGAAGGTGGAGGGAGGGGCACAGAGATACAGACAGATAAGAGAAGTAAGGTTAGTATTTTGCAAAAAGAGAGAGAGAGAGAGGGAGGCAGGATTAAGAAGTGAGTGACAAACAGAATTGCAAAAAAAACAGTCTTTTAAAAAGAAGCATTTCTTGGATGAAAAAAAGGGAACACTTACTAAGGTTACAGTCTATCCCGATACAATCTGGTGGAGAAAGAGAGTGAGATGGTGAGATTAAAAAAAAAAAAAAAAGTTGCAAAAATCATAATAATAAGACATCCTTCAAGGTATAATCTGCAGACGAGCAAACAGCATTGCATGAAGCACACCATCCGGGGACAAGCCGAGAGTCAACCCTGCCCCTTTCGCACAGCTCCACACCCACGGAAACAGGAGCTCAGAAAGTCCACTTCATCCTCGCCATGTGACTTTCTGCTTGTGACACCTGGACTCGTGCACATCAACCTTCTCGCAAGCTAATACACATCAGACTCACCAGTTTATTAGCTACACTTACCTTGCAGGCATTTCCTCTGGCAAACCTGCTGTATATAATCCATCTATACTCTGTAGGTATACAATTACTGAGCAACGGGACTCATTTATCAACCTGGACATGAAAAAAAATCACTTCTATTTTTCTTGCATGAGTATTTCAACCAAAAAAAAAACAAAAAAATGTGGAACCCGAAGAGAACTCCTGAGTCTGTGTAAATGTATATATAAGGATACTCAGTAATGTGAACACTGACTGACGTATAGCCACTGTAATGTTTTTTTTTTTTACAAATGAAATCCTCAAGTCTAAATCGCTTATTTATTTCACTTATCTTTGTCAAATTTGGTCATTTCATATGAATGACCTGAAAAATAGCAATGCAAATCAAACTAGATAGATACTGTGACTAAAGTCACAGTGATTTGCACTAGCTGACCCGGGGGGAAAAACAAACAAACAAACAAACAAACAAAAAACCCTGATTGAAAAAATCATGAAAATTGACGGAGTGAAAAGTGATTGAAAAAAAGCCCGTTTTTCATGGATCATTCCGGTTCGGTGATCCAGATCAGCACCAAAAGTCATAGCAACGTAAATCAGTCCAGAGGTACTCATGTGAAATTTGGTGATGATTCGTTGAAAACTGAGGGAGAAATAACGTTCTAAAAAGCGTTAGGATAATAATAATAATAATAATTAGATAGATACTGTGACTAAAATCACAGTGATTTGTGATAGCTCTTACAAACTGGGATGTCTGGTCACCGTACCCTATAGATCTGGAATGGTAAGAGATAGAGAATGACTCTTAGTGAGGAAAAAAGCCTGTTTTTTCATGGATCATTCCGGTTCGGTGATCCGGATCAGCACCAAAAGTCATAGCAACTTAATTCAGCCGAGTGGTAT
The DNA here is from genome assembly GCF_027579695.1 of Neoarius graeffei. NCBI lineage: Eukaryota > Metazoa > Chordata > Actinopteri > Siluriformes > Ariidae > Neoarius > Neoarius graeffei. Next base: position 68,139,346 of record NC_083580.1, on the reverse strand, counting down.
TCTTCATGTAAAATTTGGTGATGATTGGTTGAAAACTGAGGGAGAAATAGAGTTCTAAAAAAATGTTAGGAGAATAATAATTAGAAGAAGAAGAAGAAGAAGAAGAAGAAGAGAAAGTGGAAAGATCCTGAGTGAGATTAACAGTTTGCACTACTGCTGCTAGGACAAATGAATTCATAAATTTAGACAAATAATACTAGGGATCAGCCCTGTGATGACCTGGCGACTTGTCCAGGGTGTACCCCGCCTTTCGCCCGTAGTCAGCTGGGATAGGCTCCAGCTTGCCTGCGACCCTGTAGAAGGATAAAGCGGCTAGAGATAATGAGATGAGATGAGATACTAGGGATGCAATTAAGCAATAGAAATGGCATTGTATAAACAGTTAGTGTGTTTCTGCAGTAGCTGACACTCTGCAGTGGCTGAGCTGCATTATTGGAAGATTTAATGCATGCTGTCTTTAAGAGGCACTTTTTTGGCTCCTGTTTGTCATTTAGTTGTCATCTTCAGCTTTCTGTAACCTTTGCCTTTTATCGAGTTTATGGACAAGGGCATCACTTAAAGGAGAACTGAAGGCAATTTTTTATTATCAAAATTCTATTTATCTCATTTTTTTTAAATATACTGTAGGAATGCATTTTTGATCGCTATTTTGTCACTGCTAGAGCAAGTTATGAGTGTTTGAAATATGCTCTGTAATATATCAGTCCACATGTCAAAGCAATGGCCGTAAACGAGATTCTTTGAGACCTGTGCGAGACATCGTAGGACGGAAATAAAACGTACAGCGGAAATCAAAGTGACCGACATCTGCCAACGTTGTCAAAAGACGCGCGCGCCCTCTTTCGAATGCTGACGTAATCAAGCCGGAAGTTTTGTTTGTTTTGATAGCAATCAGGAAAGTTTGAAAAAAGTAGGCAGTAATCGTCATTTAAACTCGTTTTTGTGCAATATTTCGTTTGGAAAACAGTTTTCAAAATGGCGGCACTGACACCTGGCTGACACTTCACGTTTCGAAGTCTCGCACAAGTCTCGTGAAGATCGCGCGGATAAGCGACGCCTGCCGTGGACCAAACGAACTAAATTCAACACGGCTAAAAAACGAATAAGCCGATAAGTATAATATTTAATTGCAATTAGTTGCCAATACGAGTCACGATATAAGGTTACTAAAACCCAAAACGTAATTGAATAACACGTTAATTAAGAAATAAAGCAAGTTTAAAAATGACTTCAGTTCTCCTTTAATATAAATCAACTTTGCCATGGATGTCTTCGGTAATTTATTTGACTGATGTTTATTAACGTACACTCATGAGTATGAAGAAAATCAGACTTTGTAAATCCGTCATTTTTGGTAAAGTTTTTTTTTTTTTTTCGGTTTGTGCTACAAAACTTTACTAAATGTTGCAAACAGATTGATAAATGAGGCCCGCTGTGTCATCCCACATCCACCCTGTCCATAAATGGAAAGAGACCATCACTGGCCAGATATTATTTGTGTCTCAAATCATTTTCAGCGCAGCAGTTACCAGTATATGGAAGAGTGTGGGGTGCTGTTATGAGTGTATCATATGCAGCAGTGTGACCTACTTGCCACTTTATTATACACTCAAAAAAAAAAAAAAGAACTCAAACACAACTGGTGCTTGAAATCAGTGTCTACTCCTTCACCAGTGACAGACTTCTACTAAACCACAGACACTGGTTGGATATACTGGATTAGTGGATTGCATCTCAACCCAGCACTGATAACAAGGCTTAAAAAAAAAAAGTGATTGTGCTAATACACCGCCCTGGCAGTGTCAATTCAGTGCTAAAAATAGTCTACGAGCCAAACAATATCTGGTCAGTTATAGTCCTGTGATGGTCCCTTTTCACTCAAGGGGCTGAGACATTGCGACATTGCGTATTAAAAGTCAGTAATTGTACACCTACAACCCCTGGCAAAAAGTATGGAATCACCAGTCTTGGATGAGCACTCATTCACACGTTTTATTCTGTAGAACAAACTCAGATCACAAACATGATACAATAATAAAGTCATTCCAAAGTGCACCTTCTTGGCCTAGAAACACTAAAAGAAATGAAGAAAAAGCATTGTGGAAGTCAGTAAATGTTATTTTTATAGACCAAGCACAGGGAAAAAAATATGGAATCACTCAATTCTGAGGAAAAAAATATGGAATCATGAAAAACAGACAAACAAAAGAACATTCAAAACACATCACTAGGATTTAGTTGCACCACCTCTGGCTTTTATAATGGCTTGCAGTCTCTTAGGCATGGACTTGATGAGTGACAAACAGTATTCTTCATCAATCTGGTGCCAACTCTCTTTGGTTGCAGTCAGGGGCGCCACCAGAAATTTTGGGCCCCATGAAAGATTAGAATTTTGGGCCCGCCAACTTTGCCCACCCTCGTCACAATTGCACTATTGTCATTATTTGACTTTTGATAGCCCATGGACCTTGAGTTTGTGACTTTGTTATTACATTTTGTGTATTAACCTACCAGGGACTAGATGAAAACTGGTCAGTGACTAATTCTGGTGCATTTACAATCACAAATGAAAATTCAAGATTTTGCCACATGCCTTTTTGTGCTAGGACAATTGGTAGTGAAATGTGTGATGTGACTGCTAATAGATCATAGAACACGTAACCATGTCAAACACTTGACTGGTGTCCCTTATTAGCAACACTTTAATCTAGCAAACTGTATATGGCGCTCGCTCATTAAAAACTTCAATCCTAAAGCATTTATGGGTTGTATTGCTGCTTACCTCCTTCTCCAAAGGGGGGTTCAGTGGTTTGGTAGGGCGGAGGTCCCCCTGAGGCTGAATCTGTGCTTATTTAGGGCACCCCATTAGTTATGAAACTGGTTATTAGCACTAGTTATTAGCACCAGCATAACATAATATTTCATCTTGTTTATCACACAAGTCAGTTCAGTTATTAAAATGGAAAAAATGTCACTGTACAAACTGTAAAAGTGTTCTCTTGATAGGCTAATCCAACCACGTTCATACTGTTCACTTACCATTCGCTAATATTTTGAACCCACATGTGAGCGATAGCTACCTTTCTTTGGGAAAAACTGAGTGACCAGTTGCCTGCCTCTCCGGTCCCTCTCAGCTTTCAGCTGCCTTTCTTTACGTTTTTGACAGCCACTCTTCATATTTAGCGATCATAGACTGTACGCACTCCACTGCTGGCTGGCTGGCTGCTGCACCGCGACACAGCAGCAAGTAGCGTTGCACTGATCAACACACAGGTTTAACGCATTGCGCTTCTACCAGAACTGGACCGTACCATTTCGCAAAAGGGGGAGGGTTAAATGGCAATATGTTGAAGAACTCAAGAAATAGACAACCTTGTTCAATTATCTCATTTTACCAGATGGAATATTGCATTGTTGTTATTTCAAAAGTCTTATTAAAATCATTAAACGCATATTATCAGCCCCTTAAAGGGCCCCATGGCAGTGCTGGGCCCCTAGAATTGTTCTAACCTTTCCCCCCCTGGCGGCGCCCATGGTTGCAGTTGCCAGATCAGCTTTGCAGGCCGGAGCCTTGTCGTGGACCATTTTTTTCAATTTCCACCACAAGTTTTCTATTGGGTTGAGATCTGGACTATTTGCAGGCCATGACATTGACTGGATGTGTCTTTCACCAAGGAATGCTTTCACAGTTTTTGCTCTATGGCATGATGCATTGTCATCTTGGAAAGTTATTTCATCATCCCCAAACATCTTTTCAATTGAAGGGATAAGAAAACTGTCCAAAATGTCAATGTAAACCTGTGCATTTATTGAAGAAGTAACCACAGCCATCTCCCCAGTGCCTTTGCCTGACATGCAGCCCCATATCATCAAGGATTGTGGAAATTTGGATGTTTTCTTCAGGCAGTCCTCTTCATAAATCTCACTGGAACGGCACCAAACAAAAGTTCCAGCATCATCACCTAGTCCAATGCAGATTCGTGATTCATCACTGAAGATAACTTTCATCCAGTCATCCACAGTCCATGATTGCTTCTCCTTAGCCCATTGTAGTCTTGTTCTTTTCTGTTTAGGTGTCAATGATGGTTTTCTTTTAGCTTTCCTATATGAAAATCCCATTTCCTTTAGGCGATTTCTCACGGTTCGGTCACATACTTGTACATTGACTCCAGCTTCCTCCCATTTATGCTTCATTTGTTGCGTTGTACTTTTTCGGTTTTCAAGACATATGGCCTTAAGTTTTTTGTCTTGACGCTTTGATGTCTTCCTTGGTCTACCAGTACGCTTGGCTTTAAAAACCTTCCCATGCTGTTTGTACTTGGTCCATATCTTAGGCTACGTTCACACTGCAGGCTGAAGTGACTCAAATCCGATCTTTTCGCCCATATGTGACCTGTATCTGATCTTTTATTGACAATATGAACGACACAGATCCGATTTTTTCAAATCCGACCCAGGCCGTTTGGATATGTGGTGCTAATTCCGATTCCTATCCGCTCTTTTCATATGCGACTTCAGTCTGAACCGCCAGGTCGCATTCATCCGACTTACAGGTCATCAACAAGCCACAAACATCACTATTCTGCGCTGAAGTAGGCGGCGGGTCTCTCAAAAAAGTTACAACAACATGGCGCATAATCACGGGCGCAGATAGAGGGTGGGACGAGTCATATTTAAATTCACCTCGTTCGGTCCCCCCCACTTATAGGGAGGAAAAAACGTCTATGCTGTCTTTCTTTGCATAAGGCAAACCTCACGGAAAAATCAAAAGACTGATTACCATTCGGTTTATTGAGGTGCACAGCAGTGTATACATAGTTGCAACAACTCACATAAAACAAAACAAAGACTGATATTCGGTTGGTTGAGCTGCGCAGACTGCACAGGTTGCGAGCTCGAGCTTGGTTGCTATGGTTACTAACAACAAGTTTGACAGGCATATCGGGGTTGGGGTTGGTTTGCTGGCAGCTTTGTCCCCCCCAGTTTTTTGTCCCCCCCAGTTCAAAAAACGTATCTGCGCCCCTGCGCATGACATCAATGCGAGGGATGCTTCGGGCTGTGAAGGTTCTGAATCTTCTCAATGGAAGGACGCAGAGGTTAGGGAGCTGATTTCCATTTGGGGGGATGCAGCTATTCAAGCTAGATTGGATGGGTCATACCGCAACCGGGCGGTTTTACTTCCGTAAACACTGGCCATGCTCACTGCGTGTGACGTCGTCGTATCCTGCAATGCGCATGCGGAACACTTTTAGGTCGCTTTTCGTTCATACTGAGGATCACATACAAGTCGCATATATTTGTTAATGTGAACGACCTCACAAAAAAATCGGATTTCACAAAAAAATCGGAATTGAGCATTAAGCCTTGCAGTGTGAACGTAGCGTTCGATACAGCTGACTGTGAACAGCCCACATCTTTGGCAACCATGCGTGAAGAGTTACCTTCTTTAAGAAGTTTGACAATCCTCTCTTTTGTTTCAAGAGACATCTCTCTTGTTGGAGCCATGATTCTTACCAATCCACTTGGTCCAGCAGCCCTCCAAGGTGTGATAACTGCGCTGTTTCTAACTGCAGACTAACGAGCAGATCTAATCTGAGGCAGGTGTCAATTTAGGGAAAGGAAATTGACTGGGTGAGTCCTTATTTTCTACCTGAAAATTGAGTGATTCCATATTTTTTTCCTCAGAATTGAGTGATTCCATATTTTTTTTCCCTGTGCTTGGTCTATAAAAGTAACATTTGCTGACTATCACAATGTATTTTCTTCGTTTATTTTAGTGTTTCTGAAGGCCAAGAAGTTGCACTTTGGAATGACTTTATTATTGTATCATGTTTGTGATCTCAGTTTGTTCTACAGAATAAAACGTCTGAATGAGTGCTCATCCAAGACTGGTGATTCCATACTTTTTGCCAGGGGTTGTATATGATAAATATGCAGTGGACAGTATTTTATGACCGTAGGTATGAATGGTAACTCAGTGTATGTGTGAATTAGTACTCTTTTTTTTTTTTTTTCCCTGACAGGCCCATAATATGCACGAGCTCAGGTGAACAGCAGAAGCTACATGGCGAAATGACCGCTCTGTCCATTCGGAGTCTCCTGGAGTGGGTGGAGCCAAAGGGGAAGAAAGGGGCAGCCTGCACCAACAGCCAAGTGCAACAACCCTAACTTACCCAATGAATCTTTTTTTTTTTCCCCTGCTATGCTTTTCTCATCTCAGAAAATGTAGTTCTATACAATGGTATATAATGTTCAGTTGTCTGAGAACGAGGAGCATGGATCGGTCAGTCCATAAATCCTCCATTACTGCTGAAATCTTTGAGGTAAGATAAGTTGGGAGTAGGAACAAAGCTTTTTTGGCATTTGCATAAACATACTAATAAAGATTCATTTAACTAGTGAATGCACTTTTGGCTGTGGTGAGCTCTCGAGCTGTCAACCACTACAGAAGAGTGAGCACAGACAGCCAGGGACCAGCATCACTGACCTACCACACACAAACCTACCCACCCACCCACCCACCCACCTACACAAACACCCCTCCGCACACACAGACAATTTTGTTTTCCATAATGACTCTCGTTCTGAGTAAGATCTCTATTATTCTAGCTGAAATGGTGAGCTGAATGTTAGATTTATAAATGCGGTGAGTGAGAAAAGCCACCCAAGTGCTTTGTTTTTAATCTATTCTCTATCCATTCCATCTGTAGCGCTTCTGAGATTACCATGAACAAGAATCTTGACACATTGTCCTGTATTGAGGCAAGAACTGAAACCATGTGTTAACCCTGTTTTACATGTAATCCTATGAGAAACGGTCTTGAGAAGAGTGAAACGCGTTGCTGGTGAAAATGAATCTAGACAGTGTTGGTACTGTATGGGGCATGGCACGGTGGTGCAGTGGTTATCACTGTCACCTCACAGCAAGGAGGTTCTGGGTTCGAACTTCGCAGCCAACCAGGGTTTTTCTGTCAGTCCAAAGACGTACAGATTAGGTCAATTGGCTACTCTAATTTTCCATGAGTGTGAATGGTTGACCATCCCTGTGATAGATTGGTGACCTGCTCAGGGTGAACCCTTCCTTTCACCTGAAGTCAGCTGGGATTGGCTACAGCTTCCCCTACGACCCTGACGGATAAGTGGTATAGATAAAGGATGGGTGGATGTTGGCATGCTGAACTGAAAATGATCTTCACTGATATCAATCTATAAATATTTCAGACAATCAATCACTGATGCCCAATGCGATGTCCAAACTTAAAGGAGAACTGAAGGCAATTTTATTTGATTATCAAAATCCTATTTCGCTCATTTTATTAAATACAGGAATGCATTTTTGATCGCTATTTTGTCGCTGCTATAGTAAGTTATGAGTGTTTGAAATATGCTCTGTAATACATCAGTCCGTATGTCAAAGCAACGGCTGTAAACGAGATTAATTGAGACCTGTTCGAGACATCGTAGGACGGAAGTAAAACGTACAGCGGAAATCAAAGTGACCGACATCTGCCAACGTTGTCAAAAGACGCGCGCGCCCTCCTTCGAATGCTGATGTAATCAAGCCGGAAGTTTTGTTTGTTTTGATAGCAATCAGGAAAGTTTGAAAAAAGTCGGCAGTAATCGTCATTTAAACTCGTTTTTGTGCAACATTTCATTTGGAAAACAGTTTTCAAAATGCCGGCACTGACACCTGGCTGACACTTCACGTTTCGAAGTCTCGCACAAGTCTCGTGAAGATCGCGCGGGTAAGCGACGCCTGCCGTGGACCAAACGAACTAAATTCAACATGGCTAAAAACCGAATAGGCCGATAAGTATAATATTTAATTGCGATTAGTTGCCAATACGAGTCACGATATAAGGTTACTAAAACCGAAAACATAATTGAATAACACGTTAATTAAGAAATAAAGCAAGTTTAAAAATGACTTCAGTTCTCCTTTAATCTGTGGCTGCTCAAATTTTCTTTATCTTCTACCTCCAAAGCTTTATTTTAATCCTTATTACAGATAATAATAAATCTCGATAACAAGCCAGGCTAGGATTGCTAAGAGCGTTGTTATTGCTACAGGACTCTAGCTAACTCTTTATCTTTAAAAAAAAAAAGCCAAGTGTGAAAGCTTTGCTAAGGGTACTTGCTGAATTCTGTCAATGTTTAATGCACACCATAAAACCATACAACTCTCGTTCCGTCCAACTTTCTAACCCTCAAGCAGTTATAGAGTCATTCCCCATTCTTGAAGGTTTTGTTCTATCGATGAGCTCTCAAGCCCAAACTGAGGCATTTACTGGTTTATGTGTCTACACGAGTAATACTAAGCCCCAAATTTTTCCTTCTCAGAAAGCAGTATCATCTGTAATTATACATATTTATAGCTTACCGACATGTTTCAAATAAAATATGGATTGACACCCAAACAACTGCCTTTAGATTTCTATTAAAGTCAGTCTTAAATAATATGAAAGCAAACAGGTTTCCTTTTTTTCTTGGTAAAGGGAAATCTGTCAAAATCTTGCCCATGTCAATCTGTATCTGTATTTTTATCAATGTGCCTGAAAAGAGGCTGAAGTGATGAAATTATACATTTGTGAAGGTACTTGTGTCCCAATGGGACTCTGCTCTTCCAAACAATCTTTCTTTTTTCCTAATCACGATGTTATCTGGTAGGAAACGGCGGCAGGTCTGTAGGAAATGGAGCATAAATCCTTTAATTGGGAGATCTCAATTTCCAGCCGGTGGCTGAGCGATGCATGTCGTCTACACTTCAACGCCCTGCCACACGCTACAAATTCACACAAACGCTGGAGCCACATCAAATATTTAAGATGTTTTCATGCTTTCCATTTTTGGCTTATTGAAGGCATATGCAATCTATTTTCCCCTGGGTTTGGATAATTGGAATAAGAGCCTAACTGGGATACGCAACATTGAATAAGATATTTATATGAGAGGTGTCAGGGCCAGAATGATATTTATGTCAGATTGGAATATGCACTGAAATGTGATTATTTACACTGTGCATGGAGCAGAATGGATATGAAGTCTGTGCCCTCAGTGCCAAATTTCCAGGCACTTCCACTGACTGTGGATCGAGACGCAGAGAGCAGAAAGAGCTTCAGTCACGTCTACTGGGACAGTGGGGTCGGGACGGTTGGGGTGAGGGGGATGGTAGGCAAAGGGGGACTTAAAGAAGAAAACCACTGGATTTCACAGATCAAAGGCTTATTATCCACTACGCTAAATCCTGTAAGTGAGCTGGTCTCCTGGCTGTTCGCTCCAGAGCTGCAGACAAGATAGCCATTGAAGGCTGCAGAGATAGAGTGAAAGTTTTGCTGAGAAAAGAGGAGAAGAGAAAAGAGGAGAAGAGAAGATGGGAAGAGAAGAGAAAACAGGAGAAGAGAAGAGAAAACAGGAGAAGAGAAGAGAAGAGAAGAGAAGAGAAGAGAAGAGAAGAGAAGAGAAGAGAAGAGAAGAGAAGAGAAGAGAAGATGGGCAGAGAGGGAAAGAGAAGAGAAAACAGAAGAGAAGACAGGAAGAGAAGAAAAGAAAAGAGAAAACAGGAAGAGAAGAGAAAATGGAAAGAAAAGAAAAGAGAAAACAAGAAAAGAAGAGAAGAGAAGATGGGCAGAGAGGGAAAGAGAAGAGAAAAGAAAATGGAAAGAAAAGAAAAGAGAAAACAGGAAGAGAAGAGAAGAGAAGAGAAGAGAAGAGAAGAGAAGAGAAGAGAAGAGAAGAGAAGAGAAGAGAAGAGAAAACAGGGGAAGGGAAGAGAAGAGAAGAGAAGAGAAGAGAAGAGAAGAGAAGAGAAGAGAAGAGAAGAGAAGAGAAGAGAAGAGAAGATGGGAAGAGAAAACAGGGGAAGAGAAGAGAAGACAGAGGAAGAGAAGAGAAGAGAAGAGAAGAGAAGAGAAGAGAAGACAGAGGAAGAGAAGAGAAAATGGGGCAGAGAAGAGAAGAGAAAACAGAGGAAGGGAGGGGAAAAGAAGAGAAGAGAAAACGGGAAGAGAAGAGAAAATGGGGCAGAGAAGAGAAGCAAACATGGGGAAGAGAAGAGAAGACAGAGGAAGAGAAGAGAAGAGAAGAGAAGAGAAGAGAAGAGAAGAGAAGAGAAGAGAAGAGAAGAGAAGAGAAGAGAAAACAGAGGAAGAGAAAACGGGAAGAGAAGAAAAGAAATGAGAAAATGGGAAGAGAAAACAGGGGAAGAGAAGAGAAGACAGAGGAAGAGAAGAGATAAGAGAGGAAGAGGAGAAAACAGAGGAAGAGAAGAGAAAATGGGGCAGAGAAGAGAAAACAGAGGAAGGGAGGGGAAAAGAAGAGAAGAGAAAATGGGAAGAGAAGAGAAGAGAAGAGAAGAGAAGAGAAGAGAAAGCAGAGGAATAAAAGAGAAAACAGTTAGAGAGGGGAAAAGAAGAGAAGAGAAAACGGGAAGAGAAGAGAAGAGAAGAGAAGAGAAGAGAAGAGAAGCAAAAATGGGGAAGAGAAGAGAAGAGAAGAGAAGAGAAGAGAAGAGAAGAGAAGAGAAGATGGGGCAGAGAAGTGAAGCGAAAACAGGAGAAGAGAAGAGAAGAGAAGAGAAGAGAAGAGAAGAGAAGAGAAGAGAAGAGAAGAGAAAATGGGGCAGAGAAGAGAAAACAGGAAGGGAGGGGAAAAGAAGAGAAGAGAAAACGGGAAGAGAAGAGAAGAGAAGAGAAGAGAAGAGAAGAGAAGAGAAAATGGGGCAAAGAAGAGAAGCAAACATGGGGAAGAGAAGAGAAGAGAAGAGAAGAGAAGAGAAGAGAAGAGAAGAGAAGAGAAGAGAAGAGAAGAGAAGAGAAAACAGGGGAAGAGAATGGAAGAGAAAACGGGAAGAGAAGAAAAGAAAAGAGAAAACGGGAAGAGAAAACAGGGGAAGAGAAGAGGAAACAGAGGAAGAGAAGAGATGAATAATGGCGTTTGGGAACCACAGAACCCCATGTGATGTAGAACAGTGCCACCTGCTGACTCTACCCTCAGCACTGTTAATGCCTTTGGACATCGTCCAGACAGCAGTCAATGCCAGGGCCAGATGGTGAAGGTTACCTAAATTGACGGTGAGTTTGACTTTTCCCCCGTCCAGCTCCAGGCGCAGGGTGTCGGCGGACTCTGAGGAGGTGGTGGCCATGAGCAGACCATAAGCCCTCTGGGACATGAAGCGTAGCGAGACGTCCTCGGCTTCTGTGTGCATGGCGCGAGGCATGAGCACCTTCAGGAACATACTGCCATCGTAACTCAGCACTGTAGACTCTGCACAGGAGAAACACCAAACACGGAGTTATCATCTTTTATTGCTGATTATTCACAATTCAAACACAGTGTGGGTGTGACACGGCACATTTTGGTTTTTGTTTATTATAGTATCACACCCCATGCTGGTTTATTCTTCCTTACATACAATATAATTCCTTCATGCCTGAATTTTTTCAGGATATCAGCATAACACACTGAATGCTACAGAAGAAGTAATGTATGATCACTAACAGTCTGCAGATACCACATCAGGGTGTTTCCACTTGAGACACTGGTTCAAATAGAAGTGCAATATTTTCTTATGATTACCCAAAATACGCTTCATATGTGCACTAATATAACGGAAATAAGAATGTGCAGCGACGAGGGTGAGATCGGCGCAGGTAGAAGCAACCAGCTGGCTGACAGAACTAACGGCAAATATGATTTCCTGTCTCAGTGTGCAACGTTCAGTAAATCAGAACGCTTTAAAGCACATCACCTTGCGAGGCTTATTTGTTCTGTTTATTCTTGTTCCATCCATAATGACACATCAACAGTATGGTTCTTGTTTAGCACCTATAGTTGATTTCTTTTTTTTTTTTTTTTGGTTATAGGGGAAAAAAACTGTCAGTTGTATGCTGGCGGATTTTTGTCCGTGCAGATGCAAGAATAGCATCTGAGGGAAAAAAATGGAAACCAAATGAACAATATCACAACAATAAATCATTAAGTAATAAAATACAGTCTTTAAATCATAGCTTGTTCTGTGCACTGAGTGCTGTGTTATCTGCTAACTAATGTAATTAATCTTATGCTAATTGCGTATATGGAGGCTTTAAAATGAATGCCATCCCCACCTCCAAAACTCTATGAAAAATATACGTATGATTTCCATGAATATCTCAGCCATAAATGTGACCACTGTAAGACTATAATATGATTTGGATCGGTCCTAGTGACTGCAAATATTAATCCACGATTTCTTTATTTCATAACATCCTCAAAATGTCCAAAGAAATAAGACTAATAGTGAAAAATAATGATCTTATTATCTAATTTGAACATCCCAGCTAATTTGTCTTTCATTCAAGCTAAATTTAATTCAGTTCCATAGCAACAGGACTGATATTTAAATCCCACTAATTTCAACATTTGGTCTCCATTAGACAGCCGTTAACGATGGGCTCCTCTCGTTGTTATTCCACTTACAGACAACAGATGGCAGAAGTGAGTTAGAAATCCCACAGCACTACCAGAACACAAACAAAAGGCAAAGTGAATTTGTGTCACTGTGAATAAGATTCCGTTTCTGTAAGCTTCGTGGTTCGTGTGGCATTACTCATTTCTGCTCAGATCACAAATAGTACAATGCAGTACAATGCGCCAAAGTTCCCTCTTCTCTCTTCCCTCCACCCTAAAGCCTCTCCACCCTCACCAGTTTCACAGCTGGGTCCGAGGTATCCGGTACCGGTGCAGTCGCATATGTGACGGTTCCAGCCTTCGGTGCAGTGGCCGCCGTGGGCACAGGGCTCGGTGCTGCAGCGCCGGTGGGTCTCACGTGTGCAGGAAACACTGACGCCTGCTGCGCTCTGCAGCTCGGCGAGACGCCGCAGGTCCCGACTCCGGCCGTCCACAAACATGTCCCGCATGCAGCCCACGAAGCCCAACCGCAGAGATGCTGTCCACACCTCAGGGGGCAGAGGAAGAGCCTTGCTTTCTTCAGGGAGACCGCCAAGATACATCTCACCATCCAGGTCCAGGATCTCGCTGCCTTCGTTGGTAGAGAAGGGCATGCTGCGGCCGTTAACTGAAATGGAGCCTGAAGGAAGAAGGGGTGAGTGGTCAGAAAGAGACTTTGTTAACATTAGATAATATTGACATGTGGGTTGTAATAATCCAAAGCTCATAGCATTCAAAAACTCTGCTGTGAAGTAGGGCATGAGCAAGTGCTGTCCTTGGGATCAGTATCAACATCCTTATCATCTACATTGGAGATTTGAACCAGCCTTCCACTAGCCTTCTCTCGGTCATACGGTATATGGATCTCAAGCTACAGATAGCCACGAATTCATTTTAACCCTTAATAGTCTGAATGTGATGGCACCAGCACCAGAAAAGATCATCATTTACGTACTGTTTAATAATCTAGGAATTGTCAGTTGAACAGGCAAAAAAAAAAAGATGGAAAATATGCTTTTTGGTTGGATTGGCTGGATTATAAACTGCACTCTGCAAATGTCTGCATTATTATTCATCTCTGTTTGAATCCCTAGGTGTATATTAGTCGTTATAAACAGCAGGCCAACAGCTTTCAAACACGACCTTCTGACCAATCATACATTTTGTTCTTCAGTCCTTATGCCAATCTTAATCTGTTTATTTAACAACAGTTTTATGCATGGCAGCACGGTGATGTAGTGGTTAGCGCTGTCGCCTCACAGTAAGAAGGTTCTGGGTTTGAGCCCAGGAGCTGATGGGGGGCCTTTCTGTGCGGAGTTTGCATGTTCTCCCCGTGTCCGCGTGGGTTTCCTCCGGGTGCTCCGGTTTCCTCCACAGTCCAAAGACATGTGGTTAGGTTAGCTGGTGACTCTAAATTGACCGTAGGTGTGAATGTGAGTGTGATTGTGTCTATGTGTCAGCCCTGTGATGACCTGGCGACTTGTCCAGGGTGTACCCCGCCTTTCGCCCGTAGTCAGCTGGGATAGGCTCCAGCTTGCCCGCAACCCTGCACAGGATAAGCGGCTACAGATAAGATAATGGATGGATGGATGGATTTGTGTGCTTCATCAACCCAGCAATGCTGAAAAAATAATATAAAACACTACATGTATTTTCAAATGGGAGCATTTTTTTTGCCTGTTAATCCTAAGTATCAAAACCAAGCAATATTTTCACGACTGGTTTTTAAATGCAAGTTGAAGCTTTATGATCTCTGAATTTCACAGCCTCTTTTAAATCAGTAAGAGCATTTCCTGTTCTCTGGATACGACTGGGGGAAATTTTGTTTCCCTACATTGGTATTGTACTTGTTTAATCTACAGTACATAAGCATTTGGTAGCTAACGGTAGCATTAGTTTAATACACGCCCTGGTTTCTGTCATTGGCCCTGTATTAGTTAATATTTGTACTGTGATACTAAATGGTTTCCAGATTCAATCACAGATTTAAAAAAAAAAAAGATACCAGGTAGCCAAAAAAGTCTAAAATCCAAGATCTTCATCCATCCATCATCTGCAGCCGCTTATCCTGTCCTACAGGGTCGTGGGCAAGCTGGAGCCTATCCCAGCTGACTATGGGCGAGAGGCGGGGTACACCCTGGACAAGTCGCCAGGTCATCGCAGGGCTAATCCAAGATCTTGGAAATTTAATTCAACGAGTTCTTTCTTTTAAGGCCTTTAATTCGTTTCAACCAAACTCAAGTTTGGATCTAGTGTGAAAACCATGGACTCCAAGGGCTAGGTGTCAAATAACATGCGTTTTGGTAATTTTGGTCAATACACAAACTGATCATACATATAAAATTGCTGGATTCATTTTGCATATGAAAGATTAGCTCTTCATTAGTGTAAATCAATAGAAACACTAATTAAATAAATAACAGTGCATCAGCTTAATAAGCATCAATAGGGACAATAACAGTGTGTACCTATCATCTTCTATTTATAAAAGATTTTCACAGCAGGGGAGACATATAAAACTGCACAATCGATCCATAGCGCAGAAGGAATTTGTTGGTGTGAAAACAAACCCAGAATTGATCCTGGATACATACTCAAGTATTCAGGCTGTATAGATACCCTTAAACACGGAATCCTCCGACAAATGTGTTTCAATCTAGTGACTTTATTTTTCTCCAAAAAGCTCATCTTCATGGTGTTTAAAAATGTATTTTCCCATCAGATTGATAAAAGCTGGTACACTAAAGTGCATACATATAGCGAGACTATACTTTGGAAGTATCTTTAATGTATTTATCAGACAGTATTTAGGAGAACACTATTTGTCTCCACTGTTTTTTTTTTTTATTGATTGCTTTATGTATTGCTACCTTTTTCAAACTTCATTGTAGAGTTTATACACTTACACAAGTCCTCATGTCTATTTTGAATGTGTGCTTTTTCAGTGCAGACTAGACCACTTGAAAACTTGCATTAGTTGGACTAGAAACTTTTAGATGATGAACCCTCACAGGTTGATCAAGTACTTTTTATAATTGTGCCTTCTGCTGCATGCTCTTTTTGTAAGTAGCTCTGAATAAAAACATCTGCCAAATGACGAAATGTAAAAATGTAATATAAATGCACAATGTGAAATATGCATCAGACAGGTCGTGGGTGGAACGTCGGAAGCTAAGACGAGAGGAAGATGAGCATTAGATGTGGATTAATCCATAATGGATAATGGATGCATATTCACTTTTTTTCCACTGAGACTTTGGCAAGTTTGGTCAAATATGAGAGTGGAAGGTTATGTATGAAACCTTGGTAGAATGCCAGGATGGTTTTGTTCTGAGCGGAGTTTTCAGGTTTACCCATTTCCTTGATGAGTACCAACAGAAAAGGCATCACCTGGTGACCATGACCACACATGAGCAGCCTATAAAAAGTGCTGTTACATAATATTCATCCACCGGCCATTTTTATCAACCCAAGTGACCCAGGTAACCTGGTGGTCTTCCACTCAGCTTTAGTAGCTCAATAATATACAAACCTTGCACTCTACTTCCTTTTGTTCAGAACTGTCAGGACAGCTTCCTTCAGAACTGTTGGAGTTTCCCGTTTGCATGCTTCCTTGCTGAGTACCAACAGAAAAGTTGTCACCTCATGACAATGACCATGGCCCCACATAGGTTGTCTACAAACGTTCCTGTAATGCTCATCCTCTGGCCACTCTCAACCAAGACAGTTTCCTTCAGAACTAGTGACATTTTCCGGTTTGCTTGTCAAATACCAACAGAAAAGTTGTCACCTCTTAACCATGACTGTTTTTGCTTGAGTATTTTTGTCCGCTGGTTGTGGTGTAGCTCCGGACCCAGTTTTGGGCGTCGGTTCCCTCCAGGCCTTGGTTCGCCATGGGTGATGCCTGTGCTCATAGCTATGGATTGCAGTGAGCTCGTTGCTCTTTTAACATCGTGGTTGTCCAGTGCTCTGTGCAGCAGTGCTTTAGTGCTTGGCGTGATGTTCCGAGCGATGTTGCTCGGTAGCGTCGCGGCGGCTGTGCAGGCGGTTTGGGACATACCAGCGCTCTGCATGGTGGTGTGTCTGTGCTTGCTTTGTGGATCCATGGCGTGGTGTTCCGAGTGATGTTGCCAGGTGCCATCGCGGCGGCTGTGCTGGCGGTGTGGGACTTGTTTTCATGCGCCTTTTGGTGGGACTGTGGCTGCTATACCATTGGAATGACATCCTGACCTTTATTTGGTGGACTTTTTTTTTTCTTCCTAGAATTGTAAAGCGACCTTGGGTTTTGAGAAAGGCGCTATATAAATTGAATGTATTATTCTTATTATTATTACGACTGTGGCCCACATGGGCTGCCTATAAAGGGTCCCACTATATCTTGTTAATCTACTAGACATTCTCATCAACAGGAGTGACCCAAGGTGGCCTTGCAGTTGTAGAACCATGTGCATAACCGTCTGCTCTACTTCCTTTCCTTCCAAATCACACGAACAGCTTGCTACTAGTGGAGGTCATCACAAGAGTTTTTAATGCACCTGGCGTACCTTATCAGACAACAACCACACTCGTAAATACCATTATTATAGCTTTTATTGTACCATTATGATACCATTATTGAGATTTGCTGATAGTCTACTGGGTGGCACAGTGGTGTCGTGGTTAGCAGTGTCGCCTCACTGCAAGAAGGTCCTGGGTTCGAGCCCAGTGGCTGACGGGGGCCTTTCTGTGTGAAGTTGGCATGTTCTTGCCATGTCTGTGTGGGTTCCCTCTGGGTGCTCCAGTTTCCCCCACAGTCCAAAGACATGCAAGTTAGGCTAAATGGTGGCTCTAAATTGCCCGTAGGTGTGAATGTGAATGGTTGTCTGTGTCTATGTGTCAGCCCTGCGATGATCTGGTGACTTGTCCAAGATGTACCCCGCCTCTTGCCCATAGTCAGCTGGGGTATGCTCCAGTTTGCCCGCAACCCTGCACAGGATAAGCGGTTACGGTTATTGGATGGATGATAGTCTACTGAGGATAGAAATCACTCATGTGCTCATACTGATATTAAGGATAAGAATTGTCTTGAGACCAGGCCTGGAATTTTGTCATTTTAGGGGCACGGCCACTTGGCCTTTTGTGCTGTCAATTTTTTGAGGGCACGAAGGCCAAAAGCCAGGGCACCAAGGCCATAAAATAAAACAATGATTTTAAGTTCACGTCTATAATGAATTTAATTTAAGGACTAATGACTCTTCTGAGGAAGATTGGAGTCTCAGTCGAAACTATCAAGCAGGTAAAGAAACATCTCCTACACTACTATGTCTGAAGATAAGAAAATATTGAACACATCTAAACTTATCAATCCATCACTCACTTCAAAAATTGTAAAACTTATTAAACCTATATCCTCCCATAATTTTTGTTCAATTGACACTGAATGTGCAAGAGCATCTTCAGACTGTACTACTACGCAGATTTTTGATTAATCAAAATTGAGCCTGGAGTACATCAAAATGTTTGACTGTAAATGGAACATATACTAGCATGCAGGCTACTGATTAACCCATAAGAGCCCAGACCGATTTCTCAATCAAGGAAAATTATTGAGGAAATAAAATGAACTAAAATAGACGACAAAGAAAACATTTCTGACCTTTTATTTTTTAAAATAGCACTTCCATGTCTCAAGATCTGAAATATTAAATTGCATGCAGAACACTGCAACACTATTACACTGTTAACCCCAAAGTTCATTCTATGAAAACAGTTTGAGTGAATACCACTTTTAAAGATTAGTTTTATTGCATTACTTAAACAGTATGAGTATATGAAGAGTATATGAGACGGTCATTGGGTGTACTCATTTGTAATTTAAACAAAAACTGTCATGTTTTACCTCAGGCCACAGTGCTGCCCTGTTGTGATCGGCTCAAAACTCGAGACAAGTCTGTGCTTGTCCGTTGACGGCTACAGAGGAAGTTGCGCCATTTTCTAATTTACACAGAGCAATTTAAGGTCTTTGCACTTTTGACAGCAAGCTAATTAGCATTTGTTACCAGCTACAGTCGGTACTCGGCATGTTAAAAGTGGGTCAACGTTGTAACGACATAACGTTACTGTACAAGCAATGCTTATTTAACGGTAACAAACTTAAGCCCTATATGTTGAAATTCCTATCTTATTCGTTTGTTAATTTATCACACAGTCTTACCTCAGTCAAATTCTTCCCTCCTTCTGTGAAAATTCAACGTCTGAGACGTGGACACAAGTGGGCAGGGGATGCGTTTGATTAAGTCTCCTGGTTGGCTGGTGATAGATTGGTGTCATTATAGCACGTCGGAGCGGTTCATGCCAGGCTCGAATCCGATCCACCACTGATGAGTTGTCCAATAAGAATCCAGAATGTCATCAAAAGACGCAGGTGATGTTAAAGCCTATTGAGGTTTTTCACCCACGTGACCAAGTCATGTGATGCATCGTTAGGCTGCAATTTTGGACGGCACGGCTCGAATCAGTTTGAATGCGAGGAAGGCGACAAACGAAAAACATAAAAGAAAAAGGAGCGAGATGCAGAAAACACCTTCACTATGCAGCGACGTAGGGCATTTACAGGGCGAGCAGAGGGAGAGGTATTTGCAAAAATTGAGGTTAGCAGGCTTAGAGAACGACGTTTACCTGCTTCCACCAGGATTGTTCACTGACGTACAGAAGTACACGAAGCCCTCGTCTTTACCTGACTTCGGCCCACATGATCTGTATACCTATGTCGTTAAAAACCCATCGCCATACACAGGTATTGATCTGAAAGCGTATAAGAGTTTGGATGCCTACAAATATTTTGTGTCAGGCTGGGTAACATGCCTACATCAGCGGGTCGTCCCTGGAGCCGGTGGTCGCCATCTTATTACAGCTAAGGTTTGTTCACATTTTCATTTACTTTCGGTCCTCAGGATAAACAAAATGTTATTAAATGTCATTGAAATAACTTCTTAGTCTGTTGAGACATGGCCCGTTATAAATTTGCTGTTACCAGGCAATGACCAAGAACTGTATCATTAGGGTTGGTGTCTGTGTTGTAGCAGTGTACTAGCAGCTAGCTGTTAGCACTAGCTAATGTCAACAACATAGTAGCTGGTATGTTACTGTAGCAATGTTTACGTTCAGTCATTGGGATGACTGTTAAAACCTTTCAGTCTCAAGTTTTTCCTTTACTGTATTTACTAGTTTACTGTAATTATGATCCGGCAGCTATTTACACCGGATCCAGTGTAAATAGCTGCCGGAGTGCGCTCCAGCTTGCTCCCCCTCAAATTAAGCAGCGCGCTCCGGAACCTCGGCCGGAGCACTCCGGGAGCAAGCCGGAGCGCGCTGCTTAATTTGAGGGGGAGCAAGCCGGAGCGCGCTCCGGCAGCTATTTACACTGGATCCGGTGTAAATAGCTGCCGGATCATAATTACAGTAAACTAGTAAATACAGTAAAGGAAAAACTTGAGACTGAAAGGTTTTAACAGTCATCCAAATGACTGAACGTAAACATTGCTACAGTAACATACAGTACTAGCTACTATGTTGTTGACATTAGCTAGCTTGACCTTCAAAATGGCGGACACCGGGGCGTCACGTGACCCTGTGACGTCAGGTGAAAAACCTCAATAGGCAGTCACGAGGCAGACTACAAAACCGCAAAAACGCAGGGCATCAAGGCCACTGTGGCCTTATGGCAGATATTTTTTTCCAAGGGCACAAGGCCAAATTGAGAGGGCACGAGGGCCATGGCCCTCGTGAAATTCCTGCCCTGCTTGAGACTATTCTTTTGAGTTTGAGGATCACCCAAAACCACAGACACAGGGCCTATAATGAAGCAACAGTCAGTCTGTACAATATGACAAATGAAGACGGTGAGCTTCATGTTGCTGTTATGCATACGTATATCCAAAAGTGCCTCCCAGGAGTTAGCCATATTTCAAGCTGAATGGCATTTCACAGATGAAGGCACTTCATGACTCATGCATGCACAAGCCCTTGCTTTAACCAATGGGTTAAACAAGGAAAGCTTCTTATAATGCTTCCCAAAGCACAAACAGTTGGCCCACCAGCTGGCCATCACTTTCACATCATGTTTGAGAGCCCCTACTGGACACAGGGTTAGTCTGGGAACATTCTCATTTGCAAGAACAGACAGGTTTGTTTGGTATTTTTAAAATATTATGGCATTAGTATTTTTGGCAGGGTTCAGTCACAGTGTGGTACATTTGAACTCTGATCCCCAAAGCAGACACTGCATGTGAGTGATAAATTCAACTCACAGATTCATCTGGCCATAGTAATGGCCCCCCCCCAAAAAATAATTACAAGTCTTACATTTTATCCCCATTTTACATTTGTTCATATGACAAGTTGCACTAAGTCTAGGACCCACTATGCGATCAAATCAATGTTTTGTGCGAAATACATTCAGATACATTTCCACACCTTTATTAATAGCTTTGACTAGTTTATGTGCACCCAATAGCAAACTATCAGTTTGTCCCATATTCACATTTAGGGTAGACCAAGAGAGAGAGACAGAGAGAGAGAGAGAGAGAGATCTCAACCTCCAGAACACTGTTCATGGTGTAAGACATGAGGTTTATGCCAAGTGTTTTGCTCACAGTGAGAAAACTTTCCACTTGCTGCAAACTAGAGCATAAATATAGAACATGGGCACTTACAAGATGTCTGACTCTTGGCAAACTGGCCAGTATAATGGGCTCTTTTGCTCTGCTATAGGGGATACTTACTTGGTGCCATAGATAACCAAAAGGAAAGGGTACATCACTCTGCTAATGTGAAAGCAGAGTATTTCCTGTATACCACAGCATACAGGAATGGAAATGTAGAAATACATATTTCAGATCTATGGTCACAACTAATTGTGTTTGTTCACTGTTCACTGGCATCACATCTGATATGTATAGCGGAAGAAATGGGAGTTGGATTAAGGACAGGCTTCTTAGTTCCAGTATGAGGTGGATTCTGAAAGTTTCCATATCTTGAAAACTACCTGCCAATGGACTCTGCCCAATTTACATATCTCTATTGCTTTTTCTAGAGTTTGCATGTTCTCCCCATGTTAGTGTGGGTTTCCTCGGGGTGCTCCGGTTTCCCCCACTGTCCAAAGACAGGCGGTTAGGTTAACTGGCTACTCCAAATTACTTATAGGTGTGAATGTGTGTGGATGGTTGAGAGGAGAAAACCTTTATAATAATCCAGTAGAAGGCAATGGGAAACCACTACTGTACTTCTTCCTGAGAAACTCTGATGGCTGAAGCAGCCAGAGCGGCCACATCACTGTAGATAGATAGATAGCTAGATAGATAGAACCCCGATTCCAAAAAAGTTGGGACAAAGTACAAATTGTAAATAAAAACGGAATGCAATAATTTACAAATCTCAAAAACTGATATTGTATTCACAATAGAACATAGACAACATATCGAATGTCGAAAGTGAGACATTTTGAAATTTCATGCCAAATATTGGCTCATTTGAAATTTCATGACAGCAACACGTCTCAAAGTTGGGACAGGGGCAATAAGAGGCTGGAAAAGTTAAAGGTACAAAAAAGGAACAGCTGGAGGACCAAATTGCAACTCATTAGGTCAATTGGCAATAGGTCATTAACATGACTGGGTATAAAAAGAGCATCTTGGAGTGGCAGCGGCTCTCAGAAGTAAAGATGGGAAGAGGATCACCAATCCCCCTAATTCTGCACCGACAAATAGTGGAGCAATATCAGAAAGGAGTTTGACAGTGTAAAATTGCAAAGAGTTTGAACATATCATCATCTACAGTGCATAATATCATCAAAAGAGTCAGAGAATCTGGAAGAATCTCTGTGCGTAAGGGTCAAGGCTGGAAAACCATACTGGGTGCCCGTGATCTTCGGGCCCTTAGACGGCACTGCATCACATACAGGCATGCTTCTGGATTGGAAATCAAAATGGGCTCAGGAATATTTCCAGAGAACATTATCTGTGAACACAATTCACCGTGCCATCTGCCATTGCCAGCTAAACCTCTATAGTTCAAAGAAGAAGCCGTATCTAAACATGATCCAGAAGCGCAGACATCTTCTCTGGGCCAAGGCTCATTTAAAATGGACTGTGGCAAAGTGGAAAACTGTTCTATGGTCAGACGAATCAAAATTTGAAGTTCTTTATGGAAATCAGGGACGCCGTGTCATTCGGACTAAAGAGGAGCAGGACGACCCAAGTTGTTAACAGCACTCAGTTCAGAAGCCTGCATCTCTGATGGTATGGGGTTGCATTAGTGCGTGTGGCATGGGCAGCTTACGCATCTGGAAAGACACCATCAATGCTGAAAGGTATATCCAGGTTCTAGAGCAACATATGCTCCCATCCAGACGACGTCTCTTTCAGGGAAGACCTTGCATTTTCCAACATGACAATGCCAAACCACATACTGCATCAATTACAGCATCATGGCTGCGTAGAAGAAGGGTCCGGGTACTGAACTGGCCAGCCTGCAGTCCAGATCTTTCACCCATAGAAAACATTTGGCGCATCATAAAACGGAAGATACGACAAAAAAGACCTAAGACAGTTGAGCAACTAGAATCCTACATTAGACAAGAATGGGTTAACATTCCTATCCCTAAACTTGAGCAACTTGTCTCCTCAGTCCCCAGATGTTTACAGACTGTTGTAAAGAGAAAAGGGGATGTCTCACAGTGGGAAACATGGCCTTGTCCCAACTTTTTTGAGATGTGTTGTTGTCATGAAATTTAAAATCACCTAATTTTTCTCTTTAAATGATACATTTTCTCAGTTTAAACATTTGATATGTCATCTATGTTCTATTCTGAATAAAATATGGAATTTTGAAACTTCCAAATCATTGCATTCCGTTTTTATTTACAATTTGTACTTTGTCCCAACTTTTTTGGAATCAGGGTTATAGATAGATAGATAGATAGATAGATAGATAGATAGATAGATAGATAGATAGATAGATAGATAGATAGATAGATAGATAGATAGATATAGAAACAGAGCTAGCTAGCTAGCAATAGATAGATAGATAGATAGATAGATAGATAGATAGATAGATAGATAGATAGATAGATAGATAGATAGATAGATATTGACAGAGAGAGATAGAGATAAACAGAACTAGCTAGCAATAGATAGATAGACAGAGATAAACAGAGCTAGCTAGCTAGATTAGATAGATAGATAGATAGATAGATAGATAGATAGATAGATAGATAGATAGATAGATAGATAGATAGATAGATAGAGCTAGCTAGCAATAGATAGATAGATAGATAGATAGATAGATAGATAGATAGATAGATAGATAGATAGATAGATAGATATTGACAGATAGAGATAAACAGAGCTAGCTACAGTAGCGATAGATAGATAGATAGATAGATAGATAGATAGATAGATAGATAGATAGATAGATAGATAGATAGATAGATAGATAGAAACAGAGCTAGCTAGCTAGCAATAGATAGACAGATAGATATAAACAGAGCTAGCTAGCTAGCTAGCTAGCGATAGATAGATATAAACAGAGCTAGCTAGCTAGCTAGCTAGCGATAGATAGATAGATAGATAGATAGATAGAGCTAGCTAGCAATAGATAGATAGATAGATAGATAGATAGATAGATAGATAGATAGATATTGACAGATAGAGATAAACAGAGCTAGCTACAGTAGCGATAGATAGATAGATAGATAGATAGATAGATAGATAGATAGATAGATAGATAGATAGATAGATAGAAACAGAGCTAGCTAGCTAGCAATAGATAGATAGATAGATAGATAGATATAAACAGAGCTAGCTAGCTAGCTAGCTAGCTAGCGATAGATAGATATAAACAGAGCTAGCTAGCTAGCTAGCTAGCTAGCTAGCGATAGATAGATAGATAGATAGATAGATAGAGCTAGCTAGCAATAGATAGATAGATAGATAGATAGATAGATAGATAGATAGATAGATAGATAGATATTGACAGATAGAGATAAACAGAGCTAGCTACAGTAGCGATAGATAGATAGATAGATAGATAGATAGATAGATAGATAGATAGATAGATAGATAGATAGAAACAGAGCTAGCTAGCTAGCAATAGATAGATAGATAGATAGATAGATAGATAGATAGATAGATATAAACAGAGCTAGCTAGCTAGCTAGCTAGCTAGCTAGCTAGCTAGCGATAGATAGATAGATAGATAGATAGATAGATAGATAGATAGATAGATAGATAGAGCTAGCTAGCAATAGATAGATAGATAGATAGATAGATAGATAGATAGATAGATAGATAGATAGATAGATAGATAGAGCTAGCTAGCAATAGATAGATAGATAGATAGATAGATAGATAGATAGATAGATAGATAGATAGATAGATAGATAGAACTAGCTAGCAATAGATAGAGATAAACAGAGCTAGCTAGCTAGCAATAGATAGATAGATAGATAGATAGATAGATAGATAGATAGATAGATAGATAGATAGATAGATAGATATTGACAGAGAGAGATAAACAGAGCTAGTTAGCAATAGATAGATAGAGATAAACAGAGCTAGATAGATAGATAGATAGATAGATAGATAGATAGATAGATAGATAGATAGATAGATAGACTGTTCAGAAGTAGTAACTGTGCAAATGTAGTCAGTGTAGACCGTTGGTGAGTGTCACATGACTTGGAGGTCAACAATGCATTGCATGATGTGACAGTGCTTTTGATTAAACGTGCCCTGGACGGCTGGTCACACTCTGATCGGACACGAACCATTTTTATTGGTCTGGGCTGTGTTGTGATCCAGCTGCTGTGGTGGACTCTAAAACCCAAAATTGCAGGAGCATTGTGGTCAACAAGTTAAGGTGATAAGCTTTGCGAACAAATTTGTAAACAAATCAGAATTGGACACTCCCATGCACTTCAATGGTACTTTCCATCTGAGGTGGCCACATGTCTCAACAAGGCCACATGTCTTGTTCAGTGATAGTCAAGTGAGGCAGAAATTATAATAAGCCAAATATTACAATTACCATCACCCACAGCCTGCATCGATACTCTCTATCTGACAGTGCAGATCTAAAAACAGCAATAACAAGACTAGCAAAACTCCAAGGATTAGGGTGCTATACTCAGCTTCTTGAATCCGTTTCATCTACTCCTTGACAAGATGAAAAATGGGAAAGAGCATGAGCATGCTGTAGCAGGGAATTTTTACAGGTTACACATGTGGGGTCACAGACACGAGGTGATAGGTCTACTATGCACTTGGAAAAAAAAAAAAAGACAAGAATAAAATACTAGCTTCTAAGGAAACTGCCCTGGCAATCCAAAGCAAAAATTAGAACTATTTTTGACCCTGGGTACTCCATAATCCTGAATAAATGGGAATAATAATGTTATTAGCCATAATTATGTAGTGAGACTACATCTAGAATTTTTCAGTTCATTACTCAGCTGCAGGAATCATTCTCTGTACCCAGTGCTGTGTCTTACCTTTGCGTCCCTCTCGCTGGAAGTCCACATGACACCACTCGCCATCATTCACCTTCTTGTTGCTGGCCTTTAACTTAACACTGCCTGAGCCCATGTCCATGAGGAGGTACAGGAAGCCGTCCAGCAGTTCCATGGCAAAAAAGTCAACCCTGGGTCGGTGCTCATGTGAACCTTGCATGTGCCCGTGGCTGAACAGTAGCAGGCCGCTGGACTCTGTGGTGCGAAAGTCAAAGGAGATTGATCCAGTTTTCTTGCCGCTCCAGTGAGGGAGGCTAACATAGGCAGCTGATGTATCAAAGCTGATAGGATCAAGGGCAGCCACATCCTCACAGCGGAAGGTCAGTTCACCATGTAGGGCCACTCTGGGGTCTTGCAATTCAGCTAGCCGAGAGAGCTCCAGCCTAAACTCGTTATTTGTATAGACCACCTGGAGGAGAGAGAATGGGACAGCAAAAGAGAGTCCTATTTTCAGTCCATGCGCATCCACATTGACAGGATGTAGAAATTTAGCAGCATGCGTCCCAAAGTTGGACAAATTTTGGCTCTTATATGCCCGAGGGGCCAGCGTTCCAGCTCAGTAAAATGCTCAGTTCCTTCTTAAGTGGCCACACGCATGAGTAAATTACATAAACATTGAAGCCACATCTGCACAAGAATACAAAGCAGGATTTCCTACCCGGCAATGGATCCTATTTTATTGTCATTGAACGTCTCGTGTTTTTTCAATAAAAGAACCCTGGCGATGAATATGAAGAGGATAGCTGAGCTGGATTGGAACATCATCGGGTCAGTGTTCGCCTTGTAAATAATGTGTTATGAACTATACAACATGTTGGGCCATACACAAACTTTTTATATCACAATATTTACAAAACTCATCTCATCTCATTATCTCTAGCCGCTTTATCCTGTTCTACAGGGTCGCAGGCAAGCTGGAGCCTATCCCAGCTGACTACGGGCGAAAGGCGGGGTACACCCTGGACAAGTCGCCAGGTCATCACAGGGCTGACACATAGACACAGACAACCATTCACACTCACATTCACACCTACGGTCAATTTAGAGTCACCAGTTAACCTAACCTGCATGTCTTTGGACTGTGGGGGAAACCGGAGCACCCGGAGGAAACCCACGCGGACACGGGGAGAACATGCAAACTCCGCACAGAAAGGCCCTCGCCGGCCACGGGCTCGAACCCGGACCTTCTCGCTGTGAGGCGACAGCGCTAACCACTACACCACCGTGCCGCCCTATTTACAAAACTCTGATGGAAAATATTTTATGAAAATGCAATCTGAAAAAAAAAAAAAAAAAACCTTGTTGGACTTAAGTTTACAATTAAGTTACTGGACAGATGTTCGTGACTCTCAGGGACTAGATAAAACACAAACAAAAGTAATAAACAACAGCCTACTTTAATGTTATAAATGAATAAGACCAGGTTAAGTTCTGAATAGTGACCAGAAATGCTTGAAAATGCCGACAGCACACAGATATTTAGGTAGAGTTGGAGCAAGCTGTGAAAATGATGCTGATTCAACAACAGCAGCGATGTCTCACCTCCTGTAGCTTGTTTTATAATTGAGAGGATGATCAGTATGTCATCATTCTGTATTACTTTGCTAGCTGACTGTAGTCAGCCATATGGTTTCAGTGAAACAACAAGCTAAAAAAAGCGTTTAATCTTCTTTTCACACTGGAAGGGTGTGGAAATTAAAATAAATCAAGAATATACACAAGGAAATTATGCAAATGAATTTAATGGAATGTCACCGAGATGCACACTGCGCAGGTTGTAAATTGTCAATGTTCAGTCAAGTTTTCTGTCTGGATTATGCGTGTAGATGTAAAAAGTAAAAATAAATACCCTACCCTGAAAAAAGAAAATACCACAGACTCTCTTCCAAGACTTGAATGTTTTCAAATCCTAGAAATGCACTTTCGTGATGCAATGTTTTATTTAAAAACCTCAAGTGTGATGTGCAAAAAAAAAAAAGTTCCACCAAAATATTTTATAAGCTACAAAGTGCTCTATCTAGCTAGCCTGATAACTCGCATATTAACCTGCAATGTGTTTTTTTTTTTTTTAATGTCTTCAATTTCATATGGGGGTGGCACAGTGGTGTGGTGGTTAGCACTGTCGCCTCACATCAAGAAGGTCCGGGTTCGAGCCCCGGGGCCGGCGAGGGCCTTTCTGTGTGGAGTTTGCATGTTCTCCCCGTGTCCGCGTGGGTTTCCTCCGGGTGCTCCGGTTTCCCCCACAGTCCAAAGACATGCAGGTTAGGTTAACTGGTGACTCTAAATTGACCGTAGGTGTGAATGTGAGTGTGAATGGTTGTCTGTGTCTATGTGTCAGCCCTGTGATGACCTGGCGACTTGTCCAGGGTGTACCCCGCCTTTCGCCCGTAGTCAGCTGGGATAGGCTCCAGCTTGCCTGCGACCCTGTAGAAGGATAAAGCGGCTAGAGATAATGAGATGAGATGAATTTCATATGGGGGTGGCACAGTGGTGTGGTGGTTAGCACTGTCGCCTCACAGCAAGAAGGTTCTGGGTTTGAGTCCAGTGGCCGACGGGGGCCTTTCTGTGGGGAGTTTGCATGTTAGTCCAGTCAAAGAGACCAAAGACGATGCTGTCGGAGGAAGCTACTGTAGGAAGAGAAAAAGAGTGTGTGACCAAGCAAGAGACCAAAAAGGACACCGAGTTGGGGTTATTTCTGTTGAACTACAGTAGTAAGTAATACACTATCGTTCAAAAGTTTGGGGTCACCCAGACAATTTTGTGTTTTCCATGAAAAGTCACACTTTTATTTACCACCATAAGTTGTAAAATGAATAGAAAATATAGTCAAGACATTTTTCTGGCCATTTTGAGCATTTAATCGACCCCACAAACGTGATGCTCCAGAAACTCAATCTGCTCAAAGGAAGGTCAGTTTTATAGCTTCTCTAAAGAGCTCAACTGTTTTCAGCTGTGCTAACATGATTGTACAAGGGTTTTCTAATCATCCATTAGCCTTCTGAGGCAATGAGCAAACACATTGTACCATTAGAACACTGGAGTGAGAGTTGCTGGAAATGGGCCTCTATACACCTATGGAGATATTGCACCAAAAACCAGACATTTGCAGCTAGAATAGTCATTTACCACATTAGCAATGTATAGAGTGGATTTCTGATTAGTTTAAAGTAATCTTCGTTGAAAAGAACAGTGCTTTTCTTTCAAAAATAAGGACATTTCAAAGTGACCCCAAACTTTTGAACGGTAGTGTATTACATTAGCTGCCTTGCTATGTGCTGTGTTGTTGCACTTGCTTGATGTTTGGCTGCGTTAGCAAAGTTATCGACTCGCGAGCTATTGACGCATTTCATTGGAGGTTAACTGCTAGCTACATCTCAAGGTGACTTTGTGTCAGGGACATCCATGTTTTGTAAGGTTGATTTAGCTGTTCTTTGTCCGTTAGCATCCCCCAGCATTAGACACATTGGTATTAGTATGGCTCTGGTTATGTTAGCTCATGTATGCTACTGTTCTAAGTTATGTGCAATATGTGTTATATACAGTATGTGTATATGCATTACACCATATTTATTATGTACTACAGGCGGCACAGTGATGTAGTGGTTAGCACTGTCACCTCACAACAAGAAGGTTCTGGGTTCGAGCCCAGCAGCTGATGGAGGCCTTTCTGTGTGGAGTTTGCATGTTCTCCCCGTGTCTGCGTGGGTTTCCTCTGGAGTGTAAGTGTGAATGGTTGTTTGTCTCTATGTGTCAACCCTGTGATGACCTGGCGAACTGTCCAAGGTGTACCCCGCCTCTCGCCCATACACTGTAAAAAAAAATAGTTGAGAATACTTGAAATGTCAAGGCAACAGTCTGCATTAAGAATTTTATGTTTTGCCAACGATGTGCCCATGATAATCCAAGCTATGATAAAACTGTTATCTTTATTAAGAATTCTTAATTAAGTCAATTTTCAATTCCTCATTTTGCCAACATAGATTTCTCTTTTTGCTGAACAGTGGCATTCACAGTAGTACAAAAAGGCAATCACAATTTTTTTTTTTAGATTTTTTGGGGGCTTTTTTCACCTCTATTTGGATAGGACAGCATAGAGACAGGAAATGAGCGGGAGAGACGGGGAGGGATCGGGAAATGACCTCAGGTCGGAACCGAACCCGGGTCTATGGTATGGCGCCTTATCCACCTGAGCCACGACAATTTATCATTAAACTATACATGCCTTTTTTCATTGTTCTACACAATTACAAAACTTCAATATTGAAATAAAGTTTTTAAAACCCACATCATGGGTATGGCGTCGTGGCTCAGGTGGATAAGGCACCATACCATAAACCCGGGGACCCGGGTTCGATTCCGACCCGAGGTCATTTCCCGATCCCTCTCTCCTGCTCATTTCCTGTCTCTACACTGTCCTATCCAAATAAAGGTGAAAAAAGCCCCCCAAAAAAGTCTGATAACCTCAATTGCCTTTTTGCACTACTGTGAATGCCACTGTTCAGCAAAAAGAGAAATCTATGTTGGCAGAATGAGGAATTGAAAATTGACTTAATTAAGAATTCTTAATAAAGATAACAGTTTTATCATAGTTTGGATTATCATGGGCACATCATTGGCAAAACATAAAATTCTTAATGCAGACTGTTGCCTTGAAATTTCAAGTATTCTCAACTATTCTTTTTTACAGTGTAGTCAGCTGGGATAGGCTCCAGCTTGCCCACAACCCTGCACAGGATTAGTGGTTACGGATAACGGATGAATGGATGGATGGATGGATGGATGGAATTTCATATGGACAAGTGAATAAAAGTGTTTGCAGAACAGATGGATTCATTTTATTTATTTTTTTAACTGTAAAAACTTATAGGAAATTATTTGTGCCACCTAAACTTGTGTAAATTTGAGACTACTGGAAACATTTACACATTTTTTGGAACATTTATGTCAACAAAACAAACAAAATGAACCCCAAAATAAACTTTGCAGTGAATAACTAAGATACTCTCCATTTCCTTTGTGCATTATTTTTTTTAAAAGGAGTTGTGATTAAAATATACAGATGAGGATGTAAGAATATGAAAAAAAAAACATGAAGTAAAAGATCATGCGACTTATATGGGTCCCGGCTTTAACTGTCCCACTACGAGCTGCAGTGGCCTCGGTGAGGTTTCTCTCGGTGTTCACGTGTTACTTCTTTGGCCAGGTGAGAGAACAGCCTCAGCCTCGAATAGAATAGAATAGAATAACAGGCTTTTCATTTTCACACCAGCTTCTGTTCTAAGATGAAGACTGACGTTTTGTTGCGGGGTGTGAACTTGAGTGTCTCTGAAAATAACACAAGCCAGCCACATTACCTGTCAGAGCCCGTGACAGAAGAATAAAAGCAGAGGTAGGAGCCAAATAAAAGGTGCCAGCTCAAGGACAGAGAACATGAGAAAATGCAATTACGAGCGGTGGCTTCACAAAGCCCCGTAACTCGTCTGTGTCTTAACAGGCATGTTAAAGCTGCCAATCCCAAATGGACACAGCCTAAACCAATCAGCCAAACTGTGTTAGAAGCTTAAAGTAAGAACAAACACAAACAACCCAGGAATGATTGGCACCTTTCAAAACACTGGGCTGTGGCCAAACTGATACTGTAAATTTCTTTTCTAAGAGAAAAAAAAAAGTCTGGGCGTCTCTGTCTTAAGGTTATGATGGACCTTTCAGCAAGATAATGACCATAAACGTCCATCATAATCAAATTTAAATGGGTGCAAGAACACAAATGTAATGCCATACAATGGGCTTGTTAGTTTCTGGATTTGAACTCTATTCCTAAGAATACTGGCTAATGTCCAATTATCAGTCCTGTTAATTAGAGGTCTGCGCGGGTCGGATTTTTCAGTCCCGCTCCCGCCCGCATTGTGCAGTCCCACTCCCGCCTGCGCCCACAAAGAATTATGATTTTCAGTCCCGCTCCCGCCTGCGCCTGCCATATTTTGTCCCGCTCCCGCCCGCAAATCCCGCATGATGCAGACGTTCGCGTTATTTCTCAGGAAAGTTCTTGTCTTGACACAGTGTGATGGTGCCCCGCCCCCTACTTTGAGTGGATTTGAGCATAAATATCTACAGCTCATGTTCACGTTTGTTATTATTTACCTTGTTTCTGAATTCAGCATGCAGTGTCTCTAATAATAATAATAATAATAATAATTAGTGCTGTCAAGCGATTAAAAAATCTAATCACGAATCGCACATTTTTATCACATGAGAAACCATTGTAATTCTCTGATCAGCATAAAAAAGTGAATGGGCTTGCTTTGTACCAATGTTTTTTTTTTTTATTATTACAAAGCAGAGCTAGCAAGAGAAACATGAGTGAACAACTCTAATCAGAGAGACAGGTTACACAGTGACGGTAGGCTTGACTCAATGCTATCCCAGAAATCCTTCCTGTAATATGCAAATTTGGCTGTCCAATCAAACAGTGTTAATCTCTTCACATCGAGACTTCACCAAATCATTTTAAATTGTATAAAGTATTTTTCAATCATGTTTTTTTTTTTGCTTCAAATTCCTGGGGATCCACATCTTGCAGGACCTCACCTAGACAACCAACTGCTCCAACCTAGTCAAGAAGGCTCACCAGCGTCTCTTTTTCTTGAGGACTCTGAAGAAAAAACATCTCTCTTCAGACATCCTGGTGAACGTCTACCGCTGTACCATCGAGAGCATTCTAACCGACTGTATTACAGTCTGATATGGGAACTGCTCTGTTTCGGACCGGAAGGCACTGCAGAAGGTTGTGAAAATCGCCCAGCATGTCGTGGGAGCCTCACTTCCTGCTATTGAGGACATCTACAGGAATCTATGTCTCAGGAGAGCCATAAACATCAACAAAGACTCCTGCCACCCAGCACACAAACTGTTCACTCTCCTGCCATCTGGAAGGCGCTACAGGAGCCTTCGAACCAAAACCACCAGGTTCAGGAACAGTTTTATTCCTTCTGCTGTCTCACTGCTGAAATCCCCACCACCACCAAACTGAATTGACTTGAACTGACTTCACTGCACCAGAGTCGTAGCTAGGGAGGGGTCCTGGGGGTGCCTGTGACCCCCCCCCCCCCTTTGTCGGACCATACATTTTTTCAATAGTCACATAAGAATATTAGAAAAGTGGCCACTGTAATTTTTCTAACATTTTTTTTAACTAGATTGTCACTTCAATCTCATTAGGGTTCTATAACCTTGTATGGACTTCCTGTGGTTTGGGCGCGAAAACCCAGTTCTGCCAAGCGCAACACGATGGCACTAGAAAGCATGGTCAAGCTGCCAGTGTAGCTGCAGTCTTTTTAGTTGCGAATTATGAGTATTTCCTCTTGTGTTAATAATTTGCCATGTCAAAACAAGCGAAACTTTCCTCCTACTTTCGACGTGAAGAGAGGAAAGCAATTTATTATATATATTTTTTCCATCAAAATTGCATTTTGTGGCTTCGAAGCTAAGTTTTAGTGCCGTTTCTAGAACACAACATCAAGAAAACGTGGAAGAATACACTATGGCAGAGCGATCGACATCGACAAGATCGTTGATATCTTTGCCATTCGTCATCCACGACGCCTTTTACGGTACTTCGAAACATTTTGGCCGATGAGCAGTAAGACAACAAGAATAGAGAGATCTGCATCGGTTGACTAGGGTAAGATGTCGAGCCGCTATCCACACACTGCCGGATAAAGATGATTTGGCCTAATCTGTCCGACATCTCAACAGCTCGCAACATGAGATGAAAGAATGATGCAACGACCGCGTTATTTTCTCAAATGTATTCAATGTATTTTTTCATTTACAAACCTACGGGTATGTACTCAGGCTGCCAGTCAGTGTGTGACCTCCCCTTTTGAAAAATCCTAGCTACGCCCCTGCGCACTATCACCATTTGCACTACTGTTTATTCATACTGCATTTTGTATATACTGCAAATATCTATATCATACCATTGTACTATAGTACATTCATATCGCGCATTTGTTTTTTTTTTTAAGATATTTTTTGGGCTTTTTCACCTTTATTGGATAGGACAGTGTAGAGACAGGAAATGAGCAGGAGAGAGAGACGGGGAGGGATCGGGAAACGATCCCGGGTCGGAACCGAACCCGGGTCCCCGGATTTATGGTATGGCGCCTTATCCACCCGAGCCACAACGCCCCCATATCGCACATTTGTACATACTGTAAATATCTATATCATTATACCATTCCATACATTGTAATTTCTGTACATTTATATTTGTATATTACACTTATGTTATTTAATGCTATGCAATTCTGGTTAGATGCGATCTGCATTTCGTTGTCTTGTACCTGTGACATGTGCAATGACAAAGTTGAATCTAATCTAAGTTGTTAATGAGAGAGAGAGAGAGAGAAAAATAGAGGCTATAGAAGGAACAAGTGTTTATCATTGCTATAGCATGAGCAATAACAGGATCTAAATTTTCTCGTGGATGTTCCACGACATTAAATCTAATCCATTAAATCCATTAAAATGTGTGGCATGCCATTTACTGATAAATTAAACATTGTAATGCTGGCAAATAGCTGTGTTATAAGTGGAACAACACCCTCCAGACCATGTGATTATACGAAATTAAGAGCTGCACAGTCTGACGTGCGTTATTTCTTACTTAATGCGGTCTGCCTATGTTTTGACCTCATGCTACAGACTACGACTACAGTTCTTGGATTTATGCTGAGTTTATGCACTTGTGTATTGCTGTCAATCACAGCATGTTTTATCTAAATATTTAAGCTCAAAAGAGCACTAATTGTTCCTTATTTTTTCTCATTTTAAGGGTACTAATAATTATCCGGTCTTCCAACTGCAAACATCTATGCTGTCTTTTTTTGTTTTCGACATTTGTATCCATTTGTCGACTTCCAGACTAATAAAAAAACATGTTAATGACTTTATCTGTGCTGAAGCTCTGCTTATAAGGCTAGGGAGAAACAGGGCTGCAGTATGGGATTTATGGTTGAGTGGTTAGAATGGAGGAGTGATTAATACAGCCTGGGGTTCAACAAGGCAGAGACGAAGAACTCAGCCCAGTCAAACTGGAATCTCCAGAGGAAATCAATTTTTAATTTGGCTGTCAAGAAAGTAAAGCTGAAGCTTCAACGGTATGGACATGACATAAATAAGGGACATGCTTGGGAGCAGACAAATAGTGCTCGGAACGAAGGAAAATGGAAAAAGGGCAGATAAAGAAACAGAGGTGAGGACGGATGGGAGGTGAAATACTAAGCTTATCAGTGTAAGCTTGTTGAGTATTATCCTTTATGGCCTGGAGTTTAGACACTTTCCAAATTGCTGTCTTTCTCACATATGCTTCCTCGACTCACTCTTCCGTAATGAGGCCTGGACCAGCTGGCTAAGTTTCAGGGCCAAAGTTAAAAGAGGAGCAAGCTGTTTAAATGAGGCCAGATTTATCCACACATTTAGTACTGTTAAAGTAGGCCTGGGTGATATGCCCAAAATGCATCACTCACTCTCTCCGTATAGAGGTTTTCGACCCACGTGACCGTTGCCATGTCAACAAGTAGCCGGCGCCATTTTGACGGTCACAAATATGGTGACTACCGGTAGCGATACACTGTTGATCATGACGAAGTCTCATTGTCGAGTATTTTATCCGGCCTAGATGACGCGAGTAAGAAGCGATATCACCAGAAAATCAATGATGCTGGTGTACGTGATCCGTACACGTTACCAGGCTATCTTTTTCTGGCTTTGCAGCGCTGCAGATCTTCCTGACCTGCAGTCAGGCGTGTGGGAAATACCAGGGAAAAAACATAAAAGAAAAAGGAGCAAGATGCAGAAAACACCTTCACTATCCAGCGACGTAGGGCATTTACAGGGCGAGCAGAGGGAGAGGTATTTGCAAAAATTGAGGTTAGCAGGCTTAGAGAACGACGTTTACCTGCTTCCACCAGGATTGTTCACTGACGTACGGAAGTACACGAAGCCCTCGTCTTTACCTGACTTCGGCCCACATGATCTGTATACCTATGTCGTTAAAAACCAGGCTGGGTAACATGCCTACATCAGCGGGTCGTCCCTGGAGCCGGTGGTCGCCATCTTATTACAGCTAAGGTTTGTTCACATTTTCATTTACTTTCGGTCCTCAGGATAAACAAAATGTTATTAAATGTCATTGAAATAACTTCTTAGTCTGTTGAGACATGGCCCGTTATAAATTTGCTGTTACCAGGCAATGACCAAGAACTGTATTATTAGGGTCGGTGTAGTTGTAACAGTGCACTAGCAGCTAGCTGTTAGCACTAGCTAATGTCAACAACAGTAGCTATTATGTTACTGTAGCAATGTTTACGTTCAGTCATTTGGATGACTGTTAAAACCTTTCAGTCTCAAGTTTTTCCTTTACTGTATTTACTAGTTTACTGAGCTAGCGCGCTCGCTCCCAGCCTGCCCGAGCTAGCGCGCTCGCTCCCAGCCTGCCCGAGCGCGCTAGTTCAGTAAACTAGTAAATCCAGTAAAGGAAAAACTTGAGACTGAAAGGTTTTAACAGTCATCCAAATGACTGAACGTAAACATTGCTACAGTAACATACCAGCTACTGTTGTTGACATTAGCTAGCTTGACCTTCAAAATGGCGGACACCGGGGCGTCACGTCACCTGTGACGTCACGTCGAAATCCTCTATATATACAAAGTCCTTCCCACGCCATGTGGCGCATACGGTGGCGCTGATCTCCGTTTCCGTGGCCCTCGGCCTCTCGCCTATTACATAGCTAGGGTTAAAGTGGGGGGCGGGTCCTCTGGTAACTGCGAGAGTTTGACTCCCCACTCACATCTGTATTGCAGCGTGCCTTGCCAGACGGCAGTAGGTACCATTTTTATGATGGTCTTTGGTACCGTATGACCCGACCGTGAGTAGAACTCCCAATCTCCTGATCAAGAGGTGGACACACTCACCACTAGGCCAACTCGCGGTTTTCCCTATACAGGTAGTCGTTGACTTACGACCTATGCAACTTACGACCGATCGACTTTACGACCGTCTGGTTATGACTGGCAAGTGTTTCCCAGCTGAGCTAGCTGAGCGTATGACAGTTTCCACCCCAGCTCCTGGCAGTGCCCAGCATCCAGCCTCCCGCCACGTACGACAGTTTCCGCCCCAGCTCCTGGCCCCGCCCAGCATCCAGCCTCTCGCCACGTACGACAGTTTCCGCCCCAGCTCCTGGTTTATGAAACGAGCAAATCCTCCCGCCAGCCCAAGTGCTGCAACAGCTGATGATGACGTAGACGACCCACAGCCAAGCACCAGTGATGCCAGCGGTCACTAAGTTTTGTATTTTGCTATGTTTTACATTTGTATTTTGGTGTGTTTCAAACTAAAATGTTTTCTGTTTTTCACACCTGTATTTCATATTTTTTGTTTTGCACATATTAAACGAATTGTACTGTACGCAGTGTAGTATGCAGTGTTTGACTTAAACCAAATAATGAGCCAAGGTAATGAAATAAGAAAATGTTGATAAAATAAGACGTCAAGATGATTACAATATCATTACACATCACAATATACTTCCGTTCATTTAACATAGGCCGACTTACGACCAGATCGGTTTACGATCGGTCAGTCGTAACCAAACGCAGTCGTAAGTTGACGACTACCTGTATATACAGTGCCAGTTAAAAGTTTGGACACACCTTCTAATACAATGTTTTTTTTCTTTATTTTTATTAACTGAACGACATTTCATGTCAAAGTAATGATGGATGTTGTTTCTCTTTACTTAGTTGAGCGGTTCTTGATATAATACTGTATGGATTACTACAGTTGTGGTGTTGAATAGGGTAATTGACTGTACTTTCATTATTTAGTATTTACTATTTACTGTTTGATCGCAAACGCATTAAGAAAGTAATAAATTTCACTAATTAACTTTTGATGAGGGGGCGGCACGGTGGTGTAGTGGTTAGCGCTGTTGCCTCACAGCAAGAAGGTCCGGGTTCGAGCCCCGTGGCCGGCGAGGGCCTTTCTGTGCGGAGTTTGCATGTTCTCCCCGTGTCCGCGTGGGTTTCCTCCGGGTGCTCCGGTTTCCCCCACAGTCCAAAGACATGCAGGTTAGGTTAACTGGTGACTCTAAATTGACCGTAGGTGTGAATGTGAGTGTGATTGGTTGTCTGTGTCTATGTGTCAGCCCTGTGATGACCTGGCGACTTGTCCAGGGTGTACCCCGCCTTTCGCCCGTAGTCAGCTGGGATAGGCTCCAGCTCGCCTGCGACCCTGTAGAACAGGATAAAGCGGCTACAGATAATGAGATGAGATGAGATGAACTTTTGATGAGGCACAACTATTCACTGAAAAGCATTCCAGGTGACTACCTCATGAAGCTGGTTAAGATAATGCCAATAGTGTGCAAAGCGTCATCAAGGTAAATGCTGGATACTTTGAAGAATCTAAAATATGAGACACTTTTTTGTTTACCACCTAATTCCATATATGTACAGGAAGGGACAGAGCAGCCTGTACTTCCTGAGGAGGCTACAGTCCTTTAACATCTGGAGGAAACTCCTGTGGATGTTCTATCAGTCCGTGGTCACCAGTGTCCTGTTTTACACCGTGGTGTGCTGGGGGGGCAGCACATCCAAGAAGGACACATCCAGGCTGGACAAACTGATCAGGCGGGCCGGCTCTGTGGTTGCCATGAAGCTGGACTCTCTGGTGACGGTGGCAGAGAAGACTATGGAAAAATACTGAACATCATGGACGATGCCAGACACCCTCTGCACACCATCATCTAGCGCCGGCGATTGCTATAGGCGACCTAGGCAATTGCCTAGATTGCAAAGTGTGCCCAGGGGCGCCAGGGGCGACCAAAACCCCACCAAAAAGGAGGGATGGAGTTATTGAATGGAGATGTTACCAAGTTATCAGTGGTGTACAGTGTTTTCAACCACTGTGCTGCCGAACTCTAGTACCGCGGAACACTAGTGTGCCGTGAGAGATCACCAAGTATACCATGGAAAATTATAGAATGACTGTATATTGTAAATATTGGCAACAGCGTTTTAGTTTCAGTCAACATTTTCTATTGGTGATGTGCCTTGAGATTTTTTCATTGAAAAAAGTGCGCCCTGGCTCATGAAAGGTTGAAAACCTTTTTTACAACACCTCTGATGCGGCTGGGGATGTAGAAATACGCGCTCCTTACTGTACCTCTGCTGTAGTAATCACATCATGCATTTTTCAGTGGGAAATCACCAACCATACGGCGCTGTCATCCCCAACAGCATCAGAGGTGCATCTTTTCCAAGCATTTGCCATTTAATCACCACCAGGTAGAATAACAATCAATAGCAAAATAAGAAGCCTCAATAATAAAGCCGACACTATAGCTCATATAGCACACTCGCTGCATCGCATTACATGCACATTCGCATTCTCAATTGTCCATATTAACAACTTGCTTGCTTGTCTTGCACAGCTAATTACTGCAGCGTTTTTTAAACTACTACCTTTTTTGATGCTGCACAGGACGCGATATCAAGAATCAATATTCTAAACCGGAAAATGCGAATAGCCTACTGTCAGATTATCGAGTGTGCAAGGGCGCAAACGAAGGCTACAGGAAGAAACAAATAGAGCCAAGTATAGAGGTAAGTCTGATCTAATCTCTCATATCAACCATTATAGTGGCAAATTAATATTTTAGATGCCTGAATCAATGTCTGCCTAGCTAACTAGATGCAAACAGCAATAGACGGTGAGGTTTACTTGTGCAAACTGTCAAGAGTCGACGTAGTATGTATAATAATTTGTCTTTTGTCTCAGATGTAGGATATTTCAGATAAATGAACAGAGTTTTTGCCACTACATGCAGGCTACAGCATCTGAGGTTAGCTGTTGTCTGGCCAGTGGTTTGAAGCTTGGGCTAACCATCCAGCTAGCACGCTACATGCTACTGTGTTGTCAATATCTCCAGTACCTTAATACCATCTCTGCAGTTTGCATTTGCCCAGCTTACAATCTTAGGAAATTGTTATCAAAAGTAGATTCACGTTAAAATACTGTAATTATAAATGGTATGTTTTTCAAGCAACGCAAAACAGCCCACACTTATTTGTGATAGTGATGTTACACTGCTTTATGATGTCAAATTATACATATATATATGTCAAACTAAAAATAATTTCTTGTTTATTGTCCATGCACTACACTTTGAACAGGGTGCGGAAGAGTTTTTGCCCATTATATGGAGATATGTATTGAATTTGTGTGGTCATTTTACTTTGACACTTTATGTGAAAAAAGTGTTATTAATTAGATATTAAAGTGTTATTTAGATGTTATTAGAGGTTTTTTTTTTTTCTGGGGGGGGTGCGCCAAAACTCAATCTCGCCTAGGGCAGCCAAAGACCTAGAGCCGGCCCTGCCGTTATCAGCAACCAGAGGGGCCTGTTCAGTGACAGAATGCTCCTTCCCAAGTGCAGGACTAACACACTTAAAAACTCCTTTGTCCCTCACGCCATCAGACTGTACAACTCCTCTCTGGGGGGGAGGAGGGGGAACAGGAGGACAGAGGACGGGAAGGAGCAGTAGCCTAGCCTGACAATAAACAGTAGTAGACAATGTGCAATATAATGTGCAATACCTCTTCCATTGGCCCTCCCCCCCCCCCCCCCCTCCCCATATCTTATTCTTATTCTTTTTTATATTTGTATATGCAAATACCTAATTTAATTTAATTTAATTTATCTAGAAGTTTTTTTTCTCTGTTTCTATTCTCTGTTTATCCTGTAATGATGCTACTGGAATTTTAATTTCCCTGAAGGAACCTGCCCAAAGGGATCAATAAAGTTCTGTTCTGTTCTAATCTAATCTAATCTAATCTAATCTAATCTAATCTAATCTAATCTAATCTAATCTAATCTAATCTAATCTAATCTAATTCTTCCAGATGTTATTTCATAGTTTTGATGTCTTCAGTGTTGTTCTACAATGTAGAAAATAGTCAAAATATAGAATTAGAAGGTGTGCCCAACCTTTTGACTGGTACTTGGAAAATGTTGTATAGAAGAACACACCAATCAGAATTTGGCATTCAACCAGAACAGATTTAAAGCAAGTTTATGTAGGAATTCCATTCCTCCAATCCAAAACCCTGCTCAGTTCCCCAGTTATAGCGCTATAACTCTGGTGGCGCGTCCCTGAGATCTCTC
Organism: Neoarius graeffei; assembly: GCF_027579695.1. Taxonomy (NCBI): domain Eukaryota; kingdom Metazoa; phylum Chordata; class Actinopteri; order Siluriformes; family Ariidae; genus Neoarius; species Neoarius graeffei. The sequence goes on along the minus strand of NC_083580.1, from coordinate 68,098,144 downwards.
ACAAGAACTGTGTAATGCTTTACAGCACCATGGACAGCTTTCAAAATTGGGCAGTGACATTACCTATAAAAATATGCTAAATGGGGATTCTGAGTACAGACAGCATGGCAGTCCAGCCAAAGAGATCAAAGACGATGCTGTCAGAGGAAGCTAGGAAGAGAAAAAGAGAGCGTGGCCAAGCCAGAGACCAAAAAGGACACAGAGTTGGGCTTCTTTCTGTTGAACAAGTAAGTAATATTACATTAGCTGCCTTGCTATGTGTCATGTTGTTGCACTTGCTTGATGTTTGGCTGCGTTAGCAAAGTTATCGACTCGCTAGCTATTGACACATTTCAATGGAGGTTTAGCCGCTAGCTACACCTCAAGGTGACTGTGTCAGGGACATCCATGTTTTCTATGGTTAATTTAGCTGTTCTTTGTCCATTAGCATCCCCCAGCATTAGATACATTGGTATTAGTATGGCTCTGGTTATGTTAGCTCATGTATGCTACTGTTCTGAGTTATGTGCAATATGTGTTATATACTGTATGTGTATATGCATTACACCATATTTATTATGTACTACAGGCGGCACGGTGGTGTAGTGGTTAGCACTGTCACCTCACAGCAAGAAGGTTCTGGGTTTGAGCCCAGTGGCAGATGGAGGCCTTTCTGTGTGGAGTTTGCATGTTCTCCCCGTGTCCGCGTGGGTTTCCTCCGGGTGCTCTGGTTTCCTCCACAGTCCAAAGACATGCAGGTTAGGTTAACTGGTGGCTCTAAATTGACCGTAGGTGTGAATGTGAGTGTGAATGGTTGTTTGTCTCTCTGTGTCAGCCCTGTGATGATCTGGCAACATGTCCAGGGTGTACCCCACCTCTCGCCCATAGTCAGCTGGGATAGGCTCCAGCTTGCCGTGACCCTGCACAGGATAAGCGGCTACAGATAATGGATGGATGGATTATGTACTATTCTTTGCATAATATTTCATTTATTTGTTTGTAATGTGTTTTCTACTTATATATTTATTTGAACAATTATATTATATAATTTTTAGAAAAATACTATAAAAATTTTATTTAAAAAAATTATATATCCACACACAGTGGATATAAAAAGTGTACACACCCTGTTAAAATGATCAGTTTTTCTGTTGTAAAAAAAAAATGAGACCACAATAAATAATTTCAAAACTTTTCCCATCTTTAATGTGACCTATAACCTGTACAATTCAATTGAAAAACAAATCTGTGAGGGGGTAAAAAAACAAACAATAAAAAACGTACAATAAGCTGGTTGCATAAGTGTGCACACCCTTAAACTGAAGGAGCTGCAGGAATTTCTGGCAAGTACTGGTTGTGTACTACATGTGACAACAATCTCCCGTATTCTCCATATGTCTGGACTATGAGGTAGGGTCAAAGAAAAACATCCAGGCTCGGCTAAATTTTGCAAAAAAAAACAAACCAAAAAAAACCAAACAAACCAGCAACTCTCCCAAAAGCATGTGGGAAAATGTGTTATGGTCTGATGAAACCAAGGCTGAACTTTTTGGCCACAATTCCAAAAGGTATGTTTGGCGCAAAAACAACACTGCGCATCACCAAAAGAACACCATACCCACGGTGAAGCATGGTGGTGGCAGCATCATGTTTTGGGGTTGGTTTTCTTCAGCTGGAACAGGGGCTTTAGTCAAGGTGAAGGGAATTATGAACAGTTCTAAATACCAGTCAATTTTGGCCCAAAACCTTCAGGTGTCTGCTAGAAAGCTGAAGAGGAATTTCATCTTTCAGCACAACAATGACCACAAAAAAGTTTTGGAACGGCCCAGCCAGAGCCCAGACCTAAATCCAATTGAAAATCTCTGGAGTGACCTGAAGAGAGCTGTGCACAAGAGATGCCCTCACAATCTGACAGATTTGGAGCACTTTTGCAAGGAAGAGTGGGCAAATATTGCCAAGTCTAGATGTGGCAGGCTGATAGACTCCGACCCAAAAAGACTGAATGCTGTAATTAAATCAAAAGGTGCTTCAACAAAGTATTAGTTTAAGGGTGTGCACACTTATGCAACCAGCTTATTATACATTTTTTATTTTTTATGTTTTTCCTCCTAACAGATTTGTTTGCTTTTCAACTGAATTGTGCAGGTTATAGGTCACATTAAAGGTGGGAAAAGTTTTGAAATTATTTATCATAGTCTCATTTTTTTTATTTCAGAAAAACTGATCATTTTAATGGAGTGTGTACACTTTTTATATCCACTGTACACACACACACACACACACACACATTATATAAGTAATTGTAAAGCGACCTTGGGTGTGAGAAAGGCGCTATATAAGCTGAACTTATTATCATTATTACGTTATTAATATAGACATTGCAACGGTCATCCTTACAATGATACTTCCATTGTAAAATATAAATCCTACAAATAGTCACCCATTGGTTCTTGAGATATCGCACGAAGGACCATCCATATATTAAAACCACCTACTTGTGACTACATATAGTACTGTGTGATGATATTATTACAGTATGATTATTGGTTAAGCGGCACGGTGGTGTAGTGGTTAGCGCTGTCGACTCACAGCAAGAAGGTCCGGGTTCGAGCCCCGTGGCCGGCGAGGGCCTTTCTGTGTGGAGTTTGCATGTTCTCCCCGTGTCCGCGTGGGTTTCCTCCGGGTGCTCCGGTTTCCCCCACAGTCCAAAGACATGCAGGTTAGGTTAACTGGTGACTCTAAATTGACCGTAGGTGCGAATGTGAAGATGTGTGAATGGTTGTCTGTGTCTATGTGTCAGCCCTGTGATGACCTGGCGACTTGTCCAGGGTGTACCCCGCCTTTCGCCCGTAGTCAGCTGGGATAGGCTCCAGCTTGCCTGCGACCCTGTAGAACAGGATAAAGCGGCTAGAGATAATGAGATGAGATGAGATTATTGGTTATTGCTGCAGCCACTTGATAGTAGGTTTACTGGCTGGCACTAAGGCTATACTCACGTCTTTGAGGCAGCCCATGAAGTTGTTGCTGACTGGAGAGCCGGGTAGGTCGGCTGTGTTTGGACTGCCTCCCACATAGAAGAAGTCATCTGAGCCCAGCATAGTGTAGTCCTCCTGGGTGTAGCCTGTGGTCGTCAGCAAGCCATCCACAGATATAGTGACCTGAGTGTGCAGGAAAGGTCAGAGCAAGAGACAGAGAGAGAGAGAATATTGAGACAGGGAGAAATAGAGGCAAAGAGATAGAGATAGAGATAGGGAGGAATAGATGGAGACAGAAAAAGGCATAAAAACGTACTCGAAGAGAGGCCATGACACAGAGAAAAAGAAATGGTGACAATGATTTAAGAGGGATAGATAAAAAGGAGACAGAGAGAGAGAGAGAGAAACAGAAAGATGTGAGGGAAAAATAGAGATGGAGATAAATAGAAAGAGAAATACAGCGACAGTGATAAAGAGAAAGGAAAGCATGACAGAGAATTAAGGTGGAGAGAAAAGAGAGACAGAGACAGAAATAGAGAAAGAGAAACAAACCAGGCGGAAAACGAAGAAAGAAACAGAAAGACACAAAAGAGAGTGAGAGACAGAGAGAAATAGATAGATAAAAATATTGATGGAGAAAGAGACAGAAGGAGAAAGCGATCAAAAAAGAAATACAGAAACAGAGAGTGAAATGGAAATAAAGACAGAAACAGAGACAGAGCAAAACAGAAAGGTGAAACGATGAATAAAGAATTGGAAAGAAAAGTATAGAAGAATGAGTAAGACAGACAGAGAGAAACATGCAGCCGGGGAGGAAAAGAGGTCGAGAAAGAGAAAAACAAAGTAATACAGATGGACACGACAGATAGAAATAGAAGAAAAAGAAAGAGGCAACAGAGGCATAAAAGACAGAAATGCAAAGAGAAAGGAGGACAAGTGGATATATATATGAGAGAGAGAGAGAAATGCATACAGAGAGGAAGAAAGAGAGAAAATAAATACAAAAAAGAGAGAGAAAAAGAATGAGGAATAGAGGAATCATCCGTCAATCATAGAGGAACAACGGGAATCATTCATAACCCATTTCCTGTTTCTCTTTCGCTTTATTGAATATAAGGGGGTATCCGTGTGTGTGTGTGTGTGTGTGTGTGTGTGTGTGTGTGTGTGTGTTAGAGTTCACTAGTTAGTGTTTAGGAGGAGAGGTAGGTGGAAAAGATATTTATAAATGTGTTGCGTGAGTCAGAAGTGATGTAAGGTGACGATATTAGAAAAGGAGAGGATGAGACAGCAAATTGGTTGTTAGTGCATGTACATTACAGGGGCGATGTATTGCTGTTAATGTTGGTTTGTTAACCTCTTTCTCTTTTTTTAGTCGCAGGTATTTTGCCAGAAAACATTTTGAACAAAAACAGTTCAGGGCCATGCTGAGCGTCAGAGTGGTTAATTATAGAAGACATGCATGATGGGTAAGACAACACAGATTGTTCATCATCAGTGGATGGACTAAATGTTTTGGTAGAACAAACACTGCAAAGCCAGTTTCATCCTGGAGGAGACAGAAAAACAAATTTGAATCACAGCCAGATACAGCCGTCACAATTTTTTTTTTTCATTAATATGACTTGTTTGCTGGATAGAACTGTAAATAACTGTGGAAATCCAAAGAAATATCTCGAGATCCGTCTTCCAAATCGCTATGCTAATTAACCTACCTGTACTTGTAACAAACTAAGAGAGAACCACATCCAGATGGCATTAGTGACCTCCAAAAAGGACACACCACTCACTGAGCCAGACGTGCTGACACAACACAAATGTCAGAAATTCATCACTGACTCACTTAGTCCTGAAAAAAAAGCCCGTAACATTACGCACAAATGTCCAGAAGAGGAAGATGCAGTGCAACAGGGATGAAACAGAAAATCACGCCAATACAAACACCCACGGTGAGCTTAGCACCTCGATCGTGCACTGACAGTGTATTAAGAGCAGAAAGTGCGGGTGCAGAATAATTATACATATATACGCTTTAATGTGCAGTGCAGAAAATCATGTAGTTATAAGTCAAGAGCTTCAATTAATGTTCACATCAAAATGTGATCTCAGTGACTCTGACTGTGGCATGGTTGCTGGACTGGTTTAAATATTTCCGACACTATTCATCTCCTGGGATCAACAGTCTCTAGAGTTTCCACAGAAAGGTGCAAAAAAAAAAAAAACATCCAGTGAGCGTCAGTTCTGTGATTGGAAACGCCTTGTTGATGTCCGAGCTGACCGGAGGGCTACAGTAACCACTGCAAATAACCGCTCTTTACAACCATGGTAAGCAGAACAGCATCTCAGAAGCAACAGCAGATTAAACCTTGAAGTGGATGGGCTACAGTAGCAGAAGACCATACTGGGTTCCACTCGTGTCAGCCTGTTTGATTGACACTACAAACAAACAACCATGTTCATGGTGTCAAACAAAACTTGATATGATTGAGCTGTGATATGGTGGATAGTTTTCATTCCAGTGGCAATAACTTGCTTTGAAAAGCCAAGGAGCCTTTATTTGTCACACGTACACTCAAGCACAGACTTAAAGGATATACGCAGAATCATGGCCTCACTTTTAGTTTATAAATGCCTTGAGACCTTAAGAATGGCACAGGAATAGTTTTAAGCGTTAACAATAAATCTAATATAGTAATTTTTACGATTAAAATGATTCATATAGGTAGCGGTCTGAGTGAATGACCGTGACGTCCATAACGTCACAGCAGGAAGTCTATCGGTCTCATCGCTATTTCCGGTATACTAAAACACAGAGCTGACTGCAACTTCGATCCTCCATTTTCAGCTAATTTATCGCCATACTACGTAGATGTGTTGCTGGTCGGTGCAGCAACATGACAGAAGGTGGATTTATGTTGCATTCATGGCCCAAGAATGTTCAAACTGCAAAGATTTGGACACGTTTTGTGAAAAATTCACAGGCACATTTTACTGAGGACTCGTACGAGACCTCTGATCTGTTGAGAAGCGTTGGCTATAAGCCTGTACTGAAAGAGGGTGCACCACCAACAATTAAAGGGAAAGAAAACTACAAGAAAAGGAAAGTAAGTTCAGTTGCAACAGTTCTCCCAGAGTGTGAGCCGAGCAGTAATGGTGGAGTACTCAGTATGGAGAAAATGGAGAATGAGTGGACCAGTCGTCTGATTTCTCTGCTGGATATGCTACCCCCCCGCTGGATATGCTTGCCTCAGCAGCAATATCTTGCCCTTACATGGAAGAAGCGAATGAACGAAGAACTGAAAGTCAGATTGTTTCAAAACAATCGGCCACAAGATCGGCCTTCAAAAAGCGAGAACACAGACGGTTAAGATGCGACTCTCATTGTAACTTGTATTGTGTATTTAAGTTATCGGTATAAGATTATTTAATTTGCTTCAGAATGTGATTGTCTCAGTTCATCTGATTATTTAATTAGCCTTTTATCAGTGAAAATGCATGCATCTACATGTATGTTGCATAAGTTATAACGCCTATCCTGTTTTAATGAGAGTCACATGAGACTGTCAGTTCAATTCCATTCAATTCTCTAGACGGCTTTGTTCTCTGGCTTTATTTCGTAAGGTGGGGGCCTCCGTGGCCGACGTGTTAGTATCGGATTCACTTTCCGACGGTTCGAACTGATACAGTTCTAGGTGTATAGCAGTAGCATGTACACACACTCCAATTTCAGGACTATCACAGTCAGATGTATTACTATCTGAGGAATCCAAAGAACCTCCAATAAATCCGAACAAAGAGGCCATCGCAACCACTCTCGCCTGCCGAGTCTGGCTTTGGTCTATAGCTGTCCAAGGCCTCGGCCTTAAAACCAGTTACCGCTGTGATATCATGCACTCAGGGCTGGCTGGCTCAGCGGGGCAGCTCGAATGCCAACTTTGCGGTCAATTTTTAAAAAAATTTATATATATATATATATGCATGCTCCTTCCCAAGTCCCAACTCCTTTGTCCCTCATGCCATCAGACTGTACAACTCCTCTCTGGGGGGGGGTAACAGGAGGACAGAGGATGGGAAGGAGCAGTAGCCTAGCTTAACAATAAGCAATACCGACAATATGCAATATAATGTGCAATATCTTTCCTGCTGTGCCCCTCCTCTCTCCCCCCTTCCCCCCTCTCTCTCCCACCTTTCTCTCGTCCCCATATCTTATTCTTTTATATTTGTATATGTAAATGCTTAATTTATTTTAATTTATCTAGAAGTTTTCTCTATTTCTTTTCTCTGCTTATCTGGAATGATGCTGCTGGAATCTTAATTTCCCTGAGGGAACCCGCCCAAAGGGATCAATAAAGTTTTATCTAATAATTTCATATATATATATATATATATATATAGGGGCAGCACGGTGGTGTAGTGGTTAGCGCTGTCGCCTCACAATAAGAAGGTCCGGGTTCGAGCCCCGTGGCCGACGAGGGCCTTTCTGTGTGGAGTTTGCATGTTGTCCGCGTGGGTTTCCTCCGGGTGCTTCATTATATTTCACAATTGTCACTACTAGGGGTGTAACGGTACGCAAAAATCACGGTTCGGTATGTACCTCGGCGTCACAAATGGGTTAATTTTCAGTACAGTAAGAGGAAAAATGCACAACATAAAATTGCAGGTTGTTTATTAAGAACTTTTGTAAACACCAACAGTTCATAATTAAAGAAAATAATAAAAATGGTGGTGTAGTGGTTGTCATCTCACAGCAAAAAGGTCCTGGGTTTGAGCCCAGTAGCCAGCGAGGACCTTTTTGTGCGGAGTTTGCATGTTCTCCCCGTGTCTGCATGGGTTTCCTCCGGGTGCTCCGGTTTCCCCCACAGTCCAAAGACATGCAGGTTAGGTTAACTGGTGACTCTAAATTGACCGTAGGTGTGAATGTGAGTGTGAATGGTTGTCTGTGTCTACTGTATGTGTCAGCCCTGTGATGACCTGGCGACTTGTCCAGGGTGTATCCCGCCTTTCGCCCGTAGTCAGCTGGGATAGGCTCCAGCTTGCCTGCGACCCTGTAGAAGGATAAAGCGGCTAGAGATAATGAGATGAGATTTTATATATATATATATATATATATATATATATATATATATATATATATATATATATATATATATATAATTTTATTCCCATTTATGCAGCATACAAGAGTCAAGGGATACCATCCACTCAGAAATGTATTTAAAAATAAAGGTTCTGCATATCTCCTTTAATCACACAGTGAAATTCCTCCTCTGCATTGAACACACACAAGTGACCAATGAGCACACACCCATACCCAGAGCAGTGCCCAGGGAGCAGTTGGGGGTTAAGTGCTTTGCTCAAGGGCGCTTCAGCCCAACACCGCCCCATGTTAACCAAACTGCATGTCTTTGGACTGTGGGCAAAACCAGAGCACCCAAAGGAAACCCACACAGACAGAACATGCAAACTCTACACAGAAAAGCCCCTGTTGGCCTCTGGGCTTGAACCCGGAACCTTCTTGCTATGAGGCGACAATGCTAACCACTACAGCACCGTGCCACTCATTGTGTGACAGTGCATAAACTCTAGTGTGGAGAACCAATCAGAGTGTAACATTGCATGCTCTAAAAACCATGGGCAGAGAGAGTGAGAGAGAGAGTCTGACGCTAAGACTAAACAAACGCAATATGATTCTATGAACAAAGTCGCTATTAGCATCATTATGTAAGGAATAAAACATGCTGCTGTTATAGGAAAACAATCAACAACAGGGTGGTGTGATGTGGCCACCTCATATACGACAGTATTTTGATTATTTTCCTACAACTGCATGTCCCAAGTGTTTCACTTCACCATACTGCATCAATTTGCCAACGCTAACGATTTTTAATTGATTAATGAACTTTTATCATACTTTTTATCTATATATAATTATGTCTAATGTTGTGAAACATCCACGACACATGTTGGCTCCTGTTATCACTTGCACCTATAAAGTCGTTCTCTAAATTAGGGATAAAATTATCTCATGTTTAAAGCCTTTAATTTTCTGTAAAGCTGCTTTGCGACACTGTCTATTGTTAAAAGCGCTATACAAATAAACTTGACTTGACTCTGACCAGCCTCTGGAAAGTTAATAAAAAAAAAAAAAGTTTGTCATGCTACATAACCAAAAGTGCAAAGTCCTCCTTCATCTGAAGACTTTCCTGTCATGGAAAAATGACTGATCAGTGCTGACACTGGAGATTCCTTCCTTAAACATCTCCGCAAACCAAACACGCTAATGTAACACGAGTGCATTAACATCAACCAATAGGCATGGAACGATACATCGTGTGAAGGTAAATCACGAAACAAATTTATGATGACTAGAATTGATTAAATAAAAAAAAAAACCAATCATTATTATCATCACACTGTGTAATTGCTTAACTTTTCCTAGCAGTAATTGCAGCGTTTAGACAGCAGAGGTTTATTCAGTGTCAAATGGACGCGGGTTGATTGGAGTGGAGACAGACGTATTCGCAGGAAGGGAGTCTTTATTAGAAAATAAGCAATAAACAGGTATAAAGTCCAAAACGGCAGGCTGAATCAATAACGATGAACAGGCTAAGCATCTGGCGAAGCACAGACGAACTAAACTGGGCTAGATAAGATCAGAAACAAAACACAGAACAAGAGTCAAGAAACCAGGAAGACAATACAAATACAAAGGCTCGGTAATGGTGATCAGTAACGCAATACTGTGCAATGCCTGGGTGTGTGCAATGTCCTTTTACCTGCTCGCTGATTGCGCCTTAATCCGGAGCAGGTGTTAGTCATTAGAGGCGAGTGAAAGTCTGTTGTGCGCACCAATGCACATGGATGTGACATTTAGATAATGCAAAATAGTGGGAATGCACATGACTTCACCTTAGGTGGAAGTAACACGGCTCTAATGCCACAAAAAAAAAAATACAGGGGAAAAAAAAATCTAAAATGGGAAAGAGCTGTTTTTTGATTGACTGTACAAATCCACTGAACAAGAAACCGGAGCTCATCTTACAGGCTGCAGAAAGCTAAAGAAAAGAAAAGCATATCATAGAAATGTTCATAAACGTTTATTAGGTAAAGGCCTACTTGTTATTAACTTTTTGCATTTCTAATAAAATGAATATTTTAGTTAACAGGCTATTATATTTTACTCCAACCTTTATAAACGTGGGTAAATAATTATTGGTGGTTATTAAGAAAATTAAACATTTTTTTTTTTAATTTAACAAATGGGATGTTTAAGTTGATAAAGAATAGGAAAATAAATGCTGCATTTTTTTGGTGATAAAATTCTCTCTCTCTTTTTTTTTTTCAAAAACACTGTGGGAAAATTAAATTGTGAACCCAAGATCATGAATCGAATTGAATGGTGAATTGCTACGTCTGTTCACCAGTGATTTGAGTTATAACCCGCACTTGAGAATTCAAGAGTAATGTGGATGTGACAGCAAACAAAACGCAAGCCACATGAGCCACTTTACTAGGGTTTGTTAGCCAAGACTATACTTATAATGTGCATGATAATCACATAAAATCATATTTACATGTTATTTATTCTGACTTTTGTCCTATGGTCATATCGATGCTCTACCCAAACTTAGCTGAGATGATCCGAGCCACTGCTAGAAGTGAACCCACGCATCCATAATGAAAATATAAAACCAATAAATGGACAAAGCAAGCAATAAATAGAGTCGGTAAGCTAAACCACTGAGAGATGTGCCAAGCCACACAAAGAGAATAATAACGAGAGGGAGGTTTTCTTTTTCTACGTGCTTAGGAGCAGAAAATCAACTGCTCCAAAGTAGTTCTCCTATTTTTATATGCTTAAGTCAAAACCTGTTAGTCCATATGCCTCTGGTGGGCTTTTATGCAGTAATTCACAGCTAATTTGGGCAGAAAAAGAGTAAATGTTTTCATTAATTTATTCATATAGATCACAGCCTTTAAAAAAAATCACTTACCTACATTAACCATCATTACCTCTTATGATCCACCTCTCCTGATACACCAATCCACTGAATAGTGTAATATTAGAGGTGTAAAGCCGTACGCTTCACTTTCTCAGTCGTGATGGTGCAAGGATTAATATTAATGGTATTCAGTGTAAGGTCGTTTGTAGCAGCAGCGTCTCAAGCATTTCTGTTTTACGTTCATGAAGCCTGCAAGATTCGACATTCAAACTGTGATCGACAACAGAAACGCTGGCTTTAATCTGAACTCAAAGGAAGTGCAGTGTTGCGTTGGCTTACTATCCATTCAAAACATGAAAGCCTCCTGCGGTTTTGTCTCTTCTTGTACCAGAATCATCTGAGAAACAGGAAAATAATGCATAAAAAACTACATATACAGTATAAGTCAAGGGGAGAATAGATTTCTTTAATACCGTATCATTCAATGTATTATGGGGTGTCATGATTGGCTAAATTCAAATTCGATATGTTATGATATTGTGGTGTCTCCATATAATAAATAAAAATGCAACCGAAAACGTGTCTTAGGTTTCCATTTTCAATTAATTAAACAATCAACAATATAAAAAAACAATTAAAACTCTTAACAGTGTATAATGAAACAAAAGCCTCGAATTATGACAGGGGGAGCTTTCTTTTTCTCGGCTCAGTTTGTCCTAAAACTCATGACGGGGCGCGGCTCAAAGTTACACAGCTCTCTGGAGTTAAAACATACTTTTGAATCCTGTGTTTTCCTTTGCTACACTACCGTTCAAAAGTTTGGGGTCACTTTGAAATGTCCTTATTTTTGAAAGAAAAGCACTGTTCTTTTCAATGAAGATCACTTTACACTAATCAGAAATACACTCTATACATTGCTAATGTGCTAAATGACTATTCTAGCTGCAAATGTCTGGTTTTTGGTGCAATATCTCCATAGGTGTATAGAGGCCCATTTCCAGCAACTCTCACTCCAGTGTTCTAATGGTACAATGTGTTTGCTCATTGCCTCAGAAGGCTAATGGATGATTAGAAAACCCTTGTACAATCATGTTAGCACAGCTGAAAACAGTTTAGCTCTTTAGAGAAGCTATAAAACTGACCTTCCTTTGAGCAGATTGAGGCCCTGTCCACACGACAACTGCAACGAGATTTTTTTAAAAAAATATAGCGTCCACATGGGCAACGGATCAGTAAAATTTCAGGTTCTTATGGCAATGCAACACTTGCTGAAAACGATGCAATACACATGCCACACCTCTACGTGCGCTGTAAGACAGTCCCATTGGAGACACCAGAACAATAGAAGAAGTAGACGCATGCGCATAAACCCCTTCTTCTGTACCATCAGCCACAAAGTTTTGATTATTAATCAGTAGCGTAAAATGAAAGACGCAGAAAGAGGAATGAATGGGGGTAGATGGAAGCTGGTACGCCAACATTCTGATATCCTCCAGAATTCTTTAATGGTCTGGAATAAATTGAATGCTACACGTTGATGGATTACTTTGTTCTTCTACGCCCTTTTTGAGGAATGTATTGTCGGACTTAAACCAACATCTGAAGAGGTGAGATCGCTCCTTTTTTTTTTTTCCTATTTTTGCTGGCAGGATTGTTTTTGTTTTTGGAAAGTGCACGGGCGGTGCGCGGTTTGGTTATACTCAGTACTTCCACAGTGTTTGGACTAAAGACTCTGCCCTAAAGGCTATTCTCTCTCTCTCTCTCTCTCTCTCTCTCTCTCTCACTTTGCACCATTACACAGTAAATATTCACAGTGAAAATATTTTGTAAGCGCGTTTCATGAACCAAGTTACAGGATTTGTTGACAACTCGCATCGAGTTCGTTACACTTCTACCCGGCGTGAAGCACTGACAGTCATGTGGTTGTGACATCATCGTAAACAAATCCGTTCTACTCATCCGGACGACTTCGCAATGGGGCCGTTGCCAGATTTTTCCACTCTGGAACCCGTTCTCAAAAGATTTCGTTTTGGGGCACCCAAAACGCCGGTGCCATGTGGACGCCAGGCCGAAACGATAAACAATTTTATCAGATTCACCTGAATCTGTTGCCGTGTGGACAGGGCCTGAGTTTCTGGAGCATCACATTTGTGGGGTCGATTAAATGCTCAAAATGGCCAGAAAAATGTCTTGACTATATTTTCTATTCATTTTATAACTTATGGTGGTAAATAAAAGTGTGACTTTTCATGGAAAACACAAAATTGTCTGGGTGACCCCAAACTTTTGAACGGTAGTGTAGGTAGAGTCTCATATCCGTAGCTGCTAGAGTATCAGTCCAGAGTTTGGACACACCTTCTAATTCAATGTTTTTTTCTGTGTTTTTATGAATTAAAAGTCACTTCGTGTCTTAAAGTATTGATGGATGTCGTTTCTCTTTACTTAGTTGAGCGGTTCTTGACATAATACTGTATGGATTACTACAGTTGTGGAACAGGGCTATTTACTGTATTTTTATTATTTACTGTTTAATCTCAAACACATTAAGAAGGCAAAAAATTGCACTAATTAACTTTTGACGAGACACACCTGTTAACTGAAAAGCGTTCCAGGTGACTACCTCATGAGGTGACTCATACCTCTGCGCTAGTGAGTGACTCGGACAGTTTGTAAACAAAAATGGCAGCGAGGTTTGCTTCATTAAAAGCTGAAAATTTAGACGGAAAGACGAGCTGAACACCCGAAAGGCTCCAAAATTGTCACTGGATATGCTTCACACATATTTACAAGAGAAAAACAGACCAACGGACATCGAAAAACTGGAAAAGAGAGCAATAGAGGAAGTATTGTCAAAGTTCTACTTGGAGGCGAGGAAAAGTGATGGAGACTTTTACAAGAGGACTTCACTCAGTGAAGCCCTTTTGTTTTGAACAACTGCAATGTAACAATTAACTACGACCAAAAGTAACTTTGAACTTGAAGTGTTGACCTGGATATAGCTTGGGTTGTTGTTCAGGCTTTTTGAACTTGTATCATTTTTATTGTTAGAGCGTTGCCTTCGTACATGTACATTGGATTGACAGAACACTGAATTACATTTGATCAGAATCAGCATTCAATATTGGTAAGTTACTGCCCTGTTCTTAACTTTTTGTAAAATCTATAATTGTTCCATCGAATGTGTATGTATAATCATATTGGCTGGCATTTCATGGTATATCAGATATATTCCATTCAGCTACTCGTTTTCGACTCGTTCACTATCATGCTAGCTGAATGGAATATATCTGATATACCACTCAAAGCCAGCCAATATTATATACAACCCTGATTCCAAAAAAGTTGGGACAAAGTACAAACTGTAAATAAAAACGGAATGCAATGATGTGGAAGTTTCAAAATTCCATATTTTATTCAGAATAGAACATAGATGACATATCAAATGTTTAAACTGAGAAAATGTATCATTTAAAGAGAAAAATTAGGTGATTTTAAATTTCATGACAGCAACACATCTAAAAAAAAGTTGGGACAAGGCCATGTTTCCCACTGTGAGACATCCCCTTTTCTCTTTACAACAGTCTGTAAATGTCTGGGGACTGAGGAGACAAGTTGCTCAAGGTTAGGGATAGGAATGTTAACCCATTCTTGTCTAATGTAGGATTCTAGTTGCTCAACTGTCTTAGGTCTTTTTTGTCATATCTTTCGTTTTATGATTCGCCAAATGTTTTCTATGGGTGAAAGATCTGGACTGCAGGCTGGCCAGTTCAGTACCCGGACCCTTCTTCTACGCAGCCATGATGCTGTAATTGATGCAGTATGTGGTTTGGCATTGTCATGTTGGAAAATGCAAGGTCTTCCCTGAAAGAGAAGTCGTCTGGATGGGAGCATATGTTGCTCTAGAACCTGGATATACCTTTCAGCATTGATGGTGTCTTTCCAGATGTGTAAGCTGCCCATGCCACACACACTAATGCAACCCCATACCATCAGAGATGCAGGCTTCTGAACTGAGCACTGATAACAACTCGGGTCGTCCTTCTCCTCTTTAGTCCGAATGACACGGCGTCCCTGATTTCCATAAAGAACTTCAAATTTTGATTCGTCTGACCACAGAACAGTTTTCCACTTTGCCACAGTCCATTTTAAATGAGCCTTGGCCCAGAGAAGACGTCTGCGCTTCTGGATCATGTTTAGATACGGCTTCTTCTTTGAACTATAGAGTTTTAGCTGGCAACGGCGGATGGCACGGTGAATTGTGTTCACAGATAATGTTCTCTGGAAATATTCCTGAGCCCTGTTTGTGATTTCCAATACAGAAGCATGCCTGTATGTGATGCAGTGCCGTCTAAGGGCCCGAAGATCACGGGCACCCAGTATGGTTTTCCGGCCTTGACCCTTACGCACAGAGATTCTTCCAGATTCTCTGAATCTTTTGATGATATTATGCACTGTAGATGATGATATGTTCAAACTCTTTGCAATTTTACACTGTCAAACTCCTTTCTGATATTGCTCCACTATTTGTCGGTGCAGAATTAGGGGGATTGGTGATCCTCTTCCCATCTTTACTTCTGAGAGCCGCTGCCACTCCAAGATGCTCTTTTTATACCCAGTCATGTTAATGACCTATTGCCAATTGACCTAATGAGTTGCAATTTGGTCCTCCAGCTGTTCCTTTTTTGTACCTTTAACTTTTCCAGCCTCTTATTGCCCCTGTCCCAACTTTTTTGAGATGTGTTGCTGTCATGAAATTTCAAATGAGCCAATATTTGGCATGAAATTTCAAAATGTCTCACTTTCGACATTTGATATGTTGTCTATGTTCTATTGTGAATACAATATCAGTTTTTGAGATTTGTAAATTATTGCATTCCGTTTTTATTTACAATTTGTACTTTGTCCCAACTTTTTTTGAATCAGGGTTGTAAATACATGTCATATCATTACACGTGTAGTTTACAGACATTTGTATGTTGCAGCGCTGAATTTAAAAGTGACATAGAAAAGTGATTCTTGGACAGAACGGATATAGGACATACACATATTGCAAATCTGCAAATAAACGGGTGTGTGTTCTGTACAAAGCACATCTCTGCATTGTGTAGCTGAAGGACGTCTGCCCAAGAGGCACAATTGTAGAATTTTCTCTCCAAGCATTATCTCTAATTATCTTGAACAGAATAACTAGGTGATGGTATTTTTGATACTCTTTAAATAAATCCCCAAGGTCACGCTATCCATTTCTCGCCATGTGGCATATGATTAAACATGCTATGTTTGAAAAAGAAAAACTTCTGAAGGAAAAAATGATTTGCAGCCATTGTACAGAAAGATGATGATAATGAATTATATTTCAAAAAGAGTGGACGGCAGAAAAATGAGCTTTCAAAATGAATCCGATTTTATCTGATATGTTAGGTGGGGTTTTTTTTGCACAGAAAAAGGATAAAGCTGTGTTAAAAAAAGAGCTAAACTAAAATAGACAATTAGACAATGTACGCTCTATCATATAGTGCACTTTGTTTATCACACGGGGTCCAAGCCCTGTGTGATTCAAAATAAATTTCATTCATCATATAAAAAATTATACATCATATAAATACTTCGCTAAAATGACAAAAAAAAAGCTTTGGTTTTAATAAAATGGTCATAATACTTAATCATAATCATCCATATAATTTCACTAATAAATCATTTCTTCATCTTCTGGTAGATTAGATATCAGTTTTATTAATAGGCTAATTTTTTTTTCCCTATTTCTATACAATGTCAAAATGATTCACATTCCACAATGTGAAAAGGACATTAGCGCTAGATAAACAATGACACTTCCACCTCGTGTAGACTTTTGTGTTAGTAGGTGGAAAAAAGGAAAGAAAGGGTGTTAAATAAATCGTTGACAGTGAAATGGTGAGAAGAAGGGCAGGAGGGTCAAGATGGAGACGCAGGCGAGAGCAGCGATGGCGTGCAGCGTCTCTGAGAAATGTCAGCGGTGCTAAAACATTTGGCAGCTGTTTCTGGTAAATGAGTAAAACATCAACAACAAAAAAACAATCAGTGTACACAGTCGTGAGAAAATGTCAGCTTGACACCACTCAGGGCAGGGAAATGCTGCGGCGTCGCCGCACACAAGCGAAAACAGCGAAATGTTACTAGCCATTATGAGATGCACAAAATACTCCAGCTTTGTAAGTGACTCCAGTTAAAGGTTACAACAATCAGATGGGAAGCTAATCAGCACAGGCACATGACAGACTACAGTACTTGGGGCTGTGCTCCATTATATAGTCAATGATGAATGATGATCAGGCTAAACAAGTTCAATCAAGGAAAACAGTTCTTGGAAAATTAGCACAGCACAGGCCTCCATTAAAAAAAAAAAAAAAAACTTGATCAAGATGCTTACTGAGTGTTTTTCTTCTTAGGTTAGGCTAAATGAAAAAGAGCAACTACCACACGCCTCCACCACCCCCGAGTGCTACATGGAAGGCTGACTGAATGCAAATGACTATATTTGCAAGTGTAATTGGAGAATATTTACAGGATTATTGTTCAGCAATCACAGAGACAAAACAGAGAGGCACAGGCTGAACATGCGTGAAGCCACTTCAATCATATTCAACCACTTTTAGCTGGAATTCAAATAAACACACAAACACAGGGGCAGCATGGTGGTGTAGTGGTTAGCGCTGTCGCCTCACAGCAAGAAGGTCCGGGTTCGAGCCCCGTGGCCGGCGAGGGCCTTTCTGTGTGGAGTTTGCATGTTCTCCCCGTGTCCGCGTGGGTTTCCTCCGGGTGCTCCGGTTTCCCCCACAGTCCAAAGACATGCAGGTTAGGTTAACTGGTGACTCTAAATTGACCGTAGGTGTGAATGTGAGTGTGAATGGTTGTCTGTGTCTATGTGCCAGCCCTGTGATGACCTGGCGACTTGTCCAGGGTGTACCCCGCCTTTCGCCCGTAGTCAGCCGGGATAGGCTCCAGCTTGCCTGCGACCCTGTAGAACAGGATAAAGCGGCTACAGATAATGAGATGAGATGAGATGAGACACAAACACAGCTGAATGTGCAGCCACTAGGAATGCATCTTTACCGATCCTTGACTTGCAAGTGACGTCAAAACAAAATAGAAACCCTGATGCCGGCCATGTTGGTGGATATACAAATGTGGGGTCAAGCGACATTCCATACACAACAGTCACGCGTGCGCGACTCTCTTTGTTTTTCCGCTGCTTTAAGCGTTCTTTTAGCGATGCCGTATTTTTGGGCTGTATATGGTTGTGGTCACAACAGTACTCGTGATCCCGATTTTTTAGAATTCCGTCCGTGCATCGGAAATAGGCCGAGGAAACTCTGAGGCTCAGTACGGAAAGGAGACGAGCACGGCTGAACAACATCGGCAGGGCTGATCTAACAGAGG
Source organism: Neoarius graeffei (assembly GCF_027579695.1). Taxonomy (NCBI): domain Eukaryota; kingdom Metazoa; phylum Chordata; class Actinopteri; order Siluriformes; family Ariidae; genus Neoarius; species Neoarius graeffei. The sequence goes on along the minus strand of NC_083580.1, from coordinate 68,079,831 downwards.
CTCAAAGCAAAACAGCTCGTGTTTGCAGTAATCAGGTGAGATTCAAAAGCTTTCTCGATAATATCATGGAAGAATTGTATTTCGTGTTGCTAGAATTTTGCGATAAAATGAGCGTTCTCTTGTCGTGGTTCACTCGGTCGTTGTTAGTATAGATAATTGTATGGGGCCGAGTAAAATTAAGGATTAATTTCACGAGTGATTTCGAAGTTTTGAAAATTTGCGACGTGGGCAATTTCAAAACTTTGAAATCTCATCATCTCTAGCCACTTTATCCTGTTCTACAGGGTCGCAGGCAAGCTGGAGCCTATCCCAGCTGACTACGGGCGAAAGGCGGGGTACACCCTGGACAAGTCGCCAGGTCATCACAGGGCTGACACATAGACACAGACAACCATTCACACTCACATTCACACCTACGGTCAATTTAGTCACCAGTTAACCTAACCTGCATGTCTTTGGACTGTGGGGGAAACCGGAGCACCCGGAGGAAACCCACGCGGACACGGGGAGAACATGCAAACTCTGCACAGAAAGGCCCTCGCCAGCCACGGGGCTCGAACCCGGACCTTCTTGCTGTGAGGTGACAGCGCTAACCACTACACCACCGTGCCGCCCCAAACTTTGAAATCACGAGTGAAATTGATCCTTAATTTTACGAGGAACCTTACGATTACTTGTTTATAATATATAGGGCCAAATTCATACTTTGGAAGCCATTCAAGTTCACAACATTTGTCACTCACGTTTTCTGAACCAATCAGGGCGCGAGACTATCTTACACATTTGAATCAGTTTCTAAAGCGTCTTTCATCATGACACGGCGACACGACACAAGGATTTTGATTTCTTAAACACGGACAGCCAAAATTTTTTACTTTTTTTTGGGTATTTTCATTTTTGCTTGCAGCTTTCAATTGGTTTATCATTTCTTCGTCAAATATAGCGAAACGCGGCATTGCTGAGTCAGCCATTTTGTTGACAAGATTTGCTCATTTTTGTAACCGTAACCAAGCAACGAACTAGCCAATAGCATTTCAGAAATATGGCCCCGTGTTAAGGAAAAAAGCCCTCCTTGATTGACCAATCAGAATTGAGTAATTTGGCCCTATGTATTATAATCATTTTAACACGTGTATTACCGTTTCGCTTCTAGAAGCGCCGGCAAAATTGTACCTGAAATAAATTGAAATGTGATTTGTGAGCCATAAAGCTAGAGACTTGTCAAAATTTCACACTTCGTCCGTTGTTTACACATAGAAGTAAACTAAATGCAAAAGAAGTCCTAACTTGCCCTTGCAAGTGACTGGTTTAATTAATAAGGTGTTTACCCATCCAGAGACAAAGTAGTTATAGGCTTCCATGGACTTATAAGCCTTCATTTGAGATTTGTCAACCCACAAAGTCTGCCAAACCAGATAGAACATGATATCTAGGTACTTGATGGTCGGTAGAAGCGTCTTATCCTCAGACAAATCCGACTTTTCTAAATAATATGGGTCAAAACCACACATATCTTCTCCTCGTATTGAATCTTCGCTTGACCGTTCAAATCGTAGTAATAGTGAGAAAATTCAGCATTGTTTACAGACATGCTTTCAGCAGCTGCCATCCTAGTTGCTTTGTATATCCACCATCATGGCGAACGCTCATGACGTAGCGCATTTTGATCACGTGGTTGCAAGCCCTTCCACAGCATTTCGATTGGATTAAGGTCAGGACTTTGACTTGGCCATTCCAAAACATTCTGAGGTCCTCAGAAATCTCCTTTGTTCGTGCCATGATCCACTTCCACAAACATGTGTTGGCATTACCAGTTAATACTGGTAATGCCAACCTCATTGTAAAAACATCTCTGGTATCAACATTCGATACTACGTGACAAATATGTGACGTACGCCAAGTGTACGATAGCTTACGTCACATATTTACAAGAGAAAATATGACAACAAAAATTGCTAATGCCAGCTGACACGAAATTGGAAGATTTCCGATGGCAAGGCAAAACAGACTGCAAACCTCAAACAAGTTCATTACTAGTCACGCACAACAGCAACTAACACTGGAGCAAACATATACAGACAACACTAGGTGAGTGAACCTAACAACACTTACCCAGTCGGTTGTCCTTGACAATCAGCACTATCCATGAAAACAATGATGTTACTTCCTGCTCGACAGCGATAGCTATCTTTCTGGCACGCTTAGAACTGGTACAGGCTGGTCTGATTGCTACTTGTTTTGGTTAGCTAAATCCTTGAGCTTAATTAAGGTTAATTAAGGTTATCTTGACCAGTAATGTCTCTCTTTTTTCAGAAAGTTACCCTAATGAGTGATGGAATATTACATCACCCATTTACTTATCTTGTCCTACATAGATAATTTAGCTTTGTTAATCACGCACACACACTTTTGAATGCGGATATACAGTGGTGCTTGAACGTTTGTGAACCCTTTAGAATTTTCGATATTTCTGCCTAAATATGACCTAAAACATCATCAGATTTTCACACAAGTCCTAAAAGTAAATAAAGAGAACCCGGTTAAACAAATGAGACAAAAATATCATACTTGGTCATTTATTTATTGAGGAAAATCATCCAATATTACATATCTCTGAGTGGCAAAAGTATGCGAACCTTTGCTTTCAGTATCTGGTGTGACCCCCTTGTGCAGCAATAACTGCAACTAAACGTTTCCGGTAACTGTTGATCAGTCCTGCACACCGGCTTGGAGGAATTTTAGCCCGTTCCTCCATACAGAACAGCTTCAACTCTGGGATGTTGGTGGGTTTCCTCACATGAACTGCTCGTTTCAGGCCCTTCCACAGCATTTCGATTGGATTAAGGTCAGGACTTTGACTTGGCCATTCCAAAACATTCTGAGGTCCTCAGAAATCTCCTTTGTTCGTGCCATGATCCACTTCCACAAACGTGTTGTGAAGATCAGACTTTGATAGATCCCTGTTCTTTAAAGGTGCCCTTCCACCAAAAACGTTTAATACTGGCTCTTTTTGAAATACCATAGTTCACTCCGAGTTGCATATGCATGCCACATGTGAAAATGTAATTCTACTCCCATTCCCTGTATTAGCTAATGAAAGAAAACAGTCGGAAAAACGAGCGGATCAGAAAAAGCCATACGAAGTTACATCACTTCGAAAATTAGTATTCATGGCCTCGCCCACCTTGGCTTGCGACCACCCACGGGAAGAAAATTCGGATTTAAGTGTGAGGAGAGATAGCAGAGCCCATCTCGTCAGTAGCTCACGAAGAGGACCTAACAGCAAGCTGAAAACATGTCTGGACAAGTTCGTGCCTGTGTTATTTAACGAAGAGGACCTAACAGCAAGTTGAAAACATGTCTGGACAAGTTCGTGCCTGTGTGGCAGTAACACATCAACGTTGCATGTTTGGGGAGGCTGGGACCTCCCCTGCGCGAGTTATGAGCGTTCAAAGTCGGGCTGGAGCTGCCGACAGAAACAAAACCTAAGCGGAGCGCCGCGGCTCGCCTCGGGGCGAAGTACGTCCCGAGGCACAGGGCTAGCCCACCCTGGCAGCGCTGGTTCGTTGGGGAGAGGGCAGAGGTCGCTGGCTGCCAAGTTTGGGGAGGCTGGGACCTCCCCTGTGAGAGTTACAAGCGTCCAAAGTTGGGCTGGAGCTGCCGATAGAAACGAAACCTAAGTGGAGCAACGCTGCAAGATAGAAGAGGTGAAGAAGAAATGGTTGGAATTTATCTTTGGAACACCACCAGCAAAGTATAATGCAACATAAGTACTGTGTTCTGATCATTTCAACCACAGTGACTTTTCAAACTTCGGTGCCTTCAGTAGTGGTTTTGCTTCGAGGTTGTTTTTAATACTTGGATCTGTAGTCAAGACAATCGACTAGTGGTGTCAACAATAATCGATTCGGCAATGCATCGCAATGCGGGGCATGGATGATTCAGCATCGATTCGGCAACATGCCAGATTGATTCAGCGTATTAAAAAAATTAAAAAAAACTTCCGTGGGCATTTCCGGAGCAACATCACAGACATGCGCAGTCTGTAGCTGCACGCCAGTCGAGAGAGCACTAGCTTAGCAAGATGGCTGAGGCGGAGGAAGAGGACTGCGAGAGACAGGTTATTATTAACGCTAAAAACACTAAACAGCTGTAATTTGTTTTCTTTTTCATATTTGAAACTCTATAACATTCAATTTTATTTTGTTTAAAACAGGAGTGATACACACAACAGCCAATAAAATGTTGTTCAGTATCTGACTGCTTGTATTGCCTCATGACTACTGAATATGCCAAATCCATTGAGAATTTTTTTTATTAATTTCGGGGGGTTGAGGTATGTTCCTTCATGCTGTTCAAACTTTATTAACTCCAACGATGTTGACACATTATGTGTAATTCGCCATCTTTAGTCTCGTTTAAATCTCGTTGAATGTGATGTAAAATTCGTGTTTTCTACATTGTTATTGGTCAAAACATCGATGTCGAGACCATAATAGCCAATCAAAACAGTTTTTACAAAGACACCCACATCCGCTTGTTCTGACCCACTGGAGGTAGCGTCACAGTGCTGTTAGCCAATCAGAGGTAACACGTTTACATGTCATGAATATTCATGAATTAAGGGCTGAAATCCTGTCGTTCTCCCGCCACCCACTCCTCCACCAAACTAGAACAGCCTGAAACAGGAGAACCACAGCATTTTTTTCACCAAAACCGGCTCGCAGGGCATTCATTCATACTAGAGACCACCGCACTATTAATGAAAAAACGATGCAAGGTGCCCTTTAAATAAAACAGGGTGGCCACTCACACCTGATTGCCATCCCATTGATTGAAAACACCTGACTCTAATTTCACCTTCAAATTAGCTGCTAATCCTAGAGGTTCACATACTTTTGCCACTCACTGATATGTAATATTGGATCATTTTCCTCAATAAATAAATAACCAAATATAATATTTTTTGTCTCATTTGTTTAACTGGGTTCTCTTCAGGGGCGATTCTAGCATCTGATCTTTGGGGGTGCTTAGCCCCCCCAGAGCTGACAGAGGCACCTGGCTTGAACGACAGTGTTTCCACGTTTATTCCGCATTTAGACTAGACTTAACTAGACAAGAAGACTAGACTAGACAAGACTAGACTTATGCAATGTTTTAACAGAAGCTGACCCAATAAACTATGATATCTACACATTTACAACCACTGACACATTTACGTTATATTTTTAACTAAACAAGACCTACTACTGCATTTGTAATGTTGGAGCTATTCATTTTGAACAGTGGTAATTGTTAATTAATGTGTTATTGTGTATTGTGTAATAATAGTGTGTATTATTATGATTTTACATTAGTTTACATTAGTAAACGATATGTTAGATTAAATAAAATTGACTAACACACGGTGGTCTAGCACCGTAGCACTTGTACAGCTCTGCACAAAAGTATCTCGATATGGATGATAAATGTCGCTTTTATCATTCTGTTCATACAGCAGGGAACATCAATATTGCATTATGCATATTATTGTGTTGTGTTTAACAATTGTAACTCCAGTCCGTACCTTCACATCTCGCTATGCCAGTAATACTCAGGTGCTACTTCGAGTTCCTCATCGGCGTGGAATCCAGTTAAAAAAAAACACCATGTCGTAGCAAGCACTCGCGCGGACAGGCAACCCAATCAGAGGGGACGCAAGGAAGAGAGGTATTTTACTGATCATAGAACTATCACGTAACAGGTGAATTCAAGAACGTGCACACATTCATTGCGCAGTGCGCAAGGGCACTTATTTCTGAAAATTACGTCCAAAAGCAGTGTTTTTGAGGGTGCTGAGCTCGTTTTTGGGGGTGCTTGAGCACCCCCAAAAATAGGCTAAACACGCCCCTGGTTCTCTTTATTTACTTTTAGGCCTTGTGTGAAAATCTGATGATGTTTTAGGTCATATTTATGCAGAAATATAGAACATTCTAAAGGGTTCACAAACTTTCAAGCACCGCTGTATACTCATGTTTGTCCTACAATAAACCGAGAAACATCTCTGAACAGCTGTGTCAGTGATTGTTTGCTCCTGGATCGATCCATGATTCAGAATCTCCTGGGCAGCAGAGGTCTACATTACTATGGTAGATCTTTTTCTTCTTCTTCTTTCAGCTGCTCCCATTAGGGTGTGTCACCACAGCAGATCTGTTCCTCATATTTGATTTGGCATAGGTTTTACACCAGATGCCCTTCCTGATGCAACCCTCCCCAGTCTATCTGGGTTTGGGACCAGTACTAAGTATGCACAACCCCACTGGCTTGTACAACCCAGTGGCTGGGTATTTTACCTACTCTATCACTACGTTCAGACCGCAACCTGAAACGACCCATATCTGATTTGTTGTGAAATCCGATTTTTTTGTTAGGCCGTTCACATTACCAATTATATTAGACTTGTATGCGATCTCCAATATGAACGGAAAACGACCCAAAAGCGTCCCGTATGCGCAAATTGACACGTAATAAGCACATCTACGTAATACGTAAACAAAAAAAAGTGCACTCTTCATGTTTAATGATTTTTTGTTTGTTTGTTTAATTATCTGGTTAGTGTTAAAGTGTGAGGTCTCGTGTGTGTTTTTGTTTCTGAACTGAAATGAAAACGTGTAGCCTGGTAACGAGGGTTGACTCCTAAATGTCTCTCTAATTTCTATATAAGTGCACTACATGTTACTAGGAAGTAATGGATTTTTAAACTCTATATAGTGCACTCGAGCTTCAGTAGGCAGTCATTTGGGATACGGCCGCTGTATTACCAAACTCTTAATTCAGGCTTAATAATTTGCACATATTTATTTCGTCATATTAATAAACTTTTTCTACATTTTTATAAATATTTATTTAGATTGTTTATAGCCAGCTGAATTCTGCAACTTCTCTCAGCGCTGGCTCAAGGTGCAGAAACACCAGTGCAGTTTGCTATGGAGATGAGGCGAGACCTGGCGATGTGGTTTTTGTGGCGGCGGCGGAACTCACACAATAATCTGATTAATGTGGGCAGCAGACTAATGAGACCGAAGGTGTCAAATTACTGGAAATTTCCAGAACAATCTTATAATCTTGTAATACAGGATGGTTTAAGTTATAAATCAGTTATAGAAACTGTTTTATTTAATCAGGCTAACAGATCAACATCCAGGTCCCTACCAAATCCACCATTAGCTTGATCAATTCTATAAAAGTCTATTTAAATTCTGAAAACTGTACAAATGTTGTTGTTTTCCACCAAAGAGGCGGGATTAGCCAACGCAGAATAGTGACGTTTGTCTCTTGTTGATGACGTGTAGGTCGCATGAATGCGACCTGTCCGGTCAGACTGCAGTCGCATGTGAAAATATCGGATATGCATCGGATTTAGGACCACATATCCAAGCGGCCTGGGTCGCATGTGGAAAAATCGGATCTGTGTCGTTCAGATTGTCAATAACAAATCGGATACAGGTCGCATATGGGCAAAAAAATCGGATATGGGTCGTTTCAGGGTGCAGTCTGAACGTAGTCTAGATGTCTTTGAACTGTGGGGGGAACCTACGCAGACACAGGGAGAACATTCAAACTCCACACAGAAAGGCCCCCGTTGGCCGTGAGGTTCGAACCCAGAAGACGCTTGGAAGACGCTCTGGACACTTACAGTAATGCTTTTATGGCTGAGGACTACAGTCGACTTGCTAACTTTAGGACTGCAGTTGTCATGAACAGTTTTGCACTCAAGTTTCCATCAATGAACAGTTTATAACTTCAGCAAAACAGACTTCATGTTAAAACTGTTAAAATGTTATAATCACGCTATCTGTTATCACCCAAATGAGGATGGGTTCCCTTTTGAGTCTGGTTCCTCTCGAGGTTTCTTCCTCATGTCGTCTGAGGGAGTTTTTCCTTGCCACCATCGCCACAGGCTTGCTCATTGGGGATAGATTAGGGATAAAATTCGCTCACGTTTAAAGCCACTAAGGTGGGGTTTACATTAGACCGTATCAGCGGATCATCAGATTAACGTTTTTAAAACGATTCGCGTGCACACAGCAACGCCAATACACGATTCCCGTGCACACAGCAACGCCAATACGCGGATATGCTCGGTTCCGCAGGCATCCTGCGCTCCAAATCACTCCGCCCTGAACAGCGAGTGCCCTCTGGAGGGTGCGCACTCCGGCCCTGCGCAGCTCACAGAGCGCGCGAGTGAAGCGCACGAGCAGTGATTCGGGACTGAGCCGCTGTGTGTGTGATCCCAGTGCATATCGGGCATGCGCGTCACTTACCACTTCCAAGTGGAAGGATGGCAAGCCTAAAGACAATCATAACTACACAATGGGCAGTATTTGCATCAGTATTTGCAGTATTTTCATACTTTTATACTCTTTAATGAAAGGTGATACAAGGCGGAAGTCCGCGCCGTTTTTCAGCAGTCGCGTCACATGACCAACGCCAGCGAATCAGGAAGGTGGATGTCACAGTGACGTTGTCCAATGACGACGCCAGCTAGAGCTCAGCACAGCGTATCCGCGTATTCTCAATGTTTACACAGCACCGGACCAGACACGATCTGGATTGAATACGTGGACCCTGGCGGATTCCTGTTTCCCGGCGTTTCCAGGCGTTTTAATGTAAACGGACAGTGCATCCGCGAAGAAAACAAGACAGATACGGTCTAATGTAAACTTGGCCTAAAATTCCGTAAAGCTGCTTTGCAACAATGTCTATTGTTAAACGCACTATACAACTAAACTTGACTTGAGAAAGAACGAGTCTAGTAGTCTAAGGGGAGGAACATACACAGTAACAGTCAAAAGTCTGGACACACCTTCTAATTCAATGGTTTTCTTCATTTTTATTAATTAAAAGTCACTTCATGTCTTAAAGTAATGATGGACTGTCATTTCTCTTTACTTCGTTTCTTGACATAACATGGATTTAAATTTTTTTTTTTACTTTGACTTCATGTGTATGCTTTTAAAGATCACTGTTTCTGCTCTGCTCTTGAAGTCTACCGTACATTTAAAGCCCTAAACTATCCAAAGAATCCTTGATGTTTTACTTAATCAGAATGTGTGTCACTCCTCCACTTGGCTAGCTTTCATTATTTTCCACAAGCCTAGCTCCTTTAAAGTGACTGATTGCGCTTTGTCATTGATGCTCATGTATAGTTTGAGGGAAAGAATCCTCCAGAGCTCTAACAGCCCAAACTTTTACAGTGGCTGAACATACATGCTGGATGAAGTATTTGTGCTGCTTCTCATGTCGGGCCATAAATGAAAGCAGTTTCTGAGAACAGCATTAGCTATTACCTCTTTTACCCCCGAGTCTCCATGAGCACATGGATGCTATTAGGTGGACTCCATCCAAAACAGCCTGTAGTCTTGCTGAACTGGAGCACCTGTGAGGCCATCTGATCCCAATTAAGCCAAAACCTCACACAGTCCGTCTCTATCACACACAACACAGCTCCAGCCACAAGCATCCGGCTGGCTACGGAGTCATGTGATCAACACGCGCACACACACACACACACACACACACGCTTGCACTGTGTGTGCAAAATGCAGCCTACTGTGGTCAACAGCTGTACTGCGCTGGAAGTCTGAACATGGATGGTGATAAATGTCAGAAACAACTGTGTGTGCAGCTATGCCTGCAAACTCCATGCAGCTCTGAATCGCGCTCTCTATTCCGATACCTGCTGCTGTCATTGTAGTAATTTGCAATTTCCATCTCCTTCCAAAACAGGAATAATTGAGGTGGGAATAGAAGATCGGACATGAGAACCTAAAGACTAAAATGGAGGACCAAATGAATTTTTTTTAGTGCTGTCAAGCGATTAAAATATTTAATCGCGATTAATGTCGCGACTGTCATAGTTAACTCGTGATTAATCGCAATTTAATCACACATTTTTGTCACATGAAAAACCATTGTAATTCTCTTATCAGCATAAAAAAGTGAATGGGCTTGCTTTGTACCAATGTTTTTTTTTTATTGCAAAGCATAACACATCTTGACACAGCCACTGCAAAGTGAAACCTAAGCCAAGCACCGGGGCTAGCAAAAGAACCATGAGTGAAGTGATCTACTGCTTGAGTTAGTTTACAACTCTAATCAGAGAGACAGGTTACACAGTGACGGTAGGCTTGACATGCTTGATTATAATATAAAGTACACTATTATATTAACTTTAAGTTGTTCGTTGATAAATATTGCATTGAATCTGATCTTTACTGTTTCAGCTCACTTAACACATTTTGTACTTTTACACTTTCTGCCTGTTGATGCGTCGTGCTGTCCAATCAGAGGCGGCCAAATTTGCATATTACAGGAAGGATTTCTGGGATAGCATTGAGTTTACAGTTCAGAGGGATCTGGCTTCTTTAGACGCTGTCTTCTTAAAACTGAATAAATATTTAAAAAGAGCCAAATGAGCCAGTCTTTTGAACGGCTCTTTTCAAAGAATGGATCACAAAGATGCGGATCCCATCAAAGAGCCATAAATCCCATCTCTACTAGCACGCCCTGCCCGCGCTGATTCTTGGGGGGGGGCAGAGGACTCTGGCTGTGCGGGGCGTGACATTACAGTCTAGCTGCTATCGTTTTTCTAAGCAAAGTCTCTGTTCCAAGTTCCTGGCAGTTTCAAAAGCTTATGAAAAACCTACATCATGTCACAGAGCATTAATCTCGTGATAAAAAAATTATCGCCGTTAAAATTGAGTCAAGTTAACGCATTAATAACGCAACATTTTTGACAGCACTAATTTTTTTATTTTTAATTTATTGCTTTCTGCCAGTTTAAAATCACCGGTCACTCATCTTTGGTGGGCGGCGATCAATTTCCACGAATAACATGTCTTACTCTATGTATGGTCTGTCATGCTTAGAAAAAAATGGCCAAATACTATATCTAGATAGTGACACAAATGGAATTCTAAACCAGATATCCTTCCTCTGTCTATGCAGATGTGATATCTTGAAGGTTTATTTATTTTTTTAATAAATATAGTTAAATTAGCATTACAAATGTGTGTGTATTGATATGCTGCTATTTTCCACATTTGTGCCATCTCAGCTTCAGATCCTCCATGGACACTTTTCTGGCCACAAGCTTCAGGATCACGATTAGGTTCTCCACACTTCCATATATATATATATATATATATATATATATATATATATATATATATATATATATACAGAGTGGCATGCAAAAGTTTGGGCACCCTTACTTAAAATGTCTGTTACTGTGAATAGTTAAGTGAGCAGAAGATGAACTGATCACCAAAAGGCATAAAGGTAAAGACGACACATTTTCTTTTCAGCGTTTTCTGAAAGATTTGTGTATTATTTTTGTTTTGTACAATCGGCGAGTGAAAAAAGAAAAGGAACACCATGCGAAAGTTTGGGCACCCCAATACATTTGAGTTCTCAGGTAACTTTTACCAAGGTTCCAGAACCTTAATTAGCTTATTGAGCTGTGGTTTGTTCAAATTCTTCGTTAGGAAAGGTCCGATGATACAGATTTTAAAACTGTATAAATTATCTGACTCCTCAAACTTCTCCCTAAAATCAACAGCCATGGGCTCCTCTAAGCAACTCCCTTGCATTCTGAATTATAAAATGCTCTCAAAGCAGGAGAAGGCTACAAGAATGTAGCAAAGTGTTTTCAGGTCGCTGTTTCCTCAGATCGTAATGTTATTAAGAAATGGCAGTTAACAGAAACAGTGGAGATCAAGGTGAGATCTGGAAGATGAAGAAAACTTTCTGAAACAACTGCTCGTTGGATTGCTAGAAAGGCAAATAAAACCCCCTGTTTGACTGCAAAAGACCTTCAGAAAGATTTAGCAGACCCTGGAGTGGTGGTGCACTGTTCTTCTATGCAGCGGCACCTGAACAAATATGACCTTCATGGGAGAGTCATCAGAAGAAAACCTTTTCTGCATCCTAGCCACAAACTTCAGCGTCTGAAGTTTGCAAATGAACATCTAAATAAGCCTGATGCATTTTGGAAACAAGTCCTGTGGACTGATGAAATCAAAATAGAACTTTTTGGCCACAATGTGCAAAGGTATGTTTGGAGAAGAAAGGGTGCCAAATTCCAGGAAAAGAAAGCCTCTCCAACTCTGAAGCATGGGTGTGGGTCGATCATGCTTTGGGGTTGTGTTGCAGCCAGTGGCACAGGGCACATTTCACTGGTCGAGGGAAGCATGGATTCGAATTAATACCAGCAAATTCTGGAAGCAAACATCACACCATCTGTAAAAAAGTTGAAGTTAAAAAGAGGATGGGTCCTACAATAAGATGATGATCCAAAATGCCTCAAAATCTACAATGGAATACCTCAAGAGGCCCAAGCTGAAGGTTTTGCCCTGGCCCTCACAGTCCCCTGACCTAAACATCATTGAAAATCTGTGGATAGTTCTCAAAAGAGCAGTGCATGCAAGACAGCCCAAGAAACTTGTCAAACTGGAAGCTTTTTGCAAGGACGAATGTGTGAAAATCCCCCAGGTAAGAACTGAAAGATTATTAGCTGGCTACAAAAAGTGTTTACAAGCTGTGATACTTGCCAAAGGGGGTGTTACTAGGTACTAACCATGCAGGGTGCCCAAACTTTTGCTTCGGGCCCTTTTCCTTTTTTGTCATTTTGAAAATGTAAAAGATGAAAATAAAAAATTGTTTTTGCTTAAAATATAAAGGGAATGAGTCATCTTTAACTTTATGCCTTTTGGAGATCATTTCATCTTCAACTTGCTTAACTGTTCATAGTAACAGCAATTTTGACCAGGGGTGCCCAAACTTTTACATATCACTGTGTGTGTGTGTATATGTGTGTGTGTATATATATATATATATATATATATATATATATATATATATATATATATATATATATATATATATATGCACTTTCAAACAGTGGATTTGAACAGGAACACCTTTTTGAACAACACAGTTAGCTTTTCAGAGCAAGGTATCATCACTGGAATGAAAATTCCAGAGTTGTTTTGGCAATTAAACAAGATAATCTTGCACGTTTGACACCAGGCGATAGGAAATATTCTGTGTTTGGTGGTTCACGGCCACATATAACAGTGAAACTTCCCAGATTCTGTAGCAAAGGTGTTTGGCTTCCAAGTCTAGAATAAACCTGATGATTTTCAATTTCACTTACCTCGCATCTTGCATTCTTAGCTACAGCTAGCTACCATTACTGGTCTATGTTGATTACTTTATGACATAAACCTATGATTATTCCGTCCCCTGATTGACTGACTAGTATAAGTCTGTCTATACTGTATAGTATATGTGTGTATATACAATATATGTGTGTGAATTTTCAATATGCAACATTGCTATTGTATATATTTTGACACACTGTCAAAGATTCTCTCACAGTCAAAGCAGGGGACTGATATGCATGAAACACTGACTGTCGAAAATCACTTTTAGCTTCCGTCTCGTTTGCTAGTAAGCTAGCTAACTTAAAGGCCAAAACCATATTATGCAGTTGCTATAGGCAACTGTATGAGACTGTAAGATGCTGCAACATTCCCAAGCATAATTCTACCTGGCGCAGGTTGCGGGCGATGCGCACGGCATGCCAGACGTTGTCGTTAAACTTGCCATCGGTTGGCTCCACCAGAGCTTCGAAGGCACCTGAGCCCAGGTTGATGACGAGGCACACGGCACCGCTCTTCAGCGACAGGTTGACGTAATCAGCCCCCTTTCCTGTGTGCAGCAGCAGGCCGTTGCGCTGGACCGTACGGAACGATAGTGTGATATCGTCCGAGCTGCTCTGGATGGGTGTCTGGGACAGGTTGTAGCTGAAGAACTCGCTGCCCTTGAACGTGGCTGCTGACTCAGCTCGCCCTTCACCCAAAGAGAGAGAGAGAGAGAGAGAGAGATGGAGGGACAGGAATCAGTGATGAGTTTTAGGATAAACGGCATGCTCAGATCACAGCTGCAGCTAAAAACATGGAGGGAGTTGCCCTTTATTCCTCTGCTGCTGTTACTTCTTCTCCATAACACATTGTCAAAGATTCTCTCACAGTCAAAGCAGGGCACTGATATGTTTATACACACTGCATATGGATGATCCTAATGGCCCTGTTAGGATTGAGAGACTTTTAATTTCATAAAAAATAGTCACTTGTTCCTTATTAAAAGCAAACACAATGACAGATGTATGCATCACATAACTCAGTTTATATCAAATATGCATTGCTAAAAAAAAATCATCCATCTTTAGCGTTAAATAGGGTTCATTCATCATGCAGGCAACATACAAGCACTCGAAGAGAATAATAAATGCTTCCAGTCAGATGACTTTTAAGAATATGTGATGATAGTGAGCACGTCATAAAATCCTGACTGTGCGGCTTGTGTCCTGTGATGGATTGGTGTCCCTTCCAGGACGCATTCCTGGCTTGTACCCAGTGTTCCTGGGATAGGCTCCGGATCCACTGCAACCTTGACTGGGTTACTGAATATGAATGAATGAATGAATGAATGAATGAATGAATGTGAGGACTGCATGCCTGGTTTGTGGGCAGTGACGCACCATGTGAGTTGTTTTCGTTTTGAGAGGTTTGAAATGTGGTCAAAATGCTTAAAAATATGAGTTTAAGTCATTCAGGAGCATCATGTTCAACTGCAATATAGCTATACTACACAACTATACTGTAACTCCTCTCATAACCCGTTAACTTTCTACTAACTGTAAACAGACAAGCAGACAGGCAGATAGATAGATAGATAGATAGATAGATAGATAGATAGATAGATAGATAGATAGATAGATAGATAGACTAATGCAGACAGACAGACAGCTAGATAGCTAGATAGACAAACAAACAGGCTAATGCAAACAGACAGATGGACAGATAGATAGTTACAATGTTAGACAGACAGACAGACAGACAGACAGACAGACAGACAGATAGATAGATAGATAGATAGATAGATAGATAGATAGATAGATAGATAGATAGATAGATAGATAGATAGACTAATGCAGACAGACAGACAGCTAGCTAGCTAGACAAACAGACACAGGCTAATGCAAATACAGATGGGCAGATAGATAGTTACAATGTTAGACAGACAGACAGACAGACAGACAGACAGACAGACAGATAGATAGATAGATAGATAGATAGATAGATAGATAGATAGATAGATAGATAGATAGATAGACTAATGCAGACAGACAGACAGCTAGATAGATAGATAGACAAACAGACAGGCTAATGCAAACAGACAGATGGACAGATAGATAGTTACAATGTTAGACAGACAGACAGACAGACAGACAGACAGACTAATGCAAACAGACATACAGACAGATAGTTACAATGTCAACAGATAGATAGATTGATAGACAGACACAGACTAATGCAGACAGACAGACACACAATGTTATAGACAGACAGACAGTTACAATGTGATAGATAGATAGATAGATAGATAGATAGATAGATAGATAGATAGATAGATAGATAGATAGATAGATAGATAGATAGATAGATAGGCTAATGCAAACAGACAGATAGATAGACAGACACAGGCTAATGCAAACAGACATACAGACAGATAGTTACAATGTCGACAGATAGATAGATAGACACAGACTAATGCAGACAGACACAATGTTATAGACAGACAGACAGCTACAATGTTATAGATAGATGCTAATGCAAACAGACAGAGATAGACAGACAGACTGACACAGGCTAATGCAGATAGATAGATAGATAGATAGATAGATAGATAGATAGATAGATAGATAGATAGATAGATAGATAGATAGATAGATAGATACTAATGCAGACAGAGAAACAATGTCATAGACAGACAGTTACAATCTTACAGATAGACAGATCGATAGACAGAGCAACAGACAGACTAATGCAGACAGACAGACACAATGTTATAGACAGACAGTTACAATGTTAGATAGATAGATAGATAGATAGATAGATAGATAGATAGATAGATAGATAGATAGATAGATAGATAGATAGATAGATAGATAGATAGATAGATAGATAGATAGATAGATAGATGCTAATACAGACAAACAGAGAGACAGACAGACAGATATTGGAGAGTTTTACAGGCTGGGACTCCTGTAAGTGTATAACCTGTAACCACTAACCAAAAACAGTGTTCATGTCATATTTATCAAGTCGAGTATGATGTTAATTGGAGAACTCCAAACTCACACCATCAGTTAAGAAATAAATGATTGTGCATAAATCGAACAAACAGGCATCTTCACCATGGAGACATGACCTTAAAATTACAGACGTGCAACGACGTATCAATGTGTCACTAGAGAATAAATACTGAGAACTGCCTCTACTACAGCTGGAGCGCCCTGAAAAATGTCAAAAATCTTTAATAAATGATACCTTTCCAGAATTTAACACATACTGTTTTCCAGAGAAACTTAAATTCTCCTTTTTACAACTGAGCAGTTGAGAGTTAAGGGCCTTTCTCAAAAGCCCAGCAGTGGCAGCTTGGTGATGCTAGGATTTAAACTCACGACCTTCCTATCAGACGTCCAGTGTCTTCACCGCTGAGCTACCGCCACCCACGTGCACATCCCTTCTGAGTTTAATGAAGGTTTACAATGTAAGAACTGAGAACCCATGTACAGAAAAAAAACCCACCCCATCTTCTGTATCTTATCCACAGTTCCTTAAAGTCAAAGAGTGCAGGAAAAGTACATCTTGTCTGCTTTTACGCCTTGACAGAGAGCCAACTCTAGTTAAGTTTAGCTTGAAAATGGGCCAAATAAAAGGAGTTCTGCTGTAATTTGGCACAGAAGTGTCAAGAGGTGTAACAACTCCTTCTCGTTGCTTCATTTGGCAAATGTGCCAAAGAATAAGACAGAAGAGTCCCCAATTTGGACAAAGTAACCAGTCAGATGTGATCTAAACTTTGACAAGATGCATTTGTTTCAGAAAAAGTGCATTTATTTTAACAATGTGCTGCCTGAAGGATTTGACAGCTGGAGCACTTGTTTCTTTGGATACGGACATACAAATCTAGCAGACAAGTAAACAGTATCATTGGACTCAACCAACAATCTTTTATTTGGAAAGAGGAAAAAAAAAACCTGTAAGTTGCAGTGTCGGTTTCATTACCAAGGGAAAAGCAAACTGAAATGTGAGGCAGGTTTAGAGCCAAAAATTAATAGCACTCCAAAAAAGGTGCAAATAGTTGTGTTGTGTGTTTAAGATAAGATTCCAAACAAAAGCACACTTTGTAATGTTCACACACCTGAAACAACATCAGCAGAAAGTAGCGAGGAGAGCTGGGATATGCAATATAGATGCTAATTTTGGAACTTGAGAGCTTTGTTTATATAGCTGTTGTATGAAGGAAAATAGTCATTTTGGAAAAGTAAAAAAAAAAAAAACTCTGCCAAGAATAACAGACTAAAACGAGGTGTGTGCCGATACTATTTTAGCATTCTTCCCAAAAGCAGCAATATCAAATTAATAGTGTTACAGAGAGCAGTCAGTGAACAGGCTGCTTTCGTACCTTTCACACACATGAGGCAGCCCGGGAAAACCCTTCATAAGGTGAAATTTTGGCATATATCTCATTCTCGTCTCATTATCTCTAGCCGCTTTATCCTGTTCTACAGGGTCGCAGGCAAGCTGGAGCCTATCCCAGCTGACTACGGGCGAAAGGCGGGGTACACCCTGGACAAGTCACCAGGTCATCACAGGGCTGACACATAGACACAGACAACCATTCACACTCACATTCACACCTACGCTCAATTTAGAGTCACCAGTTAACCTAACCTGCATGTCTTTGGACTGTGGGGGAAACCGGAGCACCCGGAGGAAACCCGCGGGGAGAACATGCAAACTCCGCACAGAAAGGCCCTCGCCGGCCACGGGGCTCGAACCCGGACCTTCTTGCTGTGAGGCGACAGCGCTAACCACTACACCACCGTGCCGCCCATTTTGGCATATATTACTAATATATTGTTCAGACTTAACATATAATATATTCTAATATAACTAGGAGCTGCAATATCCAAACATGCAATCATAAGATGCAATCATGGGCTCTACATGCTCGGAGATGCATTCTCGTGGCCTCCCTCTTTTTTGGTAATGAGATTTTTTTTTTTGCCAAAAGTCGCTGTGATAGCAAGAAGGTCCGGGTTCGAGCCCCGTGGCCGGCGAGGGCCTTTCTGTGCGGAGTTTGCATGTTCTCCCCGTGTCCGCGTGGGTTTCCTCCGGGTGCTCCGGTTTCCCCCACAGTCCAAAGACATGCAGGTTAGGTTAACTGGTGACTCTAAATTGACCGTAGGTGTGAATGTGAGTGTGAATGGTTGTCTGTGTCTATGTGTCAGCCCTGTGATGACCTGGCGACTTGTCCAGGGTGTACCCCGCCTTTCGCCCGTAGTCAGCTGAGATAGGCTCCAGCTTGCCTGCGACCCTGTAGAACAGGATAAACTCAGGATAAACCCGGACCTTCTTGCTGTGAGGCGACAGCGCTAACCATTACACCACCGTGCCGCCCTAAATTGAACATATTATTATTATTATTATTATTATTATTATTGTTTTGGTGAAAGTCTTTTTTGTGTCTTTGCCAGAATTCAGCCGCAGTGACATCCAGGTTTTCCCAGACCACCATACATACAGTATATGATTAGATCAGATAATGTGATGTATAGTCCGAGTTCCTTTCTAACTAAACCTACCACATTTCTGTGAAGAGAAAAACAGGCACAGTACTGCAGTGCGTCTGGCGTGGGAGCAAAACCAAGCCAGGTGTAATCTTACAAGTGTTATTACTCCCTTTCAGTGGTTTTCTGTCTTAAATATAATGCTGTGCCCTCTCTTTGCTCTCATCCTGCTCCAGCCAGCTGAGTCCAAATGCAGAGACTGAGACAGACATGTCCAATTAGAGTGGCGCTTCCTCTACCTCCCACAACACTGCCGCCAAATCACAGAGGGGAGATGGACTGAAGTTCATCTGTCTTTCACCTCCATCCGTGTGTGTGCGCGCACACGTGTGTGTGGAGAGGACTTCATCTCTCATTCACGTGTGTGTGCGCATGCGGGTGTGTGTGACAGACAGGTGGTTGGCATGTCGGTCACTGTGGTTGCTCTTTAGTGTGGCGGAATGGAGACTTCTCTCAGAATGGAATTTCAACAGCTGATTAAGTCCGGGCCCTGCAGCTGCTGTAGCCATTTGCTTTGCAAATTAAACACACACACGAAATTTGAACAAGATACAGACAGAGAAACTGTATCTTGTATAAGAGCTTTTTTCAGAGCTGCAGATATGGAAATAGACACCATTAATCGTTAACATGTGTGAAGTGGGAAGGGATAAAATCTGTATGTTTAAAATTTATATCTGAAATTTTAATATTTCTGTTAAAATGTTTTGTGGCAATGTCCGTTCTAAGATAATTATGCAAATAAAATTCAATTGAATTGAAACTATTATTCACAACAGCACAAATCAATGCCGGTTTAACATTTTTTTAATGTACAGTACCAGTCAAAAGTTTGTATTATTTTTCTCCAGCAGATAGACGTACGCCATGAGTGCCAGATTAAATGGTCCTGTTGCTCGCTGTTTTTTGTGTGTTGAACATGACGGCGAACAGGTTGAGACCGTCCTGTAAATCATCTTGCACATATGATGTATGTTTTATGAGTAAATGGTTTCTACCATTTAAGTGTTAACATAATTTTGACTAACCCTGTGTATTATATCCATCCATCCATCCATCCATCCATTATCTGTAGCCACTTATCCTGTTCTACAGGGTCGCAGGCAAGCTGGAGCCTATCCCAGCTGACTACGGGCGAATACATGAACCGCTCAACTAAGTAAAGAGAAACGACATCCATCAATACTTTAAGACAGGGGTCATCAAACTACGGCCCGCGGGCCGACTCCGGCCCGCCACCCGCCTTTGACCGGCCCCCCAGCCCCTCTGCCCCCCATCACTTGAACCGGCCCTATGAGGCAATCCCCAAAAGTGGTCATGGCCTATTTTTTTAAATTGCTTTTTGGCAAATAACATGTCTGCATCTTGTATTTTGTTGATTTTAACAATTAAAATTGATATTTAGTTATAAAATGAACTGTTCATATTTTCCGAATTTTCGTCATATGCTCGCGATCAAGCAGTGACAGGCAGCGCATGCGCAGAGAACTGTCAGTGTTCAGGACAGCAAAATGGCTAGCGGTCAGCGAAAAGCTGACAGAGTGTGCAGAGTTTTTAAAAAACAGTGGACCACCGATTATTTTTTCGTTCAGTGTAAGGACCGTGCAGTTTGTCTTGTATGTAAAGAAAGTGTGTCGGTTTTCAAAGAATATAATCTGCGTCGTCACTACGAAACCCGCCACAAAGAGTATGCTAGTTTGCGAGGGCAAACAAGAGAAGACAGGATTCGGAGGATGAAATGCGGACTGGCTGCACAACAGAATGTATTCCTTCACCAAACCCAGATCAACCAGGCTGCTGTCCGAGCTAGCTATAAGGTAGCTCACCTACTAGCTACCCATGGAAAGCCGTTTACTGATGGGGACTTTGTTAAAGTATGCATGCTTGCTGTGGCCGAGGAGGTGTGTCCCGACAAGAAGGATGCGCTCAACGCGGTGAGTCTCTCCGCACCTACTATGACCAGGCGAACCGAAGATTTGGGGGACAACGTGTATGACCAGCTGAATGAGAAAGCGTCAGAATTCGAGTTTTTTGCTTTGGCCATGGATGAGAGCAATGACGTGCAGGACACAGCACAACTGCTGTGATCTATTGCTCATATTATAATTTCACTGTTTTTTTAAATGTATTTATTTTATAGGCCTATTTATTTGACCTTTATTAAGTGCTGCACACAATTATTATTAATAATATCAACAGGCCTACCTACAATTTATAATTTTCCACTCACCTTTGCCAGTGTCAGTCACCTCAACTAGGCAGATGTTTCTTACCTTGACAGCTTTGATGTTATTTTTATTAGAAAATAAATAAATGGAATATCTGTGGTATTTCAAATTAAAACAAAGTGTGAAGACTCGATTGCTACTTTTGCAAACCACTAGTAAAGATAAACAAATATGTGCCAGGAATCAAGTGTGGATATAGTAGTGTGGGATATAGTAGTGGGGATATAGTAGTGGGGATAGAGTAGTGGGGATAGAGTAGTGGGGATAGAGTAGTGGGGATGGCTGTGCCAGGCTAGTAATCTCTACTACACAATGAGGCCTGCTGGTGGTCATATTTGTCTGGGTCATACAATTCTATGTTATATAGCTGACCCAACCCCGGCCCCCCATCACAGTCAGGAACGACAATGTGGCCCCCAGAGAAAAAAGTTTGGTGACCCCTGCTTTAAGACATGAAGAGTCTTTTAATTCATAAAAATAAATAAAAAAAAAAACATTGAATTAGAAGGTGTGTCCACTTTTGACTGGTATGGCATATATATACACAGTATATAGGCATCATCTGATCTTTTTCCAGTTTCTATCCGTTTCAGTCATCAACTAGAAGACGACCCATTGGCGAATTTCAGTGCCCACTGTGGCTTCAGGTTCCTGTTCTTCTTCAAGATTCAATGCATTGCAATCTGAGATGCCTTTCAGCTCACCGTGGTTGAGAAGAGTGCTTATTTGTTGCTGTAACCATTATCCCTGACCTCTCTCATCAGCAAGGAGTTTCAGAAATACTGAAACCAGCCCATGCTACAGTCAGTGCCACTACGATCACAGGTTTTCCCCCATTCTGATATTTGATGTGAACATTAACTGAATCTCTTTATCTGTAGCTGCATGATTTCATGCATTGCTCTGCTTGATTGGCTGACTGGATATGTGCATGAACGAGCCAGTGTATAGGTGCTCCTGTTAAAGTGAGTGTTCATACCGAATAAAGCTGAACAGCGGGTCACTGCTGGGCCCTTAACCCTATTGGCGCACTTGATCCACATTGACCTCACATAGAAGTGGAAAAAAGATGCAGAAATTGAAGATGATGAATGAAGATAAAGCCGGCTTCGCGCTGTACAATTTTCAGCCTGGTTTTGTTGTCACGGACAAAAACTGCACACAAATTCTTAACTCATTGGTGGGCGATTTAGTGTCAATGTGACCAAAAGAGTTGATGACGAAGTTTTGGCAGTGTTCGAATTATTTGTATTAAAATCTAAGAATGTGAACGGTACTAAAATATCTGTTTACCTGCAAACGATTATGTGAAATTCATGGAATGCAAGCAGAGCTCCAACCGTGATAGTGACTAGGGGGTATAACAGTACACGTATTTGTACCGAACTGTTTCGATACGGTGCAGATGTGTACCGAATGCAGTCTTTAACAGTAATAGCCCCCAAGCATAACTACATCACCACTTGTTTATCGCAATGCATTATGAGGGATAGCCGGGACCGGTAGCTGTGCAATATAGCGGATGTTAGATTAATTTTACGTGACGGTGATGTGAGAGGAATGATTTTGCCGTGCTCTATCGTGGAAGACAATGAAATTGGTGATTTAAAGAGGTGGATAACATATCGAGGGTTTACAGCAGGAAAATCTGAATCCAAATCAAGTTTGGTGAGAAGGTAAGACATAAGTGACAAGAATTTGTACAATCTAGAGATTGACTGAGTCTACCACACTGTACAACAACAGCAAATCTCAGAATGTCTTATCAAAACATTTATAATGTGATTAAGTTAAATAAAATTTGATATCAGGAAAAAATAAATAAATCTTTGGAAACCCACTGATCTGCCATGTCATGTTCAGTATAAGTGGATTTGCTTCAATAAATGCTGCTAGCGAGGTACACTGAACATTATACATACCCAAAAGAGAACCCTTCATGGTTTGGGAGTTTTATCGGTCCGACAGGTTCGTTCGGCTGCCGAGTGCTTCGGTACGTTGAGAGGCAAAGGCCGAAGAATGCTTCTGTTTTTTTTTTTTACAGGCTTTCGAATATCGCCAGTTTCAGACGATGAACAGTGTCGATTGTTATAATCATTTATAACCAAAGGCCATTCCGCAGACCATGGACGTATTGCTGGGTCACAGTTTAAGTACGTCTTTTTCCCACCAGAGAAATGTAAGCTACAAACATTTGTCCATTTCGATTCAGTTCGAAGGTTTTCACTGCGGATTAAACTTATCCATTTCTTTCTTCTCTTCTCTTCGACTGGCAGCTGATAAAAGCTCAAATTATGTGTTCTCTTTGTTGTGGACACACAGTAAGGCACACAGCAATTCACTTTAGGCATGGTTAAAACCGGTCAGACAGGACAATGCAAGCCTCAATGCCAGTCATTGCCTGAATGCCCGATTTGCCCAACCAAGATGCTCGGGCAGAAATATTTTAGCGAGTTCGGGCACACCTATGGTCAGCTTCTTTAAGCACAAAAATGATATTCAAGTGAGTACGTTAGAAAAAACAAGACGTATTAACCAGCATCCTTGCCTCCCCTGTGATTGCCATTTTGTTTTTTTCTTCCTGATTTGTAACGGTGATTCTGATTGGCTCGCTTCAGGCACACGTGCATATTTGTGCTTTTCATCACTACGAGTGGTCACTGGTGCCCTCGACAGTTTCCCGGGTTGACTTCAGGACATCCACATGCATATATATATATATATATATATATATATATATATATATATATATATATATATATATATATATATATATGTATGTATGTATGTATATGTGTGTGTGTGTGTGTGTGTGTGTGTGTGTGTGTGTGTAAAAAAGCTAGTGGTAAATACATTCAATGAATGGAAAAACATGCTTTTGAGTCTCAAATAGTAAACCACACCCTCTACAGTAAATATCATTTACATAGTGAATTATCCCACAGATAAATATATCTTACCTTATTTATCATTGGCCCATCAAGACAGTACTGCAGTACAGACTCCTGTTTTATAATCTCATCTCATCTCATTATCTCTAGCCGCTTTATCCTGTTCTACAGGGTCGCAGGCAAGCTGGAGCCTATCCCAGCTGACTACGGGCGAAAGGCGGGGTACACCCTGGACAAGTCGCCAGGTCATCACAGGGCTGACACATAGACACAGACAACCATTCACACTCACATTCACACCTACGGTCAATTTAGAGTCACCAGTTAACCTAACCTGCATGTCTTTGGACTGTGGGGGAAACCGGAGCACCCGGAGGAAACCCACGCGGACACGGGGAGAACATGCAAACTCCGCACAGAAAGGCCCTCGCCGGCCCCGGGGCTCGAACCCGGACCTTCTTGCTGTGAGGCGACAGCGCTAACCACTACACCACCGTGCCACCCTGTTTTATAATGTTTTTAGTTTTATAATTCATCTTTCCAATATTGCTAGTCATTGTTATTGGCAAAACAAAGTGTGTTTTGTGTCCTAAATGCTATATAAAAAGACGTATTATATACTAGTACCGTACTTAAGTCCTACATATAGGATAGTGATTTATGTTTCATGTTTTCAGGGCTTGTCTTGTTCTTCTGTTGCAGAAATAAATTCTTTCTTAAAAATAAATGTTTTTTAAAAATATATATATATATATTCTTTTGTCTAAATAACTCAGTTATAACCCTAGAAAAATTTAGAGCAAAAGGAAATTCAAAGGCGGCAAAATTTTTTTGAGGCCATTTGCCATGCAAGGCAAAAAGAGTCAAAAGTTAACATTGAGGCCTGCAATGCAGTGTTTAACAAAGGTGAAAGTAAACAATATAGCGGAGCTGTATTATGGGTATTGCCCATAATGCATTGCAGTAAACAAGCGATGATGTAGTCATGGGTTAGGGTCAAGCTCCTGTGGATGTTCTATCAGTCTGTGGTCGCCAGTGTCCTGTTTTACACCGTGGTGTGCTGGGAGGGCAGCACATCCAAGAAGGACACATCCAGGCTGGACAAACTGATCAGGCGGGCCGGCTCTGTGGTTGGCATGAAGCTGGACTCTCTGGTGACAGTGGCAGAGAAGAGGTCTATGGACAAACTACTGAACATCACGGACGATGCCAGTCACCCTCTGCACACCGTCAGCAACCAGAGGAGCCTGTTCAGTGACAGAATGCTCCTTCCCAAGTGCAGGACGAACAGACTTAAAAACTCCTTTGTCCCTCACGCCATCAGACTGTACAACTCCTCTCTGGGGGGGAGGAGGGGGAACAGGAGGACAGAGGACGGGAAGGAGCAGTAGCCTAGCCTGACAATAAGCAATACCGGACAATGTGCAATATAAATGTACAATATCTCTCCCCCACACACACACAAACACACTTCCCCTAACCCCACTTCCCCCCTTATATTTGTATATCTCATCTCATTATCTCTAGCCGCTTTATCCTGTTCTACAGGGTCGCAGGCAAGCTGGAGCCTATCCCAGCTGACTAGGGGCGAAAGGCGGGGTACACCCTGGACAAGTCGCCAGGTCATCACAGGGCTGACACATAGACACAGACAACCATTCACACTCACATTCACACCTATGGTCAATTTAGAGTCATATTTGTATATGTATATACTTAATTTATTTTAATTTATCTAGAAGTTTTCTCTATTTCTTTTCTCTGTTTATCTGTAATGATGCTGCTGGAATCTTAATTTCCCTGAGGGAACCCGCCCAAAGGGATCAATAAAGTTTTATCTAATCTAATCTAATCTAATCTAATCTAATCTAATCTAATCTAATCTAATCTAATCTAATCTAATCTAATCTAATCTAATCTAATCAACAGTTGGCTTTTTTTGCATACTTGAAATCCAAGTTCCCACACGAACATATCAAGTGGCGGACCATACGTTTGTTAAGTCTGTTAATGCCGTACGGTTAATGCTACACTTTAGATAATATGGAAAAGTTCGTTTTATTAAATAAAAAATTTTAAAAAGTCTGAGCAGGCCTACGAGCTAGAACTGTTGATGCTGCACTTCAGTCAAAATGGAAAAGTTCATTTCATTTAAATTTATTTAATAATCTTTTATTTATGAGAGAAGTTATCATTGGTTTGCAGCAGTATTCTAGTTTTTGTTCTATTTTATTTTATGTATTTTTTAAGCAATCCTTCCATCCATCCATTCATTATCCGTAGCTGCTTATCCTGCGCAGGGTCGCGGGCAAGCTGGAGCCTATCCCAGCTGAGTATGGGTGAAAGGCGGGGTACACCCTGGACAAGTCGCCAGGTCATTGCAGGACTGACACATAGAGACAAACAACCATTCACACTCACATTCACACCTACGGTCAATTTAGAGTCACCAGTTAACCTAACCTGCATGTCTTTGGACTGTGGGGGAAACCGGAGCACCCGGAGGAAACCCACGCGGACATGGGGAGAACATGCAAACTCCGCACAGAAAGGCCCTCGCTGGCTACTGGGCTCGAACCCAGGACCTTTTTGCTGTGAGATGACAGTGCTAACCACTACACCACCATTTTTATTCTTTTTTTTAATTATGAACCGTTGGTGTTTACAAAAGTTCATAATAAACAACCTGCAATTTTATGTTGTGCATTTTTCCTCTTACTGTACTGAAAATTAACCCATTTGTGACGCCGAGGTACATACCGAACCGTGATTTTTGCGTACCGTTACACCCCTAGTAGTGACAATTGTGAAATATAAGCAAAAATACCAAACTGCTCACATTAATTAATTAATATAACCTTACCAGCCAGATACCCCTCAGCCCTAAACACAACACAACACAACACTGCACTTACGGTACCAAGAAACTATCCTTATTACCTCAACCTCACTTTGAAGAACGGGCAGTCCATGTCTTCCTCTTTGACCCAGCCATGAACGGCTCTGAGCTTTTCCTTTTAAAATGCAGATCATTGCTGCTATTATGCAAAGGGATTGATTCTATTTATGCATCCCAGTTTTGTGCAGGAACCCAGAGCACGCTGATCGATGCCGTCAGCAGAACGTAGTCAATTTCTTTAATCGCAGATCTATTGTTTAAGGATCTTCATGGTATAATCTGATATGGCACATTTACTCAGTCTGTATGAACATTCAGAATGAACACTGAAACTGCGTCATAGTGTAACTCAGGCTTGAGTCATTGATAGGAAAATGGTATTCAATACTGCAGTACTAATGAGTTGAGAAAACACACACGCTGTTCGTAATTTGGTTTGATATAAAGGGAAGCATAAACACTAGTTCAAAATGAAATGCATATAGTCTTCATTGCATTAGGAAGGAAATGAAGCAGAAGGGATAATGCAAGGTTTCTCTGACGAGGATAACAACAGGCGCACGGACGCACACTCCGTCACACTGCTTATTACTGAACGACGACCTTGCCCACTAAGTGCACAGCTGGTGATGTCATCAGTAGTGGGCATCACTCCATCATAAGTAAGCCTATCATAATCAGGGGACAAGGCTAATTGTGTAATCAATTCAAATAGCATATTTGCGGCTACGGTTCGAGTACTCTTTGTGTGCATTGTATCTAATGCAGTACAATAAAGGTCACAATTGTCTCGAACATCTGCAAATTCAATTGGTCTGCTGCCACTTTGGCTGTATGGAGCAGAATAATACAGTCCAGTTTTATGTTTCTCGAACATCTGTTGTATTGCTGAGGCATGAATACTGAGTTTAGGCAGCGGTGGAGGCTTCACCACAGGGGCAGAAGGAGCAGAACAGTTAATGACAAGGATGCCAGGGTCACAGTTTTTATGCCAAATTGGGTAAGTTAAAAAAAAAAAACAACCCTCTGTGGTGCCAAATCTTGCTTTACAGCAAATAGTCTGAATTAAATCTGATGAATTCCCACAAACAAAGACAAACTGTCAGTGCAGACAGTGTGTCTGTAATGTACAAAACTGTTTCTTTTCTAAGATACACTGCATAGCCAAATGTTTGTGGACACCTGACCATCGCACCCATATGTACAGTGGTGCTTGAAAGTTTGTGAACCCTTTAGAATTTTCTATATTTCTGCATAAATATGACCTAAAACATCATTAGATTTTCACACAAGTCCTAAAAGTAGGTAAAGAGAACCCAGTTAAACAAATGAGACAAAAATATTATACTTGGTCATTTATTTATTGAGGAAAATGATCCAATATTACATATCTGTGAGTGGCAAAAGTATGTGGACCTCCAGGATTAGCAGTTCATTTGGAGGTGAAATTAGAGTCAGGTGTTTTCAATCAATGGGATGACAATCAGGTGTGAGTGGGCACCCTGTTTTATTTAAAGAACAGGGATCTATCAAAGTCTGATCTTCACAACATGTTTGTAGAAGTGGATCATGGCACGGACAAAGGAGATTTCTAAGGACCTCAGGAAAAGTGTTGTTGATGCTCATCAGGCTGGAAAAGGTTACAAAACCATCTCTAAAGAGTTTGGACTCCACCAATCCACAGTCAGACAGATTGTGTACAAATGGAGGAAATTCAAAACCATTGTTACCCTCCCCAGGAGTGGTCGACCAACAAAGATCACTCCAAGAGCAAGGCGTGTAATAGTCGGCCAGGTCACAAAGGACCCCAGGGTAACTTCTAAGCAACTGAAGGCCTCTCTCACATTGGCTAATGTTAATGTTCATGAGTCCATCATCAGGAGAACACTGAACAACAATGGTGTGCATGGCAGGGTTGCAAGGAGAAAGCCACTGCTCTCCAAAAAGAACATTGCTGCTCGTCTGCAGTTTGCTAAAGATCACGTGGACAAGCCAGAAGGCTATTGGAAAAATGTTTTGTGGATGGATGAGACCAAAATAGAACTTTTTGGTTTAAATGAGAAGCGTTATGTTTGGAGAAAGGAAAACGCTGCATTCCAGCATAAGAACCTTATCCCATCTGTGAAACATGAAACACAAGTTGTTCTCCCAAAGAATGGTTAAAGAAGAATAAAGTTAATGTTTTGGAATGGCCAAGTCAAAGTCCTGACCTTAATCCAATCGAAATGTTGTGGAAGGACCTGAAGCGAGCAGTTCATGTGAGGAAACCCACCAACATCCCAGAGTTGAAGCTGTCCTGTACGGTGGAATGGGCTAAAATTCCTCCAAGCCGGTGTGCAGGACTGATCAACAGTTACCGGAAACGTTTAGTTGCAGTTATTGCTGCACAAGGGGGTCACACCAGGTACTGAAAGCAAAGGTTCACATACTTTTGCCACTCACAGATACGTAATATTGGATCATTTTCCTCAATAAATAAATGACCAAGTATAATATATATGGGTTCTCTTTATCTATTTTAGGACTTGTGTGAAAATCTGATGATGTTTTGGGTCATATTTATGCAGAAATATAGAAAATTCTAAAGGGTTCACAAACTTTCAAGCACCACTGTAGTTCTTCCTCAAACCTGGAAGTACACAACTGTAAAGAACATCTTTGCATGATGTAGCATTATAATTTCTCTTCACTGGAACTAAGAGGCCCAAACATGTTCCAGCATAACAATGCCCCTGTGCACAAAGCAAGCTCCATGAAGATATGATTTGCGAAGTTTGGTGTGGAAGAACTCAAGTGTCCTGCACAGAGCACTGACCTCAAACACACTAAGTTAGTCAGCTCACTAGTTTAGCTAACTTCTCAAACAGTAGCTATTTGACTAGCAGCTAGTTCTATAAACACTATGTTATATAAACATTATATTATGTAAAAAAAAAAAAAACCAGTAGTGCCATTATAAGCCATTACAAGCCATTATCCAAGTCAGCTAAGTGGTCCTGGCTAATACACTGTCAAGGCACTTTTGGGACCGAACTGTTCTTGGGACTTTTTGAGAGGAACCACCCCTGTGAAGCTCCCCCAAGAACTACATACCTTCAAGTGCTGTAACAAGACGTGTGTAACAAGTCTATGTTTATATCACGTTCAGAAATATCACGTTATTTGCTTCATTATTAATATATTACACCATCGT
This sequence comes from Neoarius graeffei, assembly GCF_027579695.1. Classification (NCBI taxonomy): domain Eukaryota; kingdom Metazoa; phylum Chordata; class Actinopteri; order Siluriformes; family Ariidae; genus Neoarius; species Neoarius graeffei. The sequence continues at coordinate 68,049,875 of NC_083580.1, read as the reverse complement.
TGCATTGTCAAATCTGACAGGTCAAATGGTGTTGATGAATTTTCTGTAACAGCAGCTCGAATCATATAAACGGAATTTTTAAAAATGTGTGTAACTGTTGATTGGTGAAGTGTCCATGAAGGAGATGTTTATTTAGCATTTTTGGAAGGAGTCTCCAGTGTCAGGAGTCTCAAGGTTCTGAAGCACAGGAAACTCTTCTCATTACCATGACAAGCTGAATTTTTTTTTTTGTCTTAAAAATGTGATGCTAGGTAAAAAATGTGTGTTTATACAGTGAGGCAAAAAAGTATTTAGTCAGCCACCAATTGTGCAAGTTCTCCCACTTAAAAAGATGAGAGAGGCCTGTAATTTTCATCATAGGTACACTTCAACTATGAGAGACAGAATGGGGGGAAAGAATCCAGGAAATCACATTGGAGGATTTTTAATGAATTAATTGATAAATTCCTCGGTAAAATAAGTATTTGGTCACCTACAAACAAGCAAGACTTCTGGCTCTCACAGACCAGTAACTTCTTCTTTAAGAGGCTCCTCTGTCCTCCACTCGTTACCTGTATTAATGGCACCTGTTTGAACTCGTTATCAGTATAAAAGACACCTGTCCACAACCTCAAACAGTCACACTCCAAACTCCACTATGGCCAAGACCAAAGAGCTGTCAAGGGACACCAGAAACAAAATTGTAGACCTGCACCAGGCTGGGAAGACTGAATCTGCAATAGGTAAGCAGCTTGGTGTGAAGAAATCAACTGTGGGAGCAATTATTAGAAAATGGAAGACATACAAGACCACTAATAATCTCCCTCGATCTGGGGCTCCATGCAAGATCTCACCCCGTGGGGTCAAAATGATCACAAGAACGGTGAGCAAAAATCCCAGAACCACACGGGGGGACCTAGTGAATGACCTGCAGAGAGCTGGGACCAAAGTAACAAAGGCTACCATCAGTAACACACTACACTGCCAGGGACTCAAATCCTGCAGTGCCAGACGTGTCCCCCTGCTTAAGCCAGTACATGTCCAGGCCCATCTGAAGTTTGCTAGAGAGCATTTGGATGATCCAGAAGAGGATTGGGAGAATGTCATATGGTCAGATGAAACCAAAATAGAACTTTTTGGTAAAAACTCAACTTGTCGTGTTTGGAGGAGAAAGAATGCTGAGTTGCATCCAAAGAACACCATACCTACTGTGAAGCATGGGGGTGGAAACATCATGCTTTGGGGCTGTTTTTCTGCAAAGGGACCAGGACGACTGATCCGTGTAAAGGAAAGAATGAATGGGGCCATGTATCATGACATTTTGAGTGAAAATCTCCTTCCATCAGCAAGGGCATTGAATATGAAACGTGGCTGGGTCTTTCAGCATGACAATGATCCCAAACACACCGCCCGGGCAACGAAGGAGTGGCTTCATAAGAAGCATTTCAAGGTCCTGGAGTGGCCTAGCCAGTCTCCAGATCTCAACCCCATAGAAAATCTTTGGAGGGAGTTGAAAGTCCGTGTTGCCCAGCGACAGCCCCAAAACATCACTGCTCTAGAGGAGATCTGCATGGAGGAATGGGCCAAAATACCAGCAACAGTGTGTGAAAACCTTGTGAAGACTTATAGAAAACGTTTGACCTCTGTCATTGCCAACAAAGGGTATATAACAAAGTATTGAGATGAACTTTTGTTATTGACCAAATACTTATTTTCCACCATAATTTGCAAATAAATTCTTTAAAAATCAGACAGACAATGTGATTTTCTGGATTTTTTTTTTCTCATTTTGTCTCTCATAGTTGAGGTATACCTATGATGAAAATTACAGGCCTCTCTCATCTTTTTAAGTGGGAGAACTTGCACAATTGGTGACTGACTAAATACTTTTTTGCCCCACTGTAGTTGTTTGTGTAAGTGATACCAGGAACCGCTTTGTTTCACGATCGTTCCACATACTCAGATATAACTATAAATAAAAAATAAGATGTGTTGCTCTTTCATCAATGAAAATTTTGTTCATGTTGACAAATTGCTGTGATAGAAGAATAATAAAATAATAAAATAAAAAGGATGTGCTGTTAGAGGAAAATAATCAAGGTTCAGTTCTGCAACAGTAACTCAGTTTTGTGTTGGGTTGTGCCACATCCCACCACTCCATCATAGCTATTTTCCTGTAAGATCACACCATGTCATGTTTTATTACTGATTTAAATATATATATTTTTACTTGTTACTTGAGATAATGATGAGATTACATTCTTGGGTGATTTTTTTTCCCCTGTGAGCTCATCAACAGGTTGCTAATCTTAGCCACATGTCTGCTTCAAACTGCATGACACCAAATTTATGTTATTATTATTATTATTATTATTATTATTATTATTATTATTATTATTAAAAATTGTGAATATTTTGTAGCCTAATATACAGTGTAAGACAATGTACATTTGAATTTAAGACTCTTAATACTTACTAATATTTCTACTTCATGAAATAGAAATTTAAGGAGGAAATAAATTTGAAGGGGAAAAAAATGAAAATTGAAAACAAATAAATAAAAGCTTATATGGTGGCGTAGTGGTTAGCACTGTCGCCTCACAGCAAGAAGGTCCGGGTTCGAACCCAGTGGCCAACGAAGGCCTTTCTGTGTGGAGTTTGCATGTTCTCCCCGTGTCCGCGTGGGTTTCCTCCGGGTGCTCCGGTTTCCCCCACAGTCCAAAGACATGCAGGTTAGGTTAACTGGTGACTCTAAATTGACCGTAGGTGTGAATGTGAGTGTGAATGGTTGTCTGTGTCTATGTGTCAGCCCTGCGATGACCTGCCGACTTGTCCAGGGTGTACCCCGCCTTTCACCCGTAGTCAGCGGAGATAGGCTCCAGCTTGCCTGCGACCCTGTACAGGATAAAGCGGCTACAGATAATGGATGGAGATATGAGAGAGAGGTATATATCAAGGACATTACACGGTTGTGCGAAGAAATAAAGTTTATCTTTGAGTAGTGAATGTATATATAGTCATCAGAGTGAAACATCAGAAAATTTGTCACTCAGATCCACGATGTATTTTGGATGAAAAATATGACTTTTTGAACACGAGAAGATACACTTCAGATCTTCAAGCCAACATGTGATTTTCTTTTTATTATATAGAAACATTCACAAATAAAAGTACCCAAATTTATCAAAACAATTCACCAATTTCCTCATGAGTGACATATAGAGAGTTATGTCACGGTTTTGATTCTCCATGCCGCAAATGTAGTTCATATGAAAAATATGAGTGGTGTATTTCCCAGTAAAACACTCATGTCTATGTGATATATAGTTATTATCATTCAAATTATTTTTTTTACATCTTTTTGACTGGTTGAGCAAACTGCAAATAACTGCCCATAAATACTGGTCTGCTCATGCACAGTTACTTTGCACTTTTGTATTCTGAGTTCTCCGAGATGTAAATAAAACCATGATTTGCATCTGATTTATTTGTTATCATTTGACTAGTCACGTGAACTTTCTAACCGGTATTTAAAAAAAAAAAAAAATTGAATGATAAAACAATTACTGAACTTGGTTTTCACAAAAAGGGCGGCACGGTGGTGTAGTGGTTAGCGCTGTCGCCTCACAGCAAGAAGGTCCGGGTTCGAGCCCCGTGGCCGGCGAGGGCCTTTCTGTGCGGAGTTTGCATGTTCTCCCCGTGTCCGCGTGGGTTTCCTCCGGGTGCTCCGGTTTCCCCCACAGTCCAAAGACATGCAGGTTAGGTTAACTGGTGACTCTAAATTGACCGTAGGTGTGAATGTGAGTGTGAATGGTTGTCTGTGTCTATGTGTCAGCCCTGTGATGACCTGGCGACTTGTCCAGGGTGTACCCCGCCTTTCACCCGTAGACAGCTGGGATAGGCTCCAGCTTGCCTGCGACCCTGTAGAACAGGATAAAGCGGCTAGAGATAATGAGATGAGATGACATGAGGTTTTCACAAAAATATCATGATGTTAGTGTCTGCCTTCGGCATCGGCAAATAAATGCCACTTGCTTGCCGCTAACAAATCACGATATTTTGTTCAGCCTTATCCAATAATTGCTTATAATTTTTTTCGTCGCCCGGTTTCCATCAAATTGTGCGTTCTGATTGGCTCGCGAGCGGTCTGGAATCCTACAATCCGGACCCCGGTTACAGACCTTTGACGACTCGCTCGTTCACAACAACAACAAACATAGTAGCGATTTTTGGTCAATATTTATTTTCGCATTTCAGAATAATAGCATTAATTTTACAGCATGGATAGCGATAACGACAGTGTTCACAGTGAAAGCGAGTTTTACTACCCTGATGAAGACGAAATAAAAGAAAACATTTCAGGAGAAAGCCGAAAACCTGTAACTGTTGCTAACGTCGAGCAAATCCAGCAGTTTATTGAGTAGCAAAGGGCAGAAAATACAACAAAAAAGACGACCTACGACCTCAATGTCTTTGGGAAGTTCTGTCGAAACCTAAATGAAGGTCGAAAGGTGGAAGACATACCTGGCGAAGAACTAAACATGTTGCTGTGCAACTTTTTCATGTCGGCAACAAAGAAAAATGCCGATGTGTACGAGCCGTCCTCGCTCACGTTTGTCCAGAGAAGTATCCAGCGCTATCTGAATCAGGTTTGTTCTAAGGCCAAAAAAAAAGATAGTGTGTTTCAGGTAACATGAAATACTAAAATAAGGTCGGTAGGTAGGAAAAAGGTTTTTTTTTCTTAATTTTTTTTATTTTGTTCGAAAAAATTAACACAAGTAAACATCTTACAAAATAGTATTTTGGCACAGAATCCTTTATACCACACATCATAATAAAATAAAAGTGTTTTAAATCTTTAAACGAATAAAAAAAATATCGCGAGAGTTCGAGTTATGATCTACGGAAGCGTATTGCTGCCACACTCAAAAAAAATTGGCTTAGAATCAAGTAATTACGTGAAAAGATATTGTTAACAAAGTTATCACGTTTTTACAATATATTTATCATGTAATAACATCACGTAATTTCATGATACGAAATTATCACGTTATTTCATGATATTTTCATGTAATAACGTGAAAACACCTTATCAAGAAATAACGTGAAAATAACGTCCTAGGCTAGGCTACTTCCATTAAAAGCAGACGGCCTAGCCTAGCCTACTGTAGAACTTGGGTCGAGCAAAAACACCGAGCAAAAACATGGCTGAATCCTGAATGACTCCTATTTGTATAAATAGGGGACTACATAGGCGGCAGAATGTAGTGTTTTTCCCTGCCATGGAAGTGCACTTGTATACTGAAGAGGAAGCAATTTGCATTACAGCCTTGAATGAGGATTCAAAATGGCGGCTCGGCTCAGTTTTCCCTTCCTCCTTCAGTATACAAGTGCGCTTCCATGTTTATGCAGGAGGGCTGATAGAAGTGGCGAAACATTTTACTTTTTATCGTTTCTTTCACAACTTGAATGCGTTGAAACAAAAAATTATGACAAACTAACGCCGCTTACACTAAAATATCGAGGGAAATTTGTAATAAAAACTTTATGTTCGGCAATTTCGACGCGGAAATTCTCGATCGGTCGGGTTACCGGAAACACACTTTTTTTTTTTTTTGGCCTAAATATGGTTTCCCTTTCGGGCGCTCTCATTTTCTGTTAGAATTTGGTAAAGAAAAAAATAAATATATTATTTACCAGCTTAAGGTCGGTCCATATCGTGAAGTACCGTGACCTCGGCCTTGAAAATACAGTATTTTCAAGACCTTGGTCACGGTATTTCATGATACGGACCTCCCAGCTGGCAAATAATATACCGTATATTTATCATTCAAATTATTTTTCCATCTTTTTGATTGGTTGAGCAAACTTCAAATAACTGCCTATAAATAATGGTCTGCTCATGCACAGTTACTTTTGTATTTTGTGTTCTCCGAGATGTAAATAAAACCGTGATTTGCATCTGATTTATTTATCGTTTGACTTGTCACACAAACTTTGTAACTGATATTTCAAAATAATAATAATAATTTGAATGAAAAAACAATTACTGAACTTGGTTTTCACAAAAATATCGTGATGTTAGTGTCTGCCTTCGGCATCGGCAAATAAATGCTGCTTGCTTGCCGCTAACAACTCACGATATTTTGTTCAGCCTTGTCCGATAATTGCTTAATATTCCCCGGCCCGGTCATATCTAACAGTACAAAATTTCGTTATATTCAGATCCATTCACCTGGAGCCGAGGAGCACAGACTTGCAAACAGGTTACCTCCCTGAACCAGAGATGGTCTGGTAATAGATAATCTCTGTCGCAGGCCACTGTCCCCTCATAAATAAAAGCTAATGGGGGGAGAAACAAGGTTTAGCAACAACACGCGCTTATTGCGAAGCAACCTTAAATGCTAGTGTTTTTGTAATCTCAGTTGTGACTTGTGGGACAAAAGCAGGCGAGGATAACTGACTTGTTTCTCAAAATGTCATTCAGCTATCTCACAGAGCTACATCAGTTAACCAAATGTTACTACTACTGTAGCAGGAGCTACAATTCAGGACAAAAACAGTCTTACGCATGTAGTCCCAAGGGAAGATCGTTATCCGGAGCAAAGCGCTCAAAATGAAAACATGCCGTTATTTATATTCAGAGAGAGTGCTGGATGTCAGATGATGTAAACAGATGTCAATCACTCTCTGAGAAACCCAGAAAAACAATACACTCAAAAAAAAACCAACAACCTGATAATGAATCTAATATCAGTACTGAGCTGCACATTTCTTTCGTTCTGTTCGTGACTCATCAAACACAGAGTGCAAACAGATGCAATGCTGCTTTTCTCCAGAGACGGCAACTTCTCAGGAAAGGACTTTCAAATGTTTTGACATTTAGAGATGAGGTTTTTATTCCTCTTTTTTTTTTTTTAAACCCAATGCCGTGAAGCATGCCGAGGACACAAATGGAAGTGTCAGCTTTTCAATTGCATATACAACCCCGATTCCAAAAAAGTTGGGACAAAGTACAAATTGTAAATAAAAACGGAATGCAATGATGTGGAAGTTTCAAAATTCCATATTTTATTCAGAATAGAACATAGATGACATATCAAATGTTTAAACTGAGAAAATGTATCATTTAAAGAGAAAAATTAGGTGATTTTAAATTCCATGACAACAACACATCTCAAAAAAGTTGGGACAAGGCCATGTTTACCACTGTGAGACATCCCCTTTTCTCTTTACAACAGTCTGTAAACGTCTGGGGACTGAGGAGACAAGTTGCTCAAGTTTAGGGATAGGAATGTTAACCCATTCTTGTCTAATGTAGGATTCTAGTTGCTCAACTGTCTTAGGTCTTTTTTGTCGTATCTTCCGTTTTATGATGCGCCAAATGTTTTCTATGGGTGAAAGATCTGGACTGCAGGCTGGCCAGTTCAGTACCCGGACCCTTCTTCTACGCAGCCATGATGCTGTAATTGATGCAGTACGTGGTTTGGCATTGTCATGTTGGAAAATGCAAGGTCTTCCCTGAAAGAGACGTCGTCTGGATGGGAGCATACGTTGCTCTAGAACCTGGATATACCTTTCAGCATTGATGGTGTCTTTCCAGATGTGTAAGCTGCCCATGCCACACGCACTAATGCAACCCCATACCATCAGAGATGCAGGCTTCTGAACTGAGCGCTGATAACAACTCGGGTCGTCCTTCTCCTCTTTAGTCCGAATGACACGGCGTCCCTGATTTCCATAAAGAACTTCAAATTTTGATTCGTCTGACCACAGAACAGTTTTCCACTTTGCCACAGTCCATTTTAAATGAGCCTTGGCCCAGAGAAGATGTCTGCGCTTCTGGATCATGTTTAGATACAGCTTCTTCTTTGAACTATAGAGTTTTAGCTGGCAACGGCGGACGGCACGGTGAATTGTGTTCACAGATAATGTTCTCTGGAAATATTCCTGAGCCCATTTTGTGATTTCCAATACAGAAGCATGCCTGTATGTGATGCAGTGCCGTCTAAGGGCCCGAAGATCACGGGCACCCAGTATGGTTTTCCGGCCTTGACCCTTACGCACAGAGATTCTTCCAGATTCTCTGAATCTTTTGATGATATTATACACTGTAGATGATGATATGTTCAAACTCTTTGCAATTTTACACTGTCGAACTCCTTTCTGATATTGCTCCACTATTTGTCGGCGCAGAATTAGGGGGATTGGTGATCCTCTTCCCATCTTTACTTCTGAGAGCCGCTGCCACTCCAAGATGCTCTTTTTATACCCAGTCATGTTAATGACCTATTGCCAATTGACCTAATGAGTTGCAATTTGGTCCTCCAGCTGTTCCTTTTTTTGTACCTTTAACTTTTCCAGCCTCTTATTGCCCCTGTCCCAACTTTTTTGAGATGTGTTGCTGTCATGAAATTTCAAATGAGCCAATATTTGGCATGAAATTTCAAAATGTCTCACTTTCGACATTCGATATGTTGTCTATGTTCTATTGTGAATACAATATCAGTTTTTGAGATTTGTAAATTATTGCATTCCGTTTTTATCTACAATTTGTACTTTGTCCCAACTTTTTTGGAATCGGGGTTTTTATATATATATATATATATAAATGAATGCACTTGTTGAAGAGCGGTGGAATTCTGAGCAAACGTGACACTATTCACTGAAAGAAATAATCATATGAAAGCAATGATGCATAGAAGATATAACATGGGTATGTTCAAACCGCACCACGCACTGTATGTGTGTGGAGATGCTGATGGGACAGCGGTCACTCCAGCTCTGTCCTCTGTTTCAGTCAGCACCGGGTAACATGTCTTTTTTTTGTTTTGTTTTGTTGTTTTTTTTTTCTTACACCCAGAAGAGCAACACAAATGACATTGGCATTCAGGCACACACCAGGGTTCTGAATGTCTACGGAGCCTTAATGGATCTTCATGATGGCAGTCCGGAGGCGGAGAAGGAGCTGCTGGAAAAATGTCTTTTTCTAACAACAGAGTTGTTTTCCATCAGAGAGCTAAAATGTGACAGGGTTCCTTCTCGTGAACGCCTTTAAATTCCCTGACAGCTCTCTGACTTTAAACATATTACAATTTCTATCACTTCTCTAAACGCTGCTTCAGTGCTGAAAATCATATGCAGCTTTTTTAAGGAATGCCAAAAATAATGATTTTGTCAGCATGAGGCTGAAACATCTAATGACTCTTAAATATGAAATCAGAGAACGCTCCGAGAGCATCGCTTTTCTCAGCGTGATGGGAGATGGGGCACGATTCTTGTCATTGTGCTTGGTGCATCAGTTCTGCATGGGGAAAGAACATATAGTGATGGCAGCTCATGTTGCAGAGGGAAAGTTTTTTTTTTTTTGTAACAAACGTAAAAGTCGCTGAAATTCCAGGCGCCCTGGGTACCTCCAGCTGGAACACACTGGACTCCATAAAAAGCTATCAGAGAATTTACACAGCATTCCAAGTGTTCCATGAAGGGTGGGAATTCTGAATATCAAGGAATCCCAATCAGGTGGCATGGAAGCACAGTGGCTAGCGTTGCTGCCTCACAGCTCTGGGATTGCTGGTTCGATCCTGATCTCAGGTTACTGTGAGTGCAGGGTTTCTCATGCTCTCCTGGTGTTTGTGTGGGTTTTCTTCCATGTTCTCCAGTTTTCCCTCACGATCCAAAAACTGCCCCTGGTTGTGAATCAGTGTGTGAATGTGTGTGCATGGTGGCCTGTGATAGACTGGCATCCCATCCAGGGTGAATTCTTGGACGTGTCTTCTTGACCAAGATGAAGAACTTACTGAAGAATGAATGAAAAAATGGAATCTCAATTGGGATTGAACCCCCTATAACTACTTTTACTGCAACAGCACTTTAATTCAAGATCTTTATCATCATGACCAGCCTGAAGTCTGCCTTTCCAAGCGTTCAGTGTGATTACCACGGGTGCATACTTGGACATGGCGTAGTGCTCCGGTTCATTCCTTCGCTTTCACTAAAAGCCTGGTCAGGGGTGAAAATTTCACTTAATTTTAAATTCGGTGTTATATTTGAATTCTAACTTTTTGTATATTTGTATTGTATATGAATATATCAATAATAAAAAAAATAATAATAATAAAAAAAGCCTGGTCAGGGTCACGATGGCTTATTAATTTGCATTAGCACAAATTGTTACTCTCACTCAGAATCTTTCTACTTTATTATTATTATTATTATTATTATTGGGCGGCACGGTGGTGTAGTGGTTAGCACTGTCGCCTCACAGCAAGAAGGTCCGGGTTCGAGCCCCGTGGCCGGCGAAGGCCTTTCTGTGCGGGGTTTGCATGTTCTCCCCGTGTCCGCGTGGGTTTCCTCCGGGTGCTCCGGTTTCCCCCACAGTCCAAAGACATGCAGGTTAGGTTAACTGGTGACTCTAAATTGACCGTAGGTGTGAATGTGAGTGTGAATGGTTGTCTGTGTCTATGTGTCAGCCCTGCGATGACCTGGCGACTTGTCCAGGGTGTACCCCGCCTTTCACCCGTAGTCAGCTGGGATAGGCTCCAGCTTGCCTGCGACCCTGTAGAACAGGATAAAGCGGCTACAGATAATGAGATGAGATAAGATGAGACTTTTGGTGCTGATCCGGATCACTGAACCGGAATGATATATGAAAAACGGGCTTTTTTCCCCCCTGACCAAGCGTCATTCTCTATCTCTTACCGTTCCGGATCTATAGGGTACGGTGACTAGACGTCCCGGTTTGTAAGAGCTCGCCCGAATCACTGTGACTTTAGTCACAGTATCTATCTAGTTTATTTTTATTTGGGGCAAAAAAAAAAACAACCAACAAAGTGACAAGATGAAGAGAGATGAATCTTTGCTGTTGCATCATAAGTATTTGAACATGTAAACTCCTGGCAAAAGGCCAAACACTTCCATACTGTGTCACACGGTGACCCACAAACTGGTTTAAAACAAAGATTTGGAACGGATTTTGCACTGTAAGCAATCGCATATATTTTCAAGCACATTTAATAACATTAACAAGTTGGCCAAAGTGCTGTACAGCAAAATCTAGCAAATATGAATTTGAGTAAGAAGGGATTTCATAACTCTTCTCCCAATCAGAATTTCAAATGCTTGATGAAATACATACTGAGCATACATTATAAAAATGTTCCCTTGTAGGGATATTTGACTAATCCCCATGAGATACACTGAGCTAAAAAGTTTCCTTTTTATGAGTAGATTTAAATTTAGGATTCGCATTAATTTGCTGCATTAATAATTATGTCAGTAGAAGGTCCTCACACGGATAGTAAGACTTCGATAATAAGTGAATTTTTGTTCTGGTCTCAGTGCAGGAAAATGTGTTGAAATCCTCATTCAATCTCAAATTGGCCACAAATGATGGATAGAGATTAGGTTGATGGGGGAAAAAAAAAACACATGGGTATTGTCGTGGTCATGTATTTATAAGTCTTAACCTGTGTATTCAGCTCACCTGGAATAATCGGGATGTTACCCAGTGTGGGAGTCGTAGAAAAAACATAGTGTGTCTGTGCTGTTTATCTAGAAAGTGCTTATGTTGACTCGGCACGCTTCAGTGTTGTAGTCGAGTCACTAAACCTCAAGTCCGAGTCCAGTCTCGAGTCCCCAGTGTTCAAGTCCGAGTCAAGTCCAAGTCATTAAAAAAAAATTCCAGTGGAGTCCACTGTTGATCCGAGTTGAATTCGAGAACAACACTCCAACCGCACCATGTGACGGTGGTTGTTTTAGCACCATTAACATTAGTTTGTTCCTGAACATGATGTATGAACAGGTGAATGTGCTTCTCTTTATCAGGGAGTGTGAAGTATTCTGTCAGAGATGGTTGGGAGACGGCTGTAAGTGCAGAAGGTGCGTTTATTAATACAAGTGAAGACACGTAAACAATCCAGAATGGCAGGCAAAATTGTAAAAGGGTGAAACGGGCAATAGGTCAAGCGAGGCACAAACAGGCTATCAAAGACGAGAAACAGGAAATCAGGGATCAGGAAACCAAACAAGGAAATAAGGATCGGTAATGTGTCAGCAACGCAACTCAATACTTCGCAAAGTGAGTATGTTTTCACAGTTTTTATATCGGCGCGCTAATTGTGCCTTAATCCTGTGCAGGTGCAAGTCGTTTACAGCACACATGCGAGAGTCCGCTTGGCATGCGCGCGCTGTCTGGAGCGTGCCCGAGAGTCTATCTGATGCACGCGCCAAGGTGCACACGTGTGACACTCTTGCACGAAATTAGTACAAAAATTAATGCAGATATAAATATCTTATGCCAAATTATTATGGCATGTTACAAACAAATAAAGAAAAAAAAATCAGAGTCCTCGTCTCCAATTTACGAATCGGAATGCAGTTAATGCACAAGTCCGAGTCATCAGTGCTTAAGTCCAAGTTGAGTCACGAGTCCTTAAAATTAGGGCACGAGTCGGACTCGAGCCCTGGACTCAAGTACAATGAGCCTGGCGCGCTTACCACTTAGCTACCTGATACTGTATAGTAAATAGTAAAATATAGTGGAATGGATATCAGTCTAATGAGATGTGGTGTAGTGGTTAGCACTGTCGCCTCACAGCAAGAAGGTCTGGGTTCGAGCCCCATGGCAGGCGAGGGCCTTTCTGTGCAGAGTTTGCATGTTCTCCCCGTGTCTGCGTGGGTTTCCTCCGGGTGCTCCGGTTTCCCCCACAGTCCAAAGACATGCAGGTTAGGTTAACTGGTGACTCTAAATTGACCGTAGGTGTGAATGTGAGTGTGAATGGTTGTCTGTGTCTATGTGTCAGCCCTGTGATGACCTGGCGACTTGTCCAGGGTGTACCCCGCCTTTCGCCCGTAGTCAGCTGGGATAGGCTCCAGCTTGCCTGCGACCCTGTAGAACAGGATAAAGTGGCTACAGATGATGAGATGAGATAATTGTCTCTCGTTTGACTTCTGGAGGCAATCAGACCTGAAAATTCTAGAACTTGTCAAAATTTCACCATGTGAAAGCTAAGAAACAGTTACAACCAATCTTCTTGCAGTGGTCTCACGTCAGTCATCCTTGATGTGATTCAATCTCTGGATGAAAGAATGTTGCATATCAACCAAACCCTGGCTCCCATCGTGTGCTCCAGTTAGATGTGGGGTTTCACAGACACAGCTGGAGCAATAATGCCAAACCAGACGCACTGACAGCCTCATTATTGGTGTGCCTAGCCTCATAGATACGCCGATAAAGTGACAGCAAACAATGAACAAGTGTCATCACCAACGCAGGAGCAGATATCAGTCTCGCATGAAAGAAGCAGCGTGCGTTGAAGCAGCGTTTATAGCTACCTGGGGTGTGAACGCCACCACTCTGTAGTGACGCAGCAGAGTGATGAAACGGGGAGATTCCAGCCGGGAGAAATGGCACATTCTCTTCACGTCATTAGAGCACCGGCAGTAACCTCCACCATGCAGAACAACCAAGTGTGTACGTGTGTGCAAATGTGTGTGACCGATTAGGGAGACAGAGGAGCAAGAGAAGCTCATTGATGCCTCTGAGCTCAAAACAAGATGAGACAAGCAAGAGGAGTCTCAGTGATGAGGATTTCATGCTCCAAATTCTGATGAGTAAATTGTACGAATCAAGGCAGAAGAATGTTAACGGTGATGGATTTTTTTAAAGGAATGCTGCTATGAGGAAAGAATGCTCCGAATTGATCTAGGCCTCGGATGAAGAGTGTTCGACGCTCAACGAGCACAATGCAATGGCGAACATGGAACTCCATGAACAATCAAATGTACTCATATAATTGGTGGCTCTAAATTGACCGTAGGTGTGAATGGTTGTCTGTCTCTACGTGTCTGCCCTGTGATGATCTGGCGGCTTGTCCAGGATGTACCCCGCCTCTCGCCCATAGTCAGCTGGGATAGGCTCCAGCTTGCCCGCAATCCTGCACAGGATAAGCGGTTGCGGACAATGGATGGACGGATGGACTTTGACATGTAATTCAAAGTAGCACTGAGTTGAGGTAGTAATTCAGAAAGGAGATTGTTTATTTTCACATTTAAAAGTGGTTAAGTTGGGCATCGGTCAAAATACACGTACGGCGCCATATTCATCTGCAATGCTATAAGGATACCGTAAAAAGTCAAAATGAGGCTGTACATAGAAGTTGCTGATGCGTTTTCACAGCATTAGAGCTATGTTACTTCCACCTAAGGTAAAGTCACGTGTATTCCTGCTATTGTATGCCCTCTGCTGTCTAAACAACATAATTACATCTATGTAAAAAATAAGATATTATGCAGCCTGATGATAATCACAATTCGTTTTTTTTATTTCATTGATTCGAATTGTCATAAATTTCTCATCTCATCTCATTATCTCTAGCGGCTTTATCCTTCTACAGGGTCGCAGGCAAGCTGGAGCCTATCCCAGCTGACTACGGGCGAAAGGCGGGGTACACCCTGGACAAGTCGCCGGGTCATCACAGGGCTGACACATAGACACAGACAACCATTCACACTCACATTCACACCTACGGCCAATTTAGAGTCACCAGTTAACCTAACCTGCATGTCTTTGGACTGTGGGGGAAACCGGAGCATCCGGAGGAAACCCACACAGACACGGGGAGAACATGCAAACTCCGTACAGAAAGGCCCTCGCCGGCCCCGGGGCTCGAACCCAGGACCTTCTTGCTGTGAGGCGACAGCGCTAACCACTACACCACCGTGCCGCCTGTCATAAATTTGTATCACTAATTTGTAGTGCTCAGATGCCTACTGAGCACTGGGATATAAACACTTCCTTTAGGCAGGATCCACTCTTTGCTCACAAATCAAGGCACATTTCTTGCTATAACTGCTTAAAGGAACAGTCCACCGTATTTCCATAATGAAATATGCTCTTATCTGAATTGAGACGAGCTGCTCCGTACCTCTCCGAGCTTTGCGCGACCTCCCAGTCAGTCAGACGCAGTCAGACGAGCTGTCACTCCTGTTAGCAATGTAGCTAGGCTCAGTATGGCCAACGGTATTTTTTGGGGCTGTAGTTAGATGCGACCAAACTCTTCCGCATTTTTCCTGTTTACATAGGTTTATATGACCAGTGATATGAAACAAGTTCAGTTACACAAATTGAAACGTAGCGATTTTCTATGCTATGGAAAGTCCGCACTATAATGACAGGCGTACTAACACCTTCTGCGCGCTTCGGCAGCGCATTGATATCTGAGCTCCGTATCAATGTGCTGCCGAAGCGCGCAGAAGGTGTTAGTACGCCTGTCATTATAGTGCGGACTTTCAACTGGCTGCTCTAAATTGCCAGTAGGTGTCAATGTGGGTGTGAAAGGTCGTTCGTCTCTGCGTGACAGATTGACGACCTGTCCAAGATGTACCCCGACTCTCACCCGAAGTCAGTTGGGATTAGCTCCAGCTTCTCCACAACCCTGATGGATAAGTGGGATAGATGGCTAGATACTGTTAATGGATGTTTCACAATTGGTATTGGTATTAAATGAGTACCAAGTAACATGTACTGAAAAAAATGGTATTCAAGCATTCCAACTCAAAAAAAAAAATAAATTAGCCGTAACACGTTACAGATTCACAGGGCAGCACGAATAAAGACAAGCAGATGACAAGAACAAGCAGTTGTGCAAATGAGCTCCTTGCAGAGTTGAAATTGACTGGTTAGCAAGCAGATCAAGTGACCTTTTGACTCATCAGAGCTTTGTTTTTAGCCTAACTGATTAATGGCCTGTTGAAAAGAGTCACTAAGGAGCTTCACCGTACACCAAGAGCCCATAATGTCACTCGAGTCGCTGTGTTGAGAGCAAATACGGTCTTAAAGGCCACTCAATATATGGACACACCCTTACACAGAGATACATAAACGCACACGTGACGTTCTCCAAGGACAGGAGTGAGTCATGGATCGTGTGAAATTGCTAAGATTTGTAGATTAGGACACTGACCTTGGCGGCAACCCTCTCGCTCAAACTGATGACAGGTAGCCTGTCAGGAAAGCTCGGCGATCAGAAAGCGTGCACTTTTTTATTGACTATGCATTAAACATGCAGACAGATGCAAGCACCATAACAAGCAGAGTTGCAGGTTTTACAAGCTGCCTCCAGATAGGTAAATATAGAGGGGGATTAGGTGTAAAATTGTTGGCCATGTTCGGTTTGTAAATGAGGCGGATTACACTGCAACCGAGCACCCACGGTGTCTTCAAAAAACAAATTGCGTACGTCAGGTGGCTGACTGTGGAGAGGTAAACGGATTGTGCCTTTGTGACATTCACAATCGTGATAAGATCTTGCCAACAGAGGGAAGCAGCTGCATACTTCAGGAGGAAAAAAAAAAATGGAAGTTCACAATCAGATTATGGTAAATGAGCATGTGCCTGTTTTTCACTGCTGTAGATGTATGGGCACAACACAGATGGAGATGAAGGGAGAGGAGAAGAAGGAAAGAGTGAGCAAAGACTGATAGAGGAAAAAGGAAATAAACGGAGAAAGAAGCATGCAGTATGGCAGCTTGCTTTTTTTTGCCTTCTACCCCTTGCAAGGCCATTTCAAGGACATATCATGCGTTCTAAGGCTTATTTTAAATTTTAAAACATATACATCTGGTCATTCAAGCAATCCAGTCACTGCACTGCATAAATTCATGCATATACAAGTCAAGCGCACCAGTTAATGCTCACATCAAGCATCAGAAAAGGGGGGGGAACAAAAAAAAAAAAAAAAACATGCTCTCGTTGACTTTGAACATGGCTTGATTGTGGATGCCAGATGGGCTAGGTTGAGTATTTCACGAATAGCTCATCTCCTGGGATTTTCACACACACCATTCTCTAGAGGTTACACGGAATGGTGCGAAACATCTCATCTCATCTCATCATCTCTAGCCGCTTTATCCTTCTACAGGGTCGCAGGCAAGCTGGAGCCTATCCCAGCTGACTACGGGCGAAAGGCGGGGTACACCCTGGACAAGTCGCCAGGTCATCACAGGGCTGACACATAGACACAGACAACCATTCACACTCACATTCACACCTACGGCCAATTTAGAGTCACCAGTTAACCTAACCTGCATGTCTTTGGACTGTGGGGGAAACCGGAGCACCCGGAGGAAACCCACGCGGACACGGGGAGAACATGCAAACTCCACACAGAAAGGCCCTCGCCGGCCCCGGGGCTCGAACCCAGGACCTTCTTGCTGTGAGGCGACAGCGCTAACCACTACACCACCGTGCCGCCCTGGTGCGAAACATGAAACATCCTGTGAGTGGCACTTCTCTGGGCAGAACTGCATCCTTGATGAGAGAGGTCAGAGAAGAACGGCCAGACTGGTTCAAGCTAAAAGGACGTCTACAGTAACTCAAATCAACACTCTTTACAACTGTGCCGAGCAGAAAAGCATCTCAGAACACAACACAAGCCCGTTCGCTGGAAGGGTTCTACTGTACATGTTTGGTGTTGAATAAAGCTTTTTTTTTTTTCACCATGATGGTAAAAAGAGTGATCGCACTTGAGTAAATATAGCCTTGTCACAATTAACACGAGAAAAATAACAAGCAAGACAGCCAGACGGTGATCGAGGCACAGAGGAAATAAAGGCAGGCAAAATGATTTAAGACTGCACTCTTTTTCTCAGTATACTACTTTGGTTATGCAAATCTAACATAGTCGTGTAATATTATTTAAAATATTGTATTTGTATAAAGGTGTGCAATGTCATTTGCAGTATTTCAAATGGTCTAGACTTGCCAAATGAGTGAATTGCCATATCAGTCAGCATTTTTTTTTTTTTTTGGCACAGTCGCTACACAACCCTCATTGGTCTTCTTTTCCTACAAGTTATGACATGGAAAAATCCCAAAGCTTGGGGTTCCCGTGTTAGAAGTCATGTATTTTGTAAACTGCTCGCTCCACGGCCGGTCTATCAACCTTATTTTGATCTCATCTCATCTCATTATCTCTAGCCGCTTTATCCTTCTACAGGGTCGCAGGCAAGCTGGAGCCTATCCCAGCTGACTATGGGCGAAAGGCGGGGTACACCCTGGACAAGTCGCCAGGTCATCACAGGGCTGACACACAGACAACCATTCACACTCACATTCACACCTACGGTCAATTTAGAGTCACCAGTTAACCTAACCTGCATGTCTTTGGACTGTGGGGGAAACCGGAGCACCTGGAGGAAACCCATGCGGACACGGGGAGAACATGCAAACTCCGCACAGAAAGGCCCTCGCCGGCCACGGGGCTCAAACCCGGACCTTCTTGCTGTGAGGCGACAACGCTAACCACTACACCACCGTGCCGCCCCCTTATTTTGATCATGAATCAATAAAGATTACTCGGCCCAACATGTTAGTCAATTCAAGTTGATAATATTGATCCATCTCATCTCATCTCATCTCATTATCTCTATCTGCTTTATCCTGTTCTACAGGGTCGCAGGCAAGCTGGAGCCTATCCCAGCTGACTACGGGCGAAAGGCGGGGTACACCCTGGACAAGTCGCCAGGTCATCACAGGGCTGATACATAGACACAGACAACCATTCACACTCACATTCACACCTACGGCCAATTTAGAGTCACCAGTTAACCTAACCTGCATGTCTTTGGACTGTGGGGGAAACCGGAGCACCCAGAGGAAACCCACGCGGACACGGGGCGAACATGCAAACTCCGCACAGAAAGGCCCTCGCCGGCCACGGGACTCGAACCCAGACCTTCTAATATTGATCCAAACGGTCGATTTTTTTCAACCAAGAAGAAAACTTGCAGTCTACTTCGCCAGCGCTGTTATTTTGGAAATCCCATGATGCATTGCTGTGCGCTGATTGGTTGAAAGGTGAGTGATGTTGAACTCGTCTGTAAGAAACCACAAACCAATGTTTTGAATGTGAATTGTCAAAATGAGGAACAAAAACAGGACTAAAGGCTCACAACAACACACTGTGTCATGGCATGGAAGGGTTGGAAATTAAACAAGGAGAATATAAAGTCAAAATTTATGATACACTGTGTGGCTTCAAATCATTATTCTCAAGTTTAGCTGGGCGCGCTGATTGGGGGAATAGTGATAGGTAAAACAGCACGGTGCGTTAGGTTCACGAACACCGTTTGAGCTTTGGCCAATCAGCGGGCAGGAATGCAATCACAGTAGAGCAGGTTAAGCAAACCATCGTGCACTTTGTGATATAAGCATGAAATTTGGCATGATTGTTGCTTATAGGTCACTTTTTCAGAAAAAAGTGTGCTAGCCACGAAAAAAATTCAATATGGCGGCCATTTTTCAAGATGGCCGCCAGACGCATCCTCGTTTCATGTTTTTGTTAAGAAAACACAGAGCAAATTGTTATATAAACATGAAATTTGGCAATAATGTTCTGTGTAGGTCATGTTTTCAGTTGAAAGTGCTAACAGACCAAAACATTCAATATGGCAGCCATTTTTCAAGATGGCTGCCAGATGCACATCCCCGTTGTGTGGTTGTGCTCATGTGTGCCCCTAAAATGGACTGCTATTGCCGGGATGGCAATAAGCTTTCATTGCTTACAAAATATCCCAAATGGCTTGCGAACCACACAGCCTCTGGCAGTCAAGTGTCCACCCTAGCCTTCCAGAGCCGGCAGGGGTGATTTTGCAGATAGAGGTGGTGCGAAAGGTGGGTATCTGGCGCCTCAAAACCAGTTGCTCTTGGCAGAAGAAACTGAGTAATGGCACTAACTGGAAGGGGATGAGGAGGACGAGTAATGGCACTTACTGGAACAGGACTATGAGGATGCCGAGTAATGGCACATCTTCTGGCAGTTCATAGGGCGTAAGAAGAGTGTATGTCGCTCACTACCAGGGCACACTGGTGACAGACACTGCTGTGAAACTCAGCATAGGGTTCAATGTCAGCTAAACATTGAGTTAGTATCCCAAATGCAAGTGCTCGAAGGCTGGAATAGGGTGTACTCCACTGTGCAGTTGCCCTTGTGAGATTTTTAAGCAAGGAACAGTGACTGAACTTTGGACCTAGCCATGCTGGCGATGGCAAAGTAATCCAAATTCAAATGGTCTACCAAACTTCACTTTGGACAGTGGTACATATCCATTCATAAATCAGAGCTGGCAAACCATTTTTATGGTAGGGGGCATTGTCTACGTAAAACTGTGTAATTGGGTGCTGGGGGGGTAGCAGTTCAGGGATAAAAGACAGATCTCAGCAATGGATATTTTTGTCGATGTCATAGATTTGACCAAGTTATTTTTCACTGTTGAGCATTAGCACTATTTTCGTTCACTTGTTTTTCTCTGAAAGGCCTATGAGCATGCTGGAAAATCATGTGACCAATTCATTTGGGACTATTTGATGGAAGGATCAATCAGCAAGAAACAACTCTTGGAGCTTAGGAAAGATATGGGAATTTTCCCAAAAAAGCATTGGAATGTAAGGGTTTCACAAGATTATCCACTGTGAAAAATAGGCTTTTCATCATGCCAGATTGGCTAATTGTGCAATCATTCTGTTTTTCTGCATGTAATTCAGTATTATAATGGCAATAAATCAAAAATGTTTCATTGAATTCATCTTTTGTACTTTGACACCAGAGCAAGACCACTAACGGGGGATTTTTTGGCGACCATCTTGAAAAAATGGCCGCCATATTGAATTTTTTGGGGGGCTAGCACTTTTAGCTGATAACATGACCTACACAGAACATTATTGCCAAATTTCATGTTCATATCATAATTTGCACTGTGTTTTTTTTTATAGCAAAACCACAAAACAGGGACACGTCTGGCGGCCATCTTGAAAAAATTAATTTTTTTTTGAATTTTTTTCGTGGCTAGCACTTTTTCTGAAAAAGTGACCTATCAGCAACAATCGTGCCAAGTTTCATGCTTATATCACAAAGTGCAAGATTTGGAGCAAAATCTGCCTTAACCTGCTCCACTATCACATGATTTAGACGAACTTTTCAGGTTGATTCAGAAAATCAGCAGAATGGGACACTAATATTGATTTGTTGAAATGTTGATTCAGGAAACCTTTATTGTTTTGTGATCAAACGGAAACCAACAGATTGTATGTGGAGTGGACCATTCATTAATTACCAAGCCGCAACGCCAGGCATTGCCCGAATGCCCGATTTGCCCAACCAAGACGCTCAGGCAGAAATATTTCAGTGAGTTAGGCCCATTCAGGCACACCTATGGTCAGCTTCTTTAAGCACAAAAACGATTTTCAAGCGAGTACAATACAAAAAAAAAGATGTATTAACCAGCATCCTTGCCTCCCCTGTGATCACCATTTTGTTTTGTTTTTTTCTTCCTGATTTGTACTACCAATTCTGATTGGCTCGCTTCAGCCACGCATGCGCATTTGTGCTTTGCATCACTACAAGTGGTCGCTGGTGCCCTCTACGTTTTCCCGGGTTGACTTCAGGACATCCACATGTACAGTGGATATAAAAAGTGTACACACCCCGTTAAAATGATCGGTTTTTCTGATGTAAAAAAATGAGACCACGATAAATAATTTCAAAACACCTTTAATGTGACCTATAACCTGTACAATTCAATTGAAAAACAAATCTGTTAGGGGTGAAAAACATTAAATAAAAATAAAGAACATACAATAAGCTGGCTGCATAAGTGTGCACACCCTTAAACTAATACTTTGCTGAAGCACCTTTTGATTTAATTACAGCATTCAGTCTTTTTGGGTTCACACCTGCCGTCAATTAAAATGACTCTGATTAACCCCAAATAAAGTTCAGACATTTCCTCAGTTGCATCCTCCAGCAAAAGCCAGCGTTCACAGAGAGCTTACAAAGCATCAAAGGGATCTCATCGTTGAAAGGTATCAGTCAGGAGAAGGGGACAAAAACATTTCCACGGCATTAGATATACCATGGAGCACAGTGAAGACCGTCATCACGAAGTGGAAAAAATATGGGACAACAGTGACATTACTGAGAACTGGACGTCCCTCCAAAATTGATGAAAAGACAAGACGAAAACTGGTCAGGGAGGCTGCCGAGAGGCCTACAGCAACACTGAAGGAGCTGCAGGAATTTCTGGCAAGTACTGGTTGTGTACTACATGTGACAACAATCTCCCGTATTCTCCATATGTCTGGACTATGAGGTAGGGTCAAAGAAAAACATCCAGGCTCGGCTAAATTTTGCAAAAAAGTACATCAACTCTTCCAAAAGCATGTGGGAAAATGTGTTATGGTCTGATGAAACCAAGGCTGAACTTTTTGGCCACAATTCCAAAAGGTATGTTTGGCGCAAAAACAACACTGCGCATCACCAAAAGAACACCATACCCACGGTGAAGCATGGTGGTGGCAGCATCATGTTTTGGGGTTGTTTTTCTTCAGCTGGAACAGGGGCTTTAGTCAAGGTGGAGGGAATTATGAACAGTTCTAAATAACAGTCAATTTTGGCCCAAAACCTTCAGGTGTCTGCTAGAAAGCTGAAGAGGAAGAGGAATTTCATCTGTCAGCACAACAATGACCCCAAAAAAATTTTGGAACGGCCCAGCCAGAGCCCAGACCTAAATCCAATTGAAAATCTCTGGAGTGACCTGAAGAGAGCTGTGCACAAGAGACGCCCTCGCAATCTGACAGATTTGGAGCACTTTTGCAAGGAAGAGTGGGCAAATATTGCCAAGTCTAGATGTGGCAGGCTGATAGACTCCGACCCAAAAAGACTGAATGCTGTAATTAAATCAAAAGGTGCTTCAACAAAGTATTAGTTGAAGAGTGAGCACACTTATGCAACCAGCTTATTGTACATTTTGTATTTTTTATGTTTTTTTCCCCCAACAGATTTCTTTGTGGGGCGGCACGGTGGTGTAGTGGTTGGTGGTGTAGTGGTTAGCGCTGTCGCCTCACAGCAAGAAGGTCCGGGTTCGAGCCCCGTGGCCGGCGAGGGCCTTTCTGTGCGGAGTTTGCATGTTCTCCCCGTGTCCGCGTGGGTTTCCTCCGGGTGCTCCGGTTTCCCCCACAGTCCAAAGACATGCAGGTTAGGTTAACTGGTGACTCTAAATTGACCGTAGGTGTGAATGTGAGTGTGAATGGTTGTCTGTGTCTATGTGTCAGCCCTGTGATGACCTGGCGACTTGTCCAGGGTGTACCCCGCCTTTCGCCCGTAGTCAGCTGGGATAGGCTCCAGCTTGCCTGCGACAATGTAGAACAGGATAAAGCGGCTACAGATGATGAGAGATTTCTTTGTTTTTCAAATGAATTGTACAGGTTATAGGTCACATTAAAGGTGGGAAAAGTTTTGAAATTATTTATCTTGTTCCCCCTTTTTTTTTTTTACATCAGAAAAACCGATCATTTTAACGGGGTGTGGACACTTTTTATATCCCCTGTATATGTAAAAAAGCTAGTGGTAAGTACATTCAATGAATGGAAAGACATGCTTTTGCATCTCAAATAGTAAACCACACCCTCTACAGTAAATATACATCATTTACATAGTGAATTATCCCACAGATAAATACATCTTACCCCATTTATCATTTGACATTGGCCCATCATGCATCTGAAGATGAGGAAGACAGGTTGTTTAATTTCCTCCTAAATGCAATGGCAAACTGAATGATAAGACAGTACTGCAGTACAGACTCCTGTTTTATAATGTTTTTAGTTTTATAATTCATCTTTGCAATATTGCTAGTCATTGTTATCGGCAAAACAAAGTGCGTTTTGTGTCCTAAACTCTGTATAAAAAGACATATTATGTACTAGTACCGTACGTACGGTAAGTCTTACATATAGGATAGTGATTTATGTTTCATGTTTTCAGGGCTTGTCTTGTTCATCTGTTGCAGAAATAAATGTTTTGTTTTTTTTAAAACATGTACTTTTGTCTAAATAACTCAATTATACCCCTAGAAAACATACCAGTCTTGCTTTGAACCATGAACTTGAAAACTTGCCAAAATACTGTAAAATTTTAGGGCAAAAGGAAATTCGGGGGGGGGGGCAAAAATTTTTGAGGCCATTTAAGGTGTCAGAAGTTAACATTGAGACCTGTTTACAGCTTTGGGGATTTTTCCGTGTCATAACTTGCAGAAGAAGAAGACTGATGCGGATTGTGTATTGCGGCATGTGATTTTTGGTGGGGTAGCTTGGAGTGCAAAGGAAACTGTACAAAATGCCACACAGGTGTTTTGATCAGACCAAACCTGGAGCTGAGAGGTTGGAGCAGTGACGCTACCACTGTACCAACCTTTTCACAAGCATAATAGCAAATAAATAATTGAAAAAGATGATTAAAATTGGGCAGCATGGTGGTGTAGTGGAGTAGTGGTTAGCACTGTCGCCTCACAGCAAGAAGGTCCCGGGTTCGAGCCCAGTGGCTGGTGAGGGCCTTTCTGTGCGGAGTTTGCATGTTCTCCCCGTGTCCGCGTGGGTTTCCTCCGGGTGCTTCAGTTTCCCACACAGTCCAAAGACATGTAGGTTAGGCTAATTGGTGGCTCTAAATTGACCGTAGGTGTGAATGATTGTCTGTGTCTATGTGTCAGGCCTGTGATGACCTGGCGACTTGTCCAGGGTGTACCCCGCCTCTCGCTCATAGTCAGCTGGGATAGGCTCCAGCTTGCCTGCGACCCTGTAGGACAGGATAAACGGCTACAGATAATGGATGGATGATTAATTTTTTTTTTTTTAATCAAGCATGATGTGTTTTTAATTCATTGTTTGTTCCAAAGCTCTATGAATGTCAGTTTTGGTCAAGTATTTTCATTGGGTGTGATGACTAGGATAAACTCAGTCATTAATAGTGTCTGTGAAAACCGAGGAGAATTTCTCACATTATGCATTTTAACAAAAGCCTCCCTTTCACTTTTGATCAGCGCAAGAGGAATTATGTGTTTCACCTGCATTCATCAAGAAAACTCCCCCACGCTCCAATTAGCTCAGATGGCCTTGTGCGCTGCCTGTATGTGACTCCCTGCATCAGACAAACAGCTTTGCTTTCCTACACCGCTGACATTTTCATTCCCTTAACTGTTCAAGAAAGGGGAAATAAATGAAATAGAAACAAATAGCCATGTCTGAGGCCTACTTCAAATAGCAGTGCAAGTCTAGGTGAAGTCCGAAACCTCATCACGAACACCTGCTCATGCTTCACTGCCTCATCTGTGAGGCACACAGGCCAAAGCTGCACTGCCCCGTAGTGGACCAGAGCAGTGATTAATCACAACACCCGTAATCATGCCCAAAGGTCTCACTTTAATTAAAAACGAAAGTCCTGCTTTCATTATTCCAGGTAAATTGGATGTTGATAAGGACCTTCCTCACCCCACTCCTGACGCTTGCTTATTTTCCACCACATTCTCACAACAAAGGCAGTCGTTTTCATTTTTCTTACCCTAACCGTGAAGAAATACTGGGTTGTGAAGTACACTTACACCACGTTGCGGCTGAATTCCCAACTCTAATTGGTTAGAAGGTGCAGCTCTGACAACAGCGCCAGCTGCAAGCTTTATATTAATGAACTCATTCTAACTTGTTCTTGTTTCTATAGTAACAGCGTATGTCAGACAGTGCCCATGAACTACAGCTAATGATTAGCACATTTTTTAAAAAGCCTTGTTATTTAACAAAGTAAAACGTTAACGAATCGATATTGCGAAAGATGTATAAGGAGATGTATATTTATTTTTGGAAGGACTCTCCAATGTTAGTCAGTAAACTTTCTACAATGGGAAAGTTCCATCCATTATCCATAACCGCTTATCCTGTGCAGGGTCGCAAGCAAGCTGGATCCTATCCCAGCTGACTATGGGCGAGAGCCGGGGTACACCAGGTCATCGCGGGGCTGACACATAGAGACAAACAACCATTCACATCTACAGTCAATTTAGAGCCATCGATTAGTCTAACCTGCACGTCTTTGGGGGAAACCGGAGCGCCTGGAGGAATGCTGCGTTCATGTGCTATGGGAATTATGGTAAATACCAAACGCCGACATGGGAAGCACACATGAACGCCCCCTCTTGTGGTATTTTCCACTGGGCAACTCGTAGAAAATTTTGATACACGAGTTGCCGAGATGAGATGAACTTTAACCTTTTCAACATGGCGGCGAGCGGTACAAGACACTTGAATGTTAAGCACTGTACGCTACTAAAGTTTTTTTTTTACTAGTACTAGTGGGTAGTTTTTTGTGTCTATGCAATGTTGCGTCATTAACGAGTGTAATATAATACGTTAGA
Source organism: Neoarius graeffei (assembly GCF_027579695.1). NCBI lineage: Eukaryota > Metazoa > Chordata > Actinopteri > Siluriformes > Ariidae > Neoarius > Neoarius graeffei. The sequence goes on along the minus strand of NC_083580.1, from coordinate 68,023,658 downwards.
AATCCGTTTCCTTTAAAAATGTGTTGTTATGGTTTGTTTTTACCTATCCAGAGCAGACGCTATTGCTAACGATAGCTAACTAACTATTGCTAACTTGAATCTGGTCCACCATCTTTAATTTGTCAACAACAACAAAAGCATGTGAACACAACACACTGGTAAATACCACTTCCCAACTGGAAAATATCATCTTCCCATAGCACATGAACGCAGCAGAAATCCACGCAGACAACACGCAAAGTCCACACAGAAAGGCCCTCGTCAGCCACTGGGCTTGAACCCAGAACCTTCTTGCTGGGAGGCGACAGTGCTAACCACTACGCCACCATGCCGCCAATGGGAAAGTTCTAGATACGTTTTTTTGTTTGTCTTAACTTGGTGCAGCTGTTTATAGCTGCTGTAACACAAATGATAGCAGGAACTAAGTTGTTTTAAAAACGTTTGACAACATTAAATGGCTTTATTAATAGTTAAAAAATATGACATCAATCTTTAATAAATTTTTAAAAAATGGAATAATTGGGAAATTGCTGTGGTAAAAGAGCTGGAATGATAAAGGCATCAAACCACCTTATCAATGATTAACAGATGAAAATATCTTGTGTTTGGAGAGCAGATGTTAAAGTCTCTCAATGACATTTATGTTCAAGAAGTCTTTGTAGAAGTGTTACTCTTGGGCGGCAAGTCTTGTGTAAGCTTCTTCACAGCAAGAAGGTTCTGGGTTTAATCAATTCTAATCATCGTGAATTTGTTTCGCGATTTACCTTCGCACGATGTATCGTTCCATGCCTATTGGTTGATGTTAATGCGCTCGTGTTACATTAGCGTGTTTGGTTTGCGGAGATGTTTATGGAAGGAATCTCCAGTGTCAGCACTGATCAGTCATTTTTCCATGACAGGAAAGTCTTCAGATGAAGGAGGACTTTGCACTTTGTGGTTTTTATGTAACATGACAAACTTTTTTTTTTTTTAATTAACTTTCCAGAGGCTGGTCAGAGTCAAGTTTATTTGTATAGCGCTTTTAACAATAGTGTCGCAAAGCAGCTTTACAGAAAATGAAAGGCTTTAAACATGAGCTAATTTTATCCCTCATTTAGAGAACGACTTTATAGGTGCAAGTGATAACAGGAACCAACATGTCATGAATGTTTCACAACATTAGACATAATTATATATCGATAAAAAGTATGATATGTTGTTCATTAATCAATTAAAAATCGTTAGCGTTGGAAAATTGATGCAGTATGGTGAAGTGAAACACTTTGGACATGCAGTTGTAGGAAAATAATCAAAATACTGTCGTTCAAGGGGTGGCCACATCACACCAGCCTGTTGTTGATTGTTTTCCTATAACAGCAGCATGTTTTATTCCTTACATAATGATGCTAATCGCGACTTTGTTCATATAATCACATTACATTTGTTTAGTCTTAGTGTCAGACTCTTTCTCTCTCTCTCTCTCTCTCTCTCTCTCTGCCCATGGTTTTTAGAGCATGCGATGTTACACTCTGATTGGTTCTCTACACTCCAGGCATGTACAGTGGTGCTTGAAAGTTTGTAAACCCTTTAGAATTTTCTATATTTCTGCATAAATATGACTTAAAACATCAGATTTTCACACAAGTCCTAAAAGTAGATAAAGAGAACCCAGTTAAACAAATGAGACAAAAATATTATACTTGGTCATTTATTTATTGAGGAAAATGATCCAATATTACATATCTGTGAGTGACAAAAGTATGTGAACCTCTAGGATTAGCAGTTAATTTGAAGGTGAAATTAGAGTCAGGTGTTTTCAATCAATGGGATGACAATCAGGTGTGAGTGGGCACCCTGTTTTATTTAAAGAACAGGGATCTATCAAAGTCTGATCTTCACAACACATGTTTGTGAAAGTGGATCATGGCACGAACAAAGGAGGAGATTTCTGAGGAGCTCAGAAAAAGCGTTGCTGATGCTCATCAGGCTGGAAAAGGTTACAAAACCATCTCTAAAGAGTTTGGACTCCACCAATCCACAGTCAGACAGACTGTGTACAAATGGAGGAAATTCAAGACCATTGTTACCCTCCCCAGGAGTGGTCGACCAACAAAGATCACTCCAAGAGCAAGGCGTGTAACAGTCAGCAAGGTCACAAAGGACGCCAGGGTAACTTCTAAGCAACTGAAGGCCTCTCTCACATTGGCTAATGTTAATGTTCATGAGTCCACCAACAGGAGAGCACTGAACAACAAACGGTGTGCATGGCAGGGTTGCAAGGAGAAAGCCACTGCTCTCCAAAAAGAACATTGCTACTCATCTGCAGTTTGCTAAAGATCACGTGGACAAGCCAGAAGGCTATTGGAAAAATGTTTTGTGGACGGATGAGACCAAAATAGAATTTTTTGGTTTAAATGAGAAGTGTTATGTTTGGAGAAAGGAAAACACTGCATTCCAGCATAAGAACCTTATCCAATCTGTGAAACATGGTGGTGGTAGTATCATGGTTTGGGCCTGTTTTGCTGCATCTGGGCCAGGACGGCTTGCCATCATTGATGGAACAATGAATTCTGAATTATACCAGCGAATTCTAAAGGAAAATGTCAGGACATCTGTCCATGAACTGAATCTCAAGAGAAGGTGGGTCCTGCAGCAAGACAACGACCCTAAGCACACAAGTCGTTCTACCAAAGAATGGTTAAGAAGAATAAAGTTAATGTTTTGGAATGGCCACGTCAAAGTCCTGACCTTAATCCAACAGGAACCAACATGTGTGGTGGATGTTTCACAACATTAGAGATAATTATATATAGATAAAAAGTATGATAAAAGTTCATTAATCAATTAAAAATCGTTAGTGTTGGCAAATTGATGCAGTATGGTGAAGTGAAACACTTGGGACATGCAGTTGTAGGAAAATAATCAAAATACTGGCGTCCAAGGGGTGGCCACATCACACCACCCTGTTGTTGATTGTTTTCCTATAACAGCAGCATGTTTTATTCCTTACATAATGATGCTAATCGCAATTTTGTTCATAGAATCATGTTATGTTTGTTTCGTCTTAGCGTTGTTCTCTCTCTGCCCATGGTTTTTAGAGCATGCGATGTTACACTCTGACTGGTTCTCCACACTCCAGGCATCTATTTATGCACTGTCACACAATGAGTGGCACGGTGGTGTAGTGGTTAGCACTAGCAAGAAGGTTCTGGGTTCAAGCCCAGAGGCTGACGGGGCCCTTTCTGTGTAGAGTTTGCATGTTGTCTGCGTGGGTTTCCCCCAAAGACATGTGGTTAACATGGGGCAGCCTTGGGCTGAAGTGCCCTTGAGCAAGGAACCTAACCCTCAACTACTCCCTGGGTGCTGTAGCATACCTGCCTACTGCTCTGGGTATGTACTGTATGTATGCGTGTGTGCTCATTGCTCACTTGTGTGTGTTCACTGCTTCAGATGGGTTCAATGCAGAGGACGAATTTCACTGTGCTCGAGTGTGCATTTGTGGAATTTTTCAGTCAAATAATTGGTCAAGATATCTTTTCCCACAGATTCTTAGAGGAGAGTGAAGTCAATGGAATTTCTTTGTATTGCGTTAGAAAGTGTTGGCTGAAGCTACAAAAGAACAGCTTTTCATACACTGTCTCATCCTATGAGGTTTATCGTTCAAGTCATTAGAGCACCCAAGTGGACGGTCATCTCTTTTCCTCTTTTCTCTTGTAGTGCAGCCAAACGTCCAGACATGTCATGTGCAGTGTTCCTATCATCCCCTATTCCCAATTCCTCCTGTATTCCAGTTAAACACTTCCACCCCTCCATCCACACACCGCAAGAACTCGACAGGTAAGCCTGGGCAGTGTTCAGAGTCTTGTTTGCTCAGTAAACACAGGAGCTAATACTTCAACACAAACAGCTAATCCGCAAGTACGATGGCTCAAGATAGACACGAGTGATGTGATGGGGTGAAGCATGAGGAAGTGCACTATAACAGACTGTGTGATTGATCTGGTGTCCATTTGTCCACTTCTAAACGACCCCATTACGCTACACTCAAAGGAGATACGAGGTTCAGTATTCCTCTTTTACATATTTATGTGCTTTGCATATACATATTTATATGGAGCTTGATTTTATTGAGTTCATGTATTTGAATTACATACATATTATATTACATTACATTAAATAAAATTGCACTCCTAATAAATAGAAGCTTTTGCCAATGTACAGTATTGTGTTACAGGTTACAGCTTTGGTATTGAAAATCAGATCCGTAAATACAAATTTAAATATTTTAAATCTCAAAAATGTATGTAAATGTTGCAAAAGTTGTTTTATGTTCCACTGAAAAAATTTAATTGAAACGTAGCGATTTTCTATGCTATGGAAAGTCCGCACTATAATGACAGGCGTACTAACACCTTCTGCGCGCTTCGGCAGCGCATTGATATCTGAGCTCCGTATCAATGCGCTGCCGAAGCGCGCAGAAGGTGTTAGTACGCCTGTCATTATAGTGCGGACTTTCCATAGCATAGAAAATCGCTACGTTTCAATTTGTGTAACTGAACTTGTTTCATATCACTGGTCATATAAACCTATGTAAACAGGAAAAACGCGGAAGAGTTTGGTCGCATCTAACTACAGCCCCAAAAAATACCATTGGCCATACTGAGCCTAGCTACATTGCTAACAGGAGTGACAGCGCGTCTGACTGACTGGGAGGTCGCGCAAAGCTCGGAGAGGTACGGAGCAGTTCGTCTCAATTCAGATAAGAGCATATTTCATTATGGAAGTACGGTGGACTGTTCCTTTAATGTATCTTAGTTACATATGCCGCTTTTCCACTACAAACGCGGCTGAGCCGTGCCGTGCTGAGTTGGGCTGAGTCGAGCTGAGCGGGGCTGTTGGAGTTGCATTTCGACTACAACCGCGCTGAACCGTGCTGGCTGGAAGTGGGTGGACACATTGGGTGGAGTTAGCAAAAGTGGGTGGACGTCACGTGATGTCGTTAAGCAGCGCAAATAGTGACATCAGTGAGCTTTTAAGCGGTAGTCTCACGACCCGGATAGTAAACAATAAACATGGAGGACATGGAGTCGTTAGTGTTGCTGGTCTTGGTGCTGTGGCTTGTAGTCACCGACAACGCCAACAGATACTGGCAAGAGCGTATAGATGAGGCGAGGCGCATAAGGCTTCAGAAATTCTCGTAATTCTTCTTCTTCCGGGTTTACGGTGTTTACAGATCCCAGCGCGCTCGCGGCGCGTGTGTGGGCATGTGAGGACACTCCTCCTCACCAATCAGTGCACAGGGGAGTGTCTGCTCACGCCCCCAGCCTCACTCGGCTCGCTTTGGCTCGCTTCAGCCCCACTCCAAAACGGTGCGAGTTTTAGGGGCTAAGCAGGGCTGAAGCGAGCCGAGTCGTGCTGTTTTTTGGTAGTCGAAACGCGAGCCGTGTCGGGCTGAAGCGAGCTGAAAAAGGGTAGTGGAAAAGGGCCAATAGGCTACATAGTGAGGGTATCTTTTGTCCTCATTGCTTGGGCCAGATCAAACCAATAAACAAGCTTAAATTATTCTTACTCTTGCCACATACATGATTTTTTTTTTTTCAAAACTGATGATATTCAGTTCAAACACCATTAAAAGTAATTTCAGGAATAGATCTCTTGTGTGGCGTGTAATTCACCCTTCTCATTTAAATATGGCGAACATTTTTCGGCGCGCGCTTTGAGCATCACGGACCTCAGTGATTTTTAAAATGCTGCCTCTGGCCCTGATCATCTCTGCCCCTTTTTCCCTGAGCAGCAGGGTTTGAAACTCCAGCTATATGCCGCCACATAGTGCGCTTGTCAGTCGTCAGCAACTTTGTTGCTTCGTTCATTAACCGCAGGGTACCGTATCACTGATTTTATCTGAGCCGTTAACGAACGTTCTAAACAACATGTTGTCAGAATGTTTATGCAGGTGCTCATGGGAGTTGTAGGCGCGTAATATTACATTGCAATGCATTTATTATATCAGATGCCTTCAGAGAAAACTACAATTAAAATATATTGTCATACCACAGAATAAACCACCCGCCAAAGTGGCTAGTGAGACTAAAGTCATTACCCGCCAAAGCTGAATTTTACCGCATTTGGCGGGTGTGCGGGTGCTAATGTAAAGCCCTGAGATAGATATGTGTATATGTGACGAGTCATAGAATCCACGGACACATGTCGGCCGAAACGAATCCGAGAAAATCGCAAAAGAAGCATTAATTAATTAATTAATTAATGCTTCTTTTGCGATTTTCTCGGATTCGTTTCGGCCGACATGTGTCCGTGGATTCCATGACTCGTCACGTATATGTATGTATGTGTATGGATGCGTGTTTATGTATACATGTATGTCCATACTAGCTGTGGAAACCCATGGCCTAAAGGTTCGAGAAGCAGCTTTGGGACCACAAGCTTGCTAGTTCGATTCTCTGGCCCAGCAGGAATGGCTGAAGTGCTCTTGAGCAAGGCACCTAACCCCCTACTGCTGTGGGTATATCAGGGTCCTGTTGTATGCTGCTCTGGACAAGCGTGTCTGCTAAATGCCTGGGATGTAATGTCAAGCCTATTTACTGTATTTATTATGGGTGTGAATACAGGTATAGACATGCAATGTGCCAGAAATAGTTTATACGGTCGAAATATAGGCTAGTGACAGCTTGAAGCCAAGTGTGAGTTTATAGTGGAGCAGAGCTCCATATTAAAATAATATTGTAAAGCATTGAGCTGATTTCTGATGGCTTTTGCAACCATAAATACCTGATCATAAGTGCAAGGCAACATATCTCAAACACTTGACCACCAGACAACGAAATTTGTATCTTTATTTCCATAAGATAGATGGGTTTTTATCCAGTGTTTTATTTTTAATTTACATAAAAAAAAAGTGGGATTATTTCCGAACACATTTTACACTCATTGGGAGCTACACTTTTAGGCAGTGCATAAACATATACTGTATATCAACTGTGGATGTCTATACTATTATAGCTAATCGGCTTGCATAGCCTGAACCCCTTTTCTGTGGAAGGTGTTGGAATATTGTTGGCACAGCATCGGGTTTGAGTCTAACGTGACCTGCATAGCCCAAGCGCTTGGCCTATAGATTCCTTTCAAAGCAATCAGGCTCAAAATGGTCCTCGCAAATGACAGAGTGTCTAGCAAAGAAGAAACCTTTATTCGTCACATGCACACTTCAAGCACAGTGAAATTCATCCTCTGCATTTAACCCATCTGAAGCAATGAACACATGCACACACTTAGAGCAGTGGGCAGCCACACCAGAGCACCTGGGGAGCAGTCAGGGGTCAGGTACCTTGCTCAAGGGCACCTCAGCCCAAGGCCACCCCACGTCAACCTACAGTAACTGCATGTCTTTGGATTGTGGGGTAAACCAGAGCACACCCATGCAGACACGGGGAGAACATGCAAACTCCACACAGAAAGGCCCTCGCCGGCCGCTGGGTTCGAACCCGGAACCTTCTTGCTGTGAGACGACCGTGCTAACCACTACACCACCGTGCCACAAAGGAGAGTGTTTCTAAAGTGTGACCTGTTCCTAATGTAACACCCCTGCGAAATAGGCTTATTTCTATTACAGTGTTCAGTGTTTGAAGAATACATACCTGTGATTTAATTCTATGTGCCCTCTATGATATGCTTACACTGAATTTAATAAGGGCTTTTATTTTGAAACTTATGTCCTGATTAGAATGTTCGTGAGCTAGATGGGAGGGAGCTGAAGGGTTGTTTAAATTAAAAAAAATGAGGAGAAAGAAAAAAAGTTGCCTGGAAGGAAAATCAGTTAAGCCATGATAGTAAATGATCTTTATGCAATATCTAATGATTTAGTTGTAATACATTTTTACTTCAGCCCCGTGATGACCTGGTGACTTGTCCAGGGTGTACCCCGCCTTTCGCCCGTAGTCAGCTGGGACAGGCTCCAGCTTGCCTGTGACCCTGTAGAACAGGATAAAGCGACTAGAAATAATGAGATGAGACATTTTTACTTCAGCCCTGTGATGACCTGGTGACTTGTCCAGGGTGTACCCCGCCTTTCGCCCGTAGTCAGCTGGGATAGGCTCCAGCTCGCCTGCGACCCTGTAGAACAGGATAAAGCGACTAGAGATAATGAGATGAGATGAGACATTTTTACTTTGTTTTGTTTACATACGGGACTGTTTGAGAACGTATCTCTCAGTAATAACTTTTAAGGAAGGACATCGCCAGTTCACGGATTTCAGTTAGCAGTTAGCTATGGACGTTGAGCTTCTCTCCGCTAGCAACACTGCTAGCTATGCTGACCGTAGCGCATGAGGGAGGTTTTTTTGTGTGGCGTTTGAGTGACTTCACATCGGACTTAACGGAGTGATCCATGAGGGACAGTGCCTGTGATCGTATCGTTTGGGAGATGTTCAGAGTGCTGCACAATCATACTGGAGTTTTCACACTGGTCAACGTTGCTGTTTGATATGGAGGTTAGGTATCAATGGCTACATGAGTAATGATGAAAGACCATTCCTGTCCGTGTTCTCATGAGCTCCAACGCGCGCCAACGAAATGGTAGCTACCACAGACAGTTTGTTTGAAATCCCAGGTGGTTCCGCTTCTTTTTTTTTTGTTTAGTGGTATGAAATGCCTGATTTCACGAAAGTTCTTGGTAGGTTTTAGTGAATAAATGCCAATCTTTTCATTTAAAAGATAATTCCTGCCTTTGGGTTTTGGTTTCAGTTGAACAAGATGCCAATATGTAATTAGTTTAATTGCTGTTTATTTTAGATTACAGTGTTATATAATATTTGCAGTTTAACATAGTGTTACTACGCATTATTTACAATACATATTAGGCTAATTAGCCTACAAGTTAAAGTTTGAAATCTTTCTTTGAGGGGTATCTCAAAGTGGGGGCTCACACTGATATTAGTTAGCCTAATGCAAGGTAATACTGCATTTCATGGTAGTCATTATTGCCCAGGCCTTTTAAAAGCTCCCTGCGAGGAATCAACCTTAGACATACAGTGGTGCTTGAAAGTTTGTGAACCCTTTAGAATTTTCGATATTTCTGCATAAATATGACCTAAAACATCATCAGATTTTCACACAAGTCCTAAAAGTAGATAAAGAGAACCCAGTTAAACAAATGAGACAAAAATATTATACTTGGTCATTTATTTATTGAGGAAAATGATCCAATATTACATATCTGTGAGTGGCAAAAGTATGTGAACCTCTAGGATTAGCAGTTAATTTGAAGGTGAAATTAGAGTCAGGTGTTTTCAATCAATGGGATGACAATCAGGTGTGAGTGGGCACCCTGTTTTATTTAAAGAACAGGGATCTATCAAAGTCTGATCTTCACAACACATGTTTGTGGAAGTGTATCATGACACGAACAAAGGAGATTTCTGAGGACCTCAGGAAAAGCGTTGTTGATGCTCATCAGGCTGGAAAAGGTTACAAAACCATCTCTAAAGAGTTTGGACTCCACCAATCCACAGTCAGACAGATTGTTTACAAGTGGAGGAAATTCAAGACCATTGTTACCCTCCCCAGGAGTGGTCAACCAACAAAGATCACTCCAAGAGCAAGGCGTGTAATAGTCGGCAAGGTCACAAAGGACCCCAGGGTAACTTCTGAGCAACTGAAGGCCTCTCTCACATTGGCTAATGTTAATGTTCATGAGTCCACCATCAGGAGAACACTGAACAACAATGGTGTGCATGGCAGGGTTGCAAGGAGAAAGCCACTGCTCTCCAAAAAGAACATTGCTGCTCGTCTGCAGTTTGCTAAAGATCACATGGACAAGCCAGAAGACTGTTGGAAAAATGTTTTGTGAACAGATGAGACCAAAATAGAATTTTTTAGTTGAAATGAGAAGCGTTATGTTTGGAGAAAGGAAAACACTGCGTTCCAGCATAAGAATCTTATCCCATCTGTGAAACATGGTGGTGGTAGTATCATGGTTTGGGCCTGTTTTGCTGCATCTGGGCCAGGACAACTTGCCATCATTGATGGAACAATGAATTCTGAATTATACCAGTGAATTCCAAAGGAAAATGTCAGGACATCTGTCCATGAACTGAATCTCAAGAGAAGGTGGGTCATGTAGCAAGACAACGACCCTAAGCACACAAGTCGTTCTACCAAAGAATGGTTAAAGAAGAATAAAGTTAATGTTTTGGAATGGCCAAGTCAAAGTCCTGACCTTCATCCAATCGAAATGTTGTGGAAGGACCTGAAACGAGCAGTTCATGTGAAGAAACCCACCAACAACCCAGAAATGAAGCTGTTCTGTATGGAGGAATGGGCTAAAATTCCTCCAAGCCAGTGTGCAGGACTGATCAACAGTTACCGTAAACATTTAGTTGCAGTTATTGCTGCACAAGGGGGTCACACCAGATACTGAAAGCAAAGGTTCACATACTTTTGCCACTCACAGATATGTAATATTGGATCATTTTCCTCAATAAATAAATGACCAAGTATAATATTTTTGTCTCATTTGTTTAACTGGGTTCTCGTTATCTACTTTTAGGACTTGTGTGAAAATTTGATGATGTTTTAGGTCATATTTATGCAGAAATATCGAAAATTCTAAAGGGTTCACAAACTTTCAAGCACCACTGTGTCCTGCCTGGTGCATTCCCATAAGCACCTCCCCTGATGGGATGTGTGATAGGTCATAATACACATAGTTTAATAGTCAGCTTTATGGGAGTGTTACACTAAGTTGTGTAGCCACTGTTTAGCAAGTCGTTTACATTGCTCGGTTACTGCAATGGAACACGGTGGGGGGGGACTTTCCCTTATTATCACCTTTATTATTTTTACAATCATAGGCTTTGCACCCTGCTATTTTTCAACAATGCTTTGTACATCCGGCTCCATCGCAGTGTCAAGAGCAGTGAGCCAATCAAGATACAGGAAACCTATCAACAATTCTACGTCATGTTGACCTTTAACACCACCCACAAAATGGCAATATGGCTGCTCCCTGAATGGGAACTTAAGTGAGCAGGAATACAAAAGAATTTTAAAGCACTGCCTTATGCGACACAGTGTGATATTTCTTGGGTTTCACGTGACGTCACATGCGCCTCATTAGTTATTCAAAACTTTAGTTGGTGGTCTACCAAAGCTCAGTTGACAAAGCGTTTATACGGAGAAGGTGCATTGCTCGCATGAAAAATGCCTTACGGTTGCGTTGTTCGAATTGATCAAACTGTGAAACTGCTAAAAGTTTCTTCAGGGTTCCCCGTGAACTAATAAAAAATGGTGAACGAACACAGGATTTCACAAAAAGACGTCGAGAAAGGTGGCTTTTGAACCTCTGACTGAAATCAAAGGTTTGCAGTGATCACTTAGTGAAAGGTTTGTATCCATCTCAGCTATAGCCTTAGTGTTTTCCAAGTACTTTTCTTTCTATGTGTTAGTCACGAAGCACTAAAGTCCCCAGCTGTTTCTTAGGCCCTGTCCACACGGCAACGGATTCAGGTGAATCTGATAAAATTGTTTATCGTTTCGGCCTGGCCTCCACACGGCACCGGCGTTTTGGGTGCCCCAAAACGAAATCTTTTGAGAACGGGTTCCAGAGTGGAAAGATCTGGCAACGGTGCCATTGCGAAGTCGTCTGGATGACTAGAATGGATTTGTTTACGATGACGTCACAACCACATGTGCTTCACACCGGGTAGAAGTGTAACGAACTCGATGCGAGTTGTCAACAAATCCTATAACTTGGTTCATGAAACGCGCTTACAAAATATTTTCACTGTGAATATTTATTGTGTAATGGTGCAAAGTGAGAGAGAGCGAGAGAGAGAGAGTGAGAGTCAATCCCGCCAGCAAAAATAGGGAAAAAAAGGAGCGATCTCACCTCTTCAGATGTTGGTTTAAGTCCTACAATACATTCCTCAAAAAGGGCGTAGAAGAACAAATTAATCCATCAACGTGTAGCATTCAATTTATTCCGGACCATTAAAGACGCCGCCTTCCGCATAGAATCATACGTCATCCTCGCCGCCATATTGGATGGGTCAAAGCGGAGAATAAAGATGCCTCATTCATGTGCTGTGTTTAACTGTACCAACAGGTTTGCCGTCCAAACGAGATCACATGGGATTACCTTTCACAGGTGAGACTGGAAAAATACTTTTCATTGTATTTGGTCATTATAACGTAATTTTACGAACAGATTTTTCTGACTTTGTGGCTAATATGAAGTCTCGCGCATAATAGTTTATGCGCATGCGTCCTTACTTCTTCTATTGTTGTGGTGTCTCCGATGGGACCGTCTTACAGCGCACCTACAGGTGTGGCATGTGTATTGCATCGTTTTCAGCAAGCGTTGCGTTGCCATATGTACCTGATATTTTACTGATCCGTTGCCCATGTGGACGCGATATAATATATATTTTTAAAAATCTCATTGCCGTTGTCGTGTGGATGTAGCCTTTGTTTCCTCCTCACTCGATGGCTGCTGTACTGAAAACTACGCGTGTCTCGCTTTCTTTAAAAGGGTGTCCTAGTGGTCTTTTCAATGAATCTTTCAGCAAGTGTATGTGATCAAAACAACCACGAATAATAAAGTCCATTTGCATGAAGGCCACGACAAAATTCTTACCCAGCCATACAGTTACAATGCGCCGTGATCATTTCTCCGTCTTGTTTAACTAAGATCCAGGTCTTTAAAGGGGTGAATGATCTTTGTGAATGATTTACCTGAGAGATAAGAGCCAACACAAGTGAGAATCAAGCCAGCTGTTGTTTGTTTACACTTCAACTTGCAGCGGTTCATTGTAAAGATGCAAACGAAAAGCTTAAAAAAAAAAACATACTTACCGGTACACGGGCAAAAACAATACAGGATTTATTTGGCAGCGACTTGATAGCAAGGTCCTTTACCCAGCCACATACAAAAAAAAAAAGTGTAAGCCTCCATACTCTTCCACGCTTTCATCTGTTTTGCGGTGTAGAAGGATGTCTGCAACACCAGACAGTTCGAGATGTCAGGGAACTCGACTGAAGGGTAGTTTTTGAGATCGTATGACAAATCCTTCTTTCCCAGACTGTAGGGGTCAATTCCATTGCACATAGCAATCTTCTGAATATATCTAAAGCGAGCAGTGGCTTCTAGATTACAAACATACTCTGATAATTTATCACTAGTTGTTGTACTACAGCAGCCGTTTTGGTTTGCTAGACCACCAGCAGTTTTACCGAAGTGAAATCGCTAAGAAACGCCACGTGACTGAAACCCAAGAATATAGGGGAGTCAAAATGCATTTGTGTAAAATGTGTAATATTTCTTGCCAATGTTTCCCCCCCCCCAACTGCAGGTACCCTTTAACCACCATTTTAACATCCAGAGTAATAAAACCACAGTGAGTGGGAGGGAGTTATCGACCTGGTGACACTGGAACAATTCATTGCGCGACTTCCAGAAGGAACGGCAGAGTGGGTCCAGTGTCATCGCCCAGCGTCGCTGGATCAAGCTATCGAGCTGGCAGAGGACCACATGGCGCCAGTTCCGACGGCAGGAAGATGTGTTTCCTCTTCTCCTCTTTCCTCTCTCTCCCCCTCTCCCTCTGCTTCCCAACTTTGCCCCATTTCCCCCACCGCGGAGGCGGGGGCTGGCTCCCCCCCAGCCGGCCTGGCGCACCCGTGGTGTCCTCCCGTTTTCCCTTTCCTTGTCTGGGTCTTCTCCCCCCCAGGTGAGTGATGTCCATAACACCGGTGCAGAGGGAGAGCCTGGGCCGGTGTGCTGGCACTGCAGGGAGCCGGGACATCTCCAAAATCAGTCCTCTGCGATGGAGGTGGGCGCAGTGGTCCGGGTCCCTGATGCGCCAGAAACCGCCCTTGATCGGGCCGGAGCGTATCGTATACCGGTGAGTGTCCAAGGGGATACATACCAGGCTTTGGTGGATGGATTCCGGCTGTAACCAGACCTCAATCCACCAAAGCCTGGTGCAAGGTGAGGCATTAGCAAGAGCACGAATGCGAAAGGTGTCGTGTGTGCACGGGGATGTTCACAACTACCCTTTAGTGTCCGTCCACATTCTATTTCGGGGTGAAAAGTATAGTGTAAAGGTGGCGGTTAACCCTCGTTTCACCCACTCGCTGATTTTGGGGACTGATTGGCCTGGTTTTAAGGAGTTAATGACACACATAGTGAGGAGTGGATCCTGCAGTAATCCATCTGGGGAAGACCCCGGACTAGCACTGGCGGGAGAAGCTGTCACAGAGCCGTCTACGTCAGCACAGCGTCAGGGTGATACGCGGAGTGAGGAGCACCCCACCCCTTCTCCCTCTCTCAGGGATTCCCTTGGGGATTTCCCATTCGAGCAGTCACGAGATGGGACTCTGCAGCATGCATTTGACCAAGTGAGAGTAATCAATGGTCAAATTCTCCAGCCAAATGCGACGCCGGCCTTCCCCTGCTTTTCTATTATTAAGGATAGGTTATACCGAGTGACGCAGGACACTCAAACTGGCGAAAAGATAACAGTTATTAATCCCAAAGAGCCGTCAGGAACTCCTATTCCAGGCGGCTCACTTTAATCCCATGGCCAGACACTTAGGGCAGGATAAAACACTAGCCCGAATAATGGCCCGGTTCTATTGGCCAGGGATTCGCAGGGATGTCCGTCGGTGGTGTGCGGCGTGCCACAAATTCCAATTAGTAAATCCTGCAGCCACTCCAAAAGCGCCTTTGCGCCCTCTCCCTTTAATCGAGACCGCTTTTGAAAGAATTGGGATGGATCTCATCGGGCCATTAGATCGGTCAGCACGGGGATATCACTTTATTTTAGTTCTGGTGGACTATGCAACGCGATATCCGGAAGCAGTGCCTCTCCGCAATATCTCAGCATGCAGTGTTACGGAAGCGCTCTTACGCTTTATCTCCCAGGTCGGGATTCCGAAAGAAATCCTGACAGACCAAGGCACTACATTTATGTCACGCACACTGCGTGAGCTGTATGGGTTACTGGGGATTAAGCCTATCCGCACCAGCGTCTATCACCCACAAACTGATGGCTTAGTGGAACGTTTTAATCGAACTCTCAAAAACATAATTCGGAAGTTCGTAAGCCAAGATGCATGTAATTGGGATAAGTGGCTCGAGTCGCTGTTATTTGCAGTACGAGGGGTCCCGCAAGCCTCCACAGGGTTTTCACCATTTGAATTATTATACGGGCGTCAGCCGCGTGGCATTTTGAATGTGCTACATGAAAATTGGGAGGAGGGACCTTCATCTAGTAAGAATGAAATTCAATACATTCTCGACCTGCGCGCCAAACTCCACACACTCACGCACTTAACCCAGGAGAATTTGCAGCAGGCGTAAGAACGTCAAATCCGGCTGTACGACAGGGGCACGCACCTTAGAGAGTTCACACCGGGAGACAAAGTACTCATATTATTGCCCACGTCAAGCTCCAAATTGATCGCCAAGTGGCAAGGGCCCTTCAAGGTCACACGGCGAGTTGGGGACATCGACTATGAGGTGAGGCGAACCGACGGGGCAGGGCATTGAAAATTTACCACCTCAATCTATTGTTGGAATGAGATGGCGTTGGTGTCAGTAATCCTGGAGTAATCCTGGAGAAGGCGGAGCTGGGGCCGGAGGTTCAAAAAAGAAAATTGGCATCGCCAACCACTCCGGTCCCTTGTGGAGACCACCTCTCCCCGGCCCAACTCAGCCCAGTTGCAGAAAGAATTTTCTGACGTGTTTTCGCCCCTGCCCGGCCGCACCCACCTCATAGAACACCACATTGAGATGCCCCTGGGGGTGGTAGTGCGCAGCCACCCTTACCGCCTGCCCAAACACAAAAAAAAAAGGTGGTCCAGGATGAACTCAAGGCCATGTTCAAAATGGGCATAATTGAGGAGTCCCACAGTGGCTGGAGCAGTCCAGTGGTCCTGGTCCCCAAGACCGATGGGTTGGTCCGGTTCTGTGTGGACTATAGAAAAGTCAATGCGGTGTCTAAATTTGGTGCATACCCAATGCCTCGCATTGAGCTGCTTGATCGATTAGGCACTGCTCGTTTTTATTCGACACTGGATTTAACGAAGGGATATTGGCAGAGACCCTTGACTCTCCTGTCCCGAGAGAAAACGGCCTTTTCCACACCGTTGGTATCTTGCCCTCCAGCCATTTAAGTTCGAGGTGATCCACAGGCTGGGGGCACAGATGGTGGTGGTGGACTTCCTGTCCCGTTGGGGGGAGGGGAGTCAGCTTCAGGCCGGATGGCTCCCCAGCCTGAGTCAGGCGGTGGGGGTATGTGGCTAAGTCACTCCACCTGCTGTTAATGTGTGTGTGTGTGTGTGTGTGTGTGTGTGTGTGTGTGTGTGTGTGTGTGTGTGTGTGTGTGTGTGTGTGTGGTTGTTACAGGGAGGGAGCATAAAAGGAGAGAGAGAGAGAGAGCAGAGAAAAGGGGCTCTCTCCCTAACCACAACGCGTGAGTGAGTGAGTGAGTGAGTGAGTGAGTGAGTGAGTGAGTGAGTGAAAGGAAGAGAAAGTGAGCGAAAGAAAGCTGAAAAGTAAAAATAAAGTGTTTGTGGAAACATCATCTCTCGCCTGCTGTGCTTCTGTGCTCCACCCACATCAGGGTCTTACTACACTTAAAGTGTCCATCATGTGGTCTCGTCAACAGTGGCTGTTTAGTAGTGCCCTTAAATAAGCTGTTTTTCAACACATCAGTTCAGAATTCCTGTATAAATGGCTTCTCTGTTTGAAATTCCCCAAGTAGGCATCTTGACTTCAGAACAGATCTTCCCATACATTCTTCTAGCTGTTAGCATACAGATACCATTACGTCAAACTGCAGCCTTTGGCCTAATACCTATTAAGGATAAAGCTAGTACATTGAAACTCTGAAAACAGTCCATTACTGTGTTAATCCACTCTAACTAAATCCACTTAGAGGGGGAAAAAAAACTCGTCCTTTCAACCTCTTCTTAAATGTAGGCTTTTATTTAAATGTGCCATATTTTCAAGACTATAGAACATAATGCAATTTGAAAAATATAATTTTCTTCATTAGCAGAAATGCCCATTTGTTAATCTTTATTTCCATGACTGCAGGACTGTTTATGAGCAATAAATACAGTGAAATCTTTCACTTTAATAATTAACACACTTCCAAACAAAAACACAGCTGTTGTGCCAAACTGCACACAAACTGAACCAGGAGACAGGCGACGGCTATGAGATGTGCTAACTGAGAAGCACTTGAGAATCTCGACTTCCTGAGTGGTAATTACAATTTGGAGAGCTATTCAAATGGATTTTTTCTCCTTGGAGGTTGGAAACTTCTGAATGCATCATTAGTCTCCAAGTCCTTCTTGGTAATACTTTTATCTAAACAACATTTATAGTATAAAACAGTAATTTTAATGTCTGACATAGAACCTACTGCTACGCCAAAACAAAATTCATTTGCTTTTCATACACAATGAGGTCGATGTGAAGCAGAGAGAAGAATAAGTATGTCAATGCAAGCTAAGCTAGAGCAGACCTATATGTGTTTCTAAGAACCATTTTAACATTGCATATAGAATAAAACATTGCATATTATAATACACAAACTATACGTGACTAAAGAGGAATAAACAAGTCAATATTTGGTCTGACAACCCAACAGTGGGTCATGGTTTTTCAGCGTTCCCCCTGGGTTCTGAAAAATATTCTCCAATTTTTCCTTGAAAAATAAAGGTCAAATAAGTATTCTTCACTTTTTTTCTTAGTCTGTATTTTTTCTTAGTTACCGACTAATAAAAGTGGAATTAAAGGAGAACTGAAGTCATTTATAAACTTGCTTTATTTCTTAATTAACGTGTTATTCAATTACGTTTTCGGTTTTAGTAACCTTAAATTGTGACTCATATTGGCAACTAATTGCAATTAAATATTATACAGTGATATGCAAAAGTTTGGGCACCCCTGGTCAAAATTGCTGTTACTGTGAACAGTTAAGCAAGTTGAAGATGAAATGATCTCCAAAAGGCATAAAGTTGAAGATGACGCATTCCCTTTATATTTTAAGCAAAAACAATTTTTTATTTTCATCTTTTACATTATCAAAATGACAAAAAAAGGAAAAGGGCCCGAAGCAAAAGTTTGCGCACCCTGCATGGTTAGTACCTAGTAACACCCCCTTTGGCAAGTATCACAGCTTGTAAACACTTTTTGTAGCCAGCTAATAATCTTTCAGTTCTTACCTGGGGGATTTTCACACATTCGTCCTTGCAAAAGGCTTCCAGTTCTACAAGTTTCTTGGGCTGTCTTGCATGCACTGCTCTTTTGAGATCTATTCACAGATTTTCAGTGTTGTTTAGGTCAGGGGACTGTGAGGGCCAGGGCAAAACCTTCAGCTTGGGCCTCTTGAGGTATTCCATTGTAGATTTTGAGGTGTGTTTTGGATCATCGTCTTATTGTAGGACCCATCCTCTTTTTAACTTCAACTTTTTTACAGATGGTGTGATGTTTGCTTCCAGAGTTTGCTGGTATTTATTCGAATCCATGCTTCCCTCGACCAGTGAAATGTGCCCTGTGCCGCTGGCTGCAACACAACCCCAAAGCATGATCGATCCACACCCATGCTTCAGAGTTGGAGAGGCGTTCTTTTCCTGGAATTTGGCACCCTTTTTTCTCCAAACATATCTTTGCACACTGTGGCCAAAAAGTTCTATTTTGATTTCATCAGTGCACAGGACTTGTTTCCAAAATGCACCAGGCTTATTTAGATGTTCATTTGCAAACTTCAGACACTGAATTTTGTGGCTAGGACACAGGAAAGGTTTTCTTCTGATGACTCTCCCATGAAGGTCATATTTGTTCAGGTGTCGCTGCATAGTAGAACAGTGCACCACCACTCCAGGGTCTGCTCAATCTTTCTGAAGGTCTTTTGCAGTCAAACAGGTTTTTATTTGCCTTTCTAGAAATCCAACGAGCAGTTCTTTCAGAAAGTTTTCTTCATCTTCCAGACCTCACCTTGATCTCCACTGTTTCTGTTAACTGCCATTTCTTAATACCATTACGATCTGAGGAAACAGCGACCTGAAAACACTTTGCTACGTTCTTATAGCCTTCTCCTGCTTTGTGAGCATCAATTATTTTATTATTCAGAATGTGACAGAGTTGCTTAGAGGAGCCCATGGGTGTTGATTTTAGGGACAAGTTTGAGGAGTCAGAGAATTTATACAGCTTTGAAATCTGCATCATCTGACCTTTCCTAATGAAGAATTTGAACAAGCCACAGCTCAATAAGCTAATGAAGGTCTGGAACCTTGGTAAAAGTTACCTGAGAACTCAAATGTATTGGGGTGCCCAAACTTTCACATGGTGTTCCTTTTCTTTTTTCACTCTCCAATTGTACAAAACAAAAATAATACACAAATCTTGCAGAAAACGCTGAAAAGAAATGTGTCGTCTTTACCTTTATACCTTTCATCTTCTGCTCACTTAACCATTCACAGTAACAGACATTTTAAGTAAGGGTGCCCAAACTTTTGCATGCCACTGTATCTATCTTTACAAGATGATATTCTCACTGTGACGACTGCTAGTAATTTTTTCTTCGATATTGATGAATTATGTTTGTCAACGACGAGCGTGACCCCCTGTTTTTTGTCTGAAAAGTGGTTTATGTAATACAATATGTGGCCTTCTTTACTGACAAACATTTTTCTGTAACACTTAATTATTCTTTGGAAAAATAATGCTGGGAAATATCAACCAATTTTGTACCAACTCTCTTATTCAGATGTCAGTAATGCAGAATTTATTTTTCGAGAGAGAGACATAAACTAAACTAATGAGGAACATCAAAGAACATAGTACTCTCCTAAAGAAATCAGTAGCACCGATCCAAAGTCCAAGGATCAGTATCGGGCAGATACCAGCAAACACTTGTGCATCGGATTTGAAAGAAACAAG
The DNA here is from genome assembly GCF_027579695.1 of Neoarius graeffei. Classification (NCBI taxonomy): domain Eukaryota; kingdom Metazoa; phylum Chordata; class Actinopteri; order Siluriformes; family Ariidae; genus Neoarius; species Neoarius graeffei. The sequence continues at coordinate 68,003,713 of NC_083580.1, read as the reverse complement.
AACTAATTCACTCCTATAATAAATGATTGAAAAGGATTGGTACTGGAATTTTATACTGGGAATGTTGACACATTAAAAAAATATATATTTTGTTAGGATTTATTCTATTTACACTTTATTGTGGCTACCGACTCATATCGAGGCGATAGCCACTATGTCATCGTGCTGTAAGAACGTAAGAGTGTAACAATCACGCATTGCACATGCGCATACGCATAAGGATTACAATAGCGCGTGTGCATAAGCATTACAGTCACCACAACGGCGAATCATGATCTCATGATATGAACAGTTGATCTTGCATGATCAAAGGTACACAAGAACGTAAGAATGTAAGAATGAGTGTAACAATAGCAAAACTTCGTAACCAATCAGTACTTATCCTGATCAAGTTCGATTACCCGTTCTACGTCTTGATAAACTTCAGAACTAATCAGAACTAGAAACGAAATAAGAGAAATCTTGTTATAACTTCGTAGTATCGGAAGATAATCGGCAGATAAAAAGACAAATGAAATTCACCTCGTGGTTCGCCAATGCTATTGATTCGATATCAAGTAAGTGGTGTTCTTCTGAAAGGTCAAATTAAATGTTCTGTAAGGTTTTTTTTTTTTTTTTAGTTTTTTGGCAGATATTTAGGCGAAGAATTCCAGACATTCAACAAGAGTTGTAATGAGTACTTATGTTTTTCAATGAATTATTTTTTTTAAATAAATTTCTGATATATTATTTGACCCGGGCGGCACGGTGGTGTAGTGGTTAGCGCTGTCGCCTCACAGCAAGAAGGTCCGGGTTCGAGCCCCGTGGCTGACGAGGGCCTTTCTGTGCGGAGTTTGCATGTTCTCCCCGTGTCCGCGTGGGTTTCCTCCGGGTGCTCCGGTTTCCCCCACAGTCCAAAGACATGCAGGTTAGGTTAACTGGTGACTCTAAATTGACCGTAGGTGTGAATGTGAGTGTGAATGGTTGTCTGTGTCTATGTGTCGGCCCTGTGATGACCTGGTGACTTGTCCAGGGTGTACCCCGCCTTTCGCCCGTAGTCAGCTGGGATAGGCTCCAGCTTGCCTGCGACCCTGTAGGACAGGATAAAGCGGCTAGAGATAATGAGATGAGATTATTTGACCAAAGTGAAAACTAAGATTAAAAGTATAATTGATCAAACTTCTGCTATTCGCTTTAATGTTTTTATAAAATTTGTTATTTTAGAGTCTTTACATGACACTTGTGAAATAAAATGTGCTCATTCATACTAAATAATGCTTCGAAGACAATTCATGAACAAGTGCTTTCTTACTGTTTTGAAAATAGATATCGTTCACAGCACTGTATTTTGAACAAAGCCCTGACGCTGCTCACAGCTTGGTGACGCTTGCAAGAGATGAGGCGAGTATAATTGATAACCTGTATATATGCTATATTTACTGTATGGACATGGGATCAGAAAAATATTTTATTTATAAGCAGTAGCCACATGGACCCACAGGGTAGCTATTTTTGTCTCATCTCATCTCATTATCTCTAGCCGCTTTATCCTGTTCTACAGGGTCGCAGGCAAGCTGGAGTCTATCACAGCTGACTACGGGCGAAAGGTGGGGTACACCCTGGACAAGTCGCCAGGTCATCACAGGGCTGACACATAGACACAGACAACCATTCACACTCACGGTCAATTTAGAGTCACCAGTTAACCTAACCTGCATGTCTTTGGACTGTGGGGGAAACCGGAGCGCCCGGAGGAAACCCACGCGGACAACATGCAAACTCCGCACAGAAAGGCCCTCGCCGGCCACGGGGCTCGAACCCGGACCTTCTTGCTGTGAGGCAACAGCGCTAACCACTACACCACCATGCCGCCCAGCTATTTTTGTATTTATTATAATTTCCATGTCAGTGAAAAGGTTGTATGTAAGTCATGTTTTATCCATGTATTTCTTCCTGCATTTTTGCATGATGTCTTCCCAAATAAATACTTAAATAACCTTTTTTTTTTTTTTGGAATGCCGGATGGGTATCGGGATCTGCCGATACTCAAGTTTTCAGAATCGGTATTATAATCAGAAAAGAGCTTGAGTCACCTTTATAAATATCCAACTGAATAAAAGGAGATTTAAATCTTACAGTTAAAAATACTGAATGATGTATTCTGAGCATGTTATATACTGTATTCCAAAATAATCAATTATTTAACATGGCCCTAATATAAATAGACCTGAATATTTTATGCTATTGCACCATTATATTATTTTTTCTTAAAAATAATATACTAGCATACTTATCTTTAAGTGGACACATATTGCAAAATAAGCTGTAAGTACAATTAACACGTATGTGTTTTTTACATGGCAGTGGTAACAAGTTGTGCCTGGAACAAGTTGGAAAGTAACGCTTTCCTTTGTGTTTACACGCTCACACTCTATCGGTGGCAAACCGGAGGTTGTACAGGTAAACACAAAAGTATGCATGTGCAAATCATGGATCAGAAGCTTGGTTTGAACTTGCTTTATTGACGTCTCGCTGCTCGTTTCTGTTTAAACGCTCGGTGATTTGGTGGTAAATCCAACTTTCATTTTCAGAAAACTGATTCAGTCCGAGTGATGTGTCGTTCAGGGAATGAATCGGCTCTTTTAGATGAATTTTAAACTGAAAAAGCAAACAATGATCTGCATCTCCCCACAACTGGACGAGAGTAAGAACGTCATCTTTAGTCCTGTTATCACTGTGATTGGTTTGGGAATCACTTGACTCCATTGTTTAAAGGTGGAGAAGCTTGACAAGGAAAAGCACTTGACAAGAACTGGCCACTGAATTTGCCGCAAAGCGGTCTTGTCCTGATGATAAACCAGACCGTCAGAAGAAACCTTTATTCGTCACATGCACACTTCAAGCACAGTGAAATTCATCCTCTGCATTTAACCCATCTGAAGCAGTGAACACATGCACACACACCCAGAGCAGTGGGCAGCCCAGAGCGCCCGGGGAGCAGTCAGGGGTCAGGTACCTTGCTCAAGGGCATCTCAGCCCAAGGCCGCCCCACGTCAACCTAACTGCATGTCTTTGGATTGTGGGGGAAACTGGAGCACCCGGAGGAAACCCACGCAGACACTGGGAGAACATGCAAACTCCACACAGAAAGGCCCTTGCTGGCCGCTGGGTTTTTCACTCAGACTTAAATAATTCTTGCTGTGAGGCAACCGTGCTAACCACTACACCACCGTGCCGCCCACCGACGCAGTTGCTCGCCAAGTTGTTCTTGATGAGAACAATCTGAATCAAAAACCACTGAAAACTCAGGGTAGAGTAGCGATTTTCCTGAAAGTTTGTTAACCGGCCTAATTAGCAACTTGTTAATGAGAAATCACAAAACCAGGGAGTAACTTTAGTGCAGACTGATTTGATCTTCCAAACAAAACAATCAGAATCAAAATCCATTGAAAACCCAGGGAGGAGTAGCGATTTTTGTGAATTGTGGACAGACGGATGGACGGATGGACATACGGAAGGATGACAGACGCCACCGATTGTGTTTAGATGGTAAGCGGGGACGAGTTGCACCACCTTGTAAAGTGGAGCGTCCACTGCACTCAAACTGTTCCAGAACAAATTGTGTTTAGACGGGCAGTTGTTCCAGGAACAACTTATTCCAGCGTTTAGTGCCTGTGTAAAAGCAGCTTTAGTGTACTTCTTTTCACCACAGGGGGCATGAGCATACCTGTAATTAATGTACAGTGGTGCTTGAAAGTTTGTGAACCCTTTAGAATTTTCTATATTTCTGCATAAATATGACCCAAAACATCATCAGATTTTCACACAAGTCCTAAAAGTAGATAAAGAGAACCCAGTTAAACAAATTAGACAAAAATATGATACTTGGTCATTTATTTATTGAGGAAAATGATCCAATATTACATATCTGTGAGTGGCAAAAGTATGTGAACCTCTAGGATTAGCAGCTAATTTGAAGGTGAAATTAGAGTCCGGTGTTTTCAATCAATGGGATGACAATCAGGTGTGAGTGGGCACCCTGTTTTATTTAAAGAACAGGGATCTATCAAAGTCTGATCTTCACAACACATGTTTGTGCAAGTGTATCATGGCACGGACAAAGGAGATTTCTGAGGACCTCAGAAAAAGCGTTGTTGATGTTCATCAGGCTGGCAAAGGTTACAAAACCATCTCTAAAGAGTTTGGACTCCACCAATCCACAGTCAGACAGATTGTGTACAAATGGAGGAAATTCAAGACCATTGTTACCCTCCTCAGGAGTGGTCGACCAACAAAGATCACTCCAAGAGCAAGGCGTGTAATAGTTGGCGAGGTCACAAAGGACCCCAGGGTAACTTCTAAGCAACTGAAGGCCTCTCTCACATTGGCTAATGTTAATGTTCATGAGTCCACCATCAGGAGAACACTGAACAACAGTGGTGTGCATGGCAGGGTTGCAAGGAGAAAGCCACTGCTCTCCAAAAAACTTGCTGCTTGTCTGCAGTTTGCTAAAGATCACATGGACAAGCCAGAAGGCTATTGGAAAAATGTTTTGTGGACGGCTGAGCCCAAAATAGAACAATTTGGTTTAAATGAGAAGCGTTAAGTTTGGAGAAAGGAAAACACTGCATTCCAGCATAAGAACCTTATCCCATCTGTGAAACATGGTTGTGGTAGTATCGTGTTTTGGGCCTGTTTTGCTGCATCTGGGCCAGGACGGCTTGCCATCATTGATGGAGCAATGAATTCTGAATTATACCAGCGAATTCTAAAGGAAAATGTCAGGACATCTGTCCATGAACTGAATTTCAAGAGAAGGTGGGTCATGCAGCAAGGCAACGACCCTAAGCACACAAGTCGTTCTACCAAAGAATGGTTAAAGAAGAATAAAGTTCATGTTTTGGAATGGCCAAGTCAAAGTCCTGACCTTAATCCAATCAAAATGTTGTGGAAGGACCTGAAGCGAGCAGTTTATGTGAGGAAACCCACCAACATCCCAGAGTTGAAGCTGTTCTGTATGGAGGAATGGGCTAAAATTCCTCCAAGCCGGTGCGCAGGACTGATCAACAGATACTGGAAACATTTAGTTGCAGTTATTGCTGCACAAGGGGGTCACACCAGATACTGAAAGCAAAGGTTCACATACTTTTGCCACTCACAGACATGTAATATTGGATCATTTCCTCAATAAATAAATGACCAAGTATAATATGTTTGTCTCATTTGTTTAACTGGGTTCTCTTTATCTACTTTTAGGACTTGTGTGAAAATCTGATGATGTTTTGGGTCATATTTTTGCAGAAATATAGAAAATTCTAAAGGGTTCACAAACTTTTAAGCACCACTGTATACAAATTTTTGTATACTCAAATGACTTTTTTATAAGCGTACTGATCTTTTTCTCCACACATCTTCAACTCCAGTGGAATTATTGTCCAGAAATGACAGTCTTATGTTGAAATAATATTGGCTGGCTTTTTTCGTGGCATATCAGACATATTCCATTCAGCGAGCATGATACCGAACGAATCAAAGACGAGTTCAGTATCATGCTAGCTGAATGGAATATATCTGATATACCACAAGAAAAGCCAGCCAATATTTTTTATTATTATTATTATAATAATACACTCACACTCGGGGCGGCACGGTGGTGTAGTGGTTAGCGCTGTCGCCTCACAGCAAGAAGGTCCTGGGTTCGAGCCCCGTGGCCGGCGAGGGCCTTTCTGTGCGGAGTTTGCATGATCTCCCCGTGTCCGCGTGGGTTTCCTCCGGGTGCTCCGGTTTCCCCCACAGTCCAAAGACATGCAGGTTAGGTTAACTGGTGACTCTAAATTGACCGTAGGTGTGAATGTGAGTGTGAACGGTTGTCTGTGTCTATGTGTCAGCCCTGTGATGACCTGGCGACTTGTCCAGGGTGTACCCCGCCTTTCACCCGTAGTCAGCTGGGATAGGCTCCAGCTTGCCTGCGACCCTGTAGAACAGGATAAATCGGCTACAGATAATGAGATGGGGAGACACTCACACTCTCTTCATATCAGCATTCTCAAAGGCCAACGCTAGCTTACCCACGAGTCGGCGCCATCAGCGCAGCAGTAAAGTCACCTTCCAGCCGGTGTAGCGTTCATCAGTAGTGTTAGCGAATGCTAATAAAGCAGTCAAGCAGGTGCTATCAAGAGCAAGTACCACAGACTAACAACCGAGAAACTAAGATTTCTGTCTCCAGACTCTTCTTCCACGCACAGTCACCATTATATTTTTCACTCAGACTGAAATATCCATTTCCTTGTGTAATTTACTTCATTACTTTTAAAATCATCATCGACAAATGCACACAACGGAGCGACCTGGCAGCCAAAATTCTCTCTAAATCTTCTGTTTTTGATGAAGCAAACCTGGCGGCCGTGTTTGTTTACAAATTGGAACAGTAGTTCGCTAGCACAGAAGTTTTACGTCTCCGTTGTGTCTCTTTTCCAGTTTTTCAATGTCCGTTGGTATGTTTTTTTTTTTCTTGCAAATGTGTGTGAAGAATATCTAATGAAGTTTTGGTAGCCTTTCGGGTGTTCAGTGTGTCTTTCTCTTTCCCGGCAAACAAAGAAATGCTTCTGTGCATGCGCAGCAGAAAACATTCTCGCTGGATATTCGCATCAGCTCCGACGTCTGACGTCATGTTGTCTTGACAATCGTGTAATATCGTAAACCATATCCAACACTCAATTCTTCACTGGGTAGAGTGATGTAATACAGTATATGTAGGATAAGCGATATTGCATGCTATCAAACCAAACGAATGAAACCTGCTAGAAGGGAATAGAATACATGTTTTTATTCCAGGGAAAAAAATAAATAAATAAAGTGTCCGGTCTGTCTGATAACATAAAACATTAAATGTGAAGTAGCGTATGTCAAGCATCACCTGGATGAGAAAATGTCATGTCATTTTGGCATCTGTGATACTGTAATGATGACGACTGCTGTATGATATGAAAGAGATGGAGAATTAGTGTGAGTCTTTGAGTGCAGAGGCAATAGCACCAGATTAGACAGCACATGAGGTGCATCTGGAAGTGGATCCTGCAGTGATGTCTGTAAAAGGTTGTACAAAAGCATTCGATCCTGTGCGCCTTCAAACACCGCAGCAGCACCATGCTGGAAGGAATTATGTGCTTCCTACAATCAAATTCAATTCATGAAAATCTGACTGTGCCACAGAAGACAGCTGGAGTGGAACAATGCAAACCCCACAGCATGACCAACAGTCTCAGACCTCACCAAAAGATGTCTGATTGCATGCCCAATCAATGCTAATCCCAACCATGTCTGTTTTTTGAGTGCTAATGTTCTCATACAGCGCCTGATTTTTTGTGCTCTGAGAAAACAAAGTCCAGCATACATAAGAAGCACGGAAAAAATAGCATTCTTACCTGGCTGGGTAACACCTATAAAAAAGAGAGAAGGAAAAAAAAAAAGATTCACAAAGTCAGAAACGTGTCATCTTCCTCTTTACACAAAGCAGGTAAATATCAGGTGTTAATTCAGAAATGGTCACATCTTAAGATTACTTTCTCGCACACACACACACACACACACACACACACACACTCGCCAAATCCACAAACAGAAATGACGTCGCGATTTGTGACAGAAGCTTATTAACAATGCTGGGATGTTCTTCTGTGAAGCCTAAATCTTTATGATGCAAAATAGGCTCGTGTTCACCTGTATGAGGTCTGTGAAAAACAAGCGGGATCATCTTTGATGTAAATTCCGTCGGTGTGGATTATGAGTCTGATTCATCGACTTAAAAAAGCAAGCATCAACATCAGAGATCTATAAGTTTACAAAATGATAAAACGCCAAAATAATTAGGACAGATCCATCACTCTGTGCTGAAACACACATACCCTCGATACTTGAAATAACATTTCTTGTATGAATTTATTGCCTTCTGTTGGAAAACGAAAAAAAATATGGACCAGTCTTTGTGTACCCTGGCGACTAGAACAGGTCTAGAAATGAGAAGAGTTTTGCATATTACGTTTCAATAGTGGTGATTTGTTTTATTTATTTATTATTTATTTATACTGTGAGTTTAAGGTGTAAAAGCAGAGCTTGTTTTACAAACGTAATGCACATTTTAAATCAAAATGCTCTGTAATGTCAAAAATGATATCATCTTGTGAGAAATGTATTGAACGGGAAAATGACTTTGTAAACTGCTGAAGAATAAAGTTTGGTCTGTGATTTCTGATAACCGATATTATCGGCTGATACCCACCCCTCTCAAAAATAAATAAATAAAATAAAAAGAATAATAAAAAAAGACAAACACGTCTTCATTCACATAGAAATGCATTAAATATTATGAAGCCACAATATTTCAGTCGTTTAAGCACAAAAATAATTTTTGAACTATTTGCACAACATAAACATGCACATTTTTAAATTATATATATGTTTTCAAGGTAGAGCTTAATTAGAAAAAAAAAGTTAATCCATCTTTGCTCAAATATAGCATACTCGTATATGTACTGTTACTATAATTATGAAATACTTTAGGACACCGTATTTATTTAAGAACTGTATGAAATATAATGTCAGTTAAAAGTAAAAAAAAAAAAAACAATTCGCACGTATATGCCATTAATTTGTGTACAAGTGAAACTGATTTTTTTAAACAGCTGAACGCCTTTATATGTTCAGCACACCATTGCTACTCTGCTCTGCTTAGGTCAGCTGATTGTTGGGATTTCTGGCAATCCAAACATCTGCATTACCAACAGTTGAGTTATAGTGAGTGTGCCCTCTGGTGGACAAACTATGCAAAGGCGACACTCATAACATGGTTACAGAATCCATCTTCTGTCTCTCATCTCATCTCATTATCTCTAGCTGCTTTATCCTGTTCTACAGGGTCGCAGGCAAGCTGGAGCCTATCCCAGCTGACTACGGGCGAAAGGCGGGGTACACCCTGGACAAGTCGCCAGGTCATCACAGGGCTGACACATAGACACAGACAACCATTCACACTCACATTCACACCTACGGTCAATTTAGAGTCACCAGTTAACCTAACCTGCATGTCTTTGGACTGTGGGGGAAACCGGAGCACCCGGAGGAAACCCACACGGACACGGGGAGAACATGCAAACTCCGCACAGAAAGGCCCTCGCCGGCCACGGGGCTCGAACCCGGACCTTCTTGCTGTGAGGTGACAGCGCTAACCACTACACCACCGTGACGCCCTGTCTCGCTGTTTCATTTTTAATTGTCATTTATTGGCCATCGTAAACACTAATACCGTTTTTTTTTGGCAATGAGCTAGTAGCTCATATTGGCACACCGATTTATCATTCAGATCCTACCTACTACTTTACTCACTTCACTTTGCCCTGCAACTAGCAAAGCTAGTACTTGAATCAATCAGCATATAAAGAGCTGATCAAATTCATTTCTGATAACTGCTACTTCATTTGATTATCTTAACATGCACAAATAAAAAAACATTTAGAAAATTTGAATGCATGTTGTGTGTCAATTCAGTCACCAGCCTGCTTTTCGGTTCGTATCTAAGATGCTGGGAGTCGATCCCAAAAAGTGTCGATTCCCTGATTCCAAGCTTTAAGTCCATTCATCACACCAAAAATAACTGCAAACAAAATTGATTTAGCATTTTCAGTTAAAGACAGTGGATTGGATGATTCCTTCATTCATCTGTGCCTAATGGTTAGAGAAGCAGCTTTGGAATCAAAAGGTTGCTGGTTTGATTCCCTGGACCAGCAGGAATGGCTAAAGTGCCCTTGAGCAAGGCACCTAACCCCTAACTGCTCCCCAGACTGCTCTGGGTATGTTGTATGCAGACGTGGACAGTAACGAAGTACATTTACTTGCATACTGTACTTAAGTACACTTTTTGAGTATCTGTACTTTACTTGAGTATTTTTTTTTTTGGAAACTTATGCCTTTAACTTCACTACATTTTAAAGGCAAATATGGTACTTTTCACTCCACTACATTTCTGTCAAGATCCTCGTTACTCGTTACTACGAAGCGGCTTTGAAAGTGGATGTTTTTTTCTTTTCTAAAACGTGATTGTTTTTTTTGCAGGTGACACTGAGACGGCCGATCAGTAATCACTAGGGGCACATCACGTTCGTAGACCGTATAAAATCAAGTTTCTCAGCAGTGTTATTTGAACACGATCAGTTGGTGGCAGAATGGAAGGAGGCGGTTCTTCTGGAGAATGCACGCACCCATGGCCATACCTAGAACCCAGGTTTCAGTTTTCTGAAAGGATTAAAGATTTGTTTTGTTTTAAATGTGTGCCAAAAATGAACCACATCACGGCCTACAAAAACTCTCCATCCAATCTGCGAGAGCTTATTGAGGTATAAACGTTTTATTCCAAGAGAAAGCTTGCAGTGAAGTTGTCTGTGCTTTTAGAGCTAGCGATAACATTGCAATAGCTATGCAGTCTGGTTAGTCAAATGGCTTTCTATGGATTTGCTCACAAATTGCCATAGCCTTGTCCACGGCTAACGTTTACACATAGCTAGTTAACTTGGACATTGTTAGTTAGCATGTAAAAAAAGAGTTACGCTAACATGAATAACGTTAACTTATCTGAAGTCCTTTCAGAAATATGTTTTAGCATAATCTTGCCAAATAAACAATGTAGAAATCTTTCTTTTCTAGTTGCATTAGCTACCCAATATGATTTCGAGTTTCAAAAGAGTTTTCTACGGTAGCATGTCAGCTGGAGTTTCACTGACTAGCTAGCTTAACGTTAAACCACCATGATGGCACAGCATGCGTTCATTTTGTGAATTCACATTTCTGCCTTTGGTAACGGCATTAGGTTTTGTAAGCGTTGTGGCAATAATACAACGATGCGTTGACAGAAAATGTACTTTTAATACTTAAGTACTTTTAAAAGCAAGTACTTCAGTACTTTAACTTAAGTAAAAATTTGACTGTACAACTTTCACTTGTATCAGAGTAACATTTAACCAGTGGGATCTGTACTTGACTTAAGTAATGAAGTTGGGTACTTTGTCCACCTCTGGGTGTACGTCACTCTGGATAAGAGCATCTGCTAAATGCCTGTAATGTAATGTGATGTAATGTAATCCGTCTGTCTTTGTTTGTTCCTTCATACATTGCTTTGCTTATCTGACTTTGGTTCATTCCTTCAATTATCTGTATCTTAGTTTGTTTGTTCGTTCCTTCATTTTTCTTAGCTTGTTTGCAAGTTAGTTTCTTCATTCAGTCCTTCAATCATCTGTCATCTTTGTTTGCTTGCACCTTCATTTGTCTTCGTTGTTTTGTCAGTTTGTCTTTCTTTGTTTGCTTTTTGTCTTAGTTTGTTCGTTCAATCCTCCATTTGTTCGTTCGTTCCTTCAATCAGTTGTCTGTATTTTTTTCCTTATTTGTTTTTTCCTTCATTAATTTGTCTGTATTTGTTATTTGTTTTTCATTCATTCGTCTGTTTGTTTGGAGTACAACCCCTGGCAAAAAGTATGGAATCACCAGTCTTGGATGAGCACTCATTCAGACGTTTTATTCTGTAGAACAAACTGAGATCACAAACATGATACAATAATAAAGTCATTCCAAAGTGCAACTTCTTGGCCTTCAGAAACACTAAAATAAACGAAGAAAATACATTGTGATAGTCAGCAAATGTTACTTTTATAGACCAAGCACAGGGAAAAAAATATGGAATCACTCAATTCTGAGGAAAAAATATGGAATCACTCAATTTTCAGGTAGAAAATAAGGACTCACCCAGTCAATTTCCTTTCCTTAAATTGACACCTGCCTCAGATTAGATCTGCTCGTTAGTCTGCAGTTAGAAACAGCGCAGTTATCACACCTTGGAGGGCTGCTGGACCAAGTGGATTGGCAAGAATCATGGCTCCAACAAGAGAGATGTCTCTTGAAACAAAAGAGAGGATTGTCAAACTTCTTAAAGAAGGTAACTCTTCACGCATGGTTGCCAAAGATGTGGGCTGTTCACAGTCAGCTGTATCTAATGCCGCTTTTCCAACTGCCAACGCGGCTGAGTTGGGCTGAGCCGTGCCGTGCTGAGTCGAGCTGAGCGGGGCTGTTGGAGTTGCATTTCGACTACAACCGCGCTGAACCGTGCTGGCTGGAAGTGGGTGGACACATTGGGTGGAGTTAGCGAAAGTGGTGGACGTCACGTGATGTCGTTATGCGGCGCAAACAGTGACATCAGTGATCTTTTAAGCGGTAGTCTCACGACCCAGATAGTAAACAATAAACATGGAGGACATGGAGTCGTTAGTGTTGCTGGTCTTGGTGCTGTGGCTTGTTGTCACCAACAACGCCAACAGATACTGGCAAGAGCGTATAGATGAGGCGAGGCGCATAAGGCTTCAGAAATTCTCGTAATTCGTAATTCTCCTTCTTCCGGGTTTACGGTGTTTACAGATCCCAGCGTGCTCGCGGGGCGTGTGTGGGCATGTGAGGACACTCCTCCTCACCAATCAGTGCACAGGGGAGTGTCTGCTCACGCCCCTAGCCCCACTCAGCTCGGTTTGGCTCGCTTCAGCCCCACTCCAAAACCGTGAGAGTTTTGGGTGCTAAGCAGGGCTGAAGCGAGCTGAGTCATGCTGTTCTTAGATAGTCGAAACGCGAGCCGTGTCGGGCTGAAGTGAGCTGAAGCGAGCTGAAGTGAGCTGAAAAAGGGTAGTGGAAAAGGGCCATAAGATATGGACCAAGTACAAACAGCATGGGAAGGTTTTTAAAGCCAAGCGTACTGGTAGACCAAGGAAGACATCAAAGTGTCAAGACAAAAAACTTAAGGCCATATGTCTTGAAAACCGAAAAAGTACAACAAAACAAATGAAGCATAAATGGGAGGAAGCTGGAGTCAATGTACAAGTATGTGACCGAACCGTGAGAAATCGCCTAAAGGAAATGGGATTTTCATATAGGAAAGCTAAAAGAAAACCATCATTGACACCTAAACAGAAAAGAACAAGACTACAATGGGCTAAGGAGAAGCAATCATGGACTGTGGATGACTGGCTGAAAGTTATCTTCAGTGATGAATCACGAATCTGCATTGGACAAGGTGATGATGCTGGAACTTTTGTTTGGTGCCGTTCCAGTGAGATTTATGAAGAGGACTGCCTGAAGAAAACATCCAAATTTCCACAATCCTTGATGATATGGGGCTGCATATCAGGCAAAGGCACTGGGGAGATGGCTGTGGTTACTTCTTCAATAAATGCACAGGTTTACATTGACATTTTGGACAGTTTTCTTATCCCTTCAATTGAAAAGATGTTTGAGGATGATGAAATAACTTTCCAAGATGACAATGCATCATGCCATAGAGCAAAAACTGTGAAAGCATTCCTTGGTGAAAGACACATCCAGTCAATGTCATGGCCTGCAAATAGTCCAGATCGCAACCCAATAGAAAACTTGTGGTGGAAATTGAAAAAATTGGTCCACGACAAGGCTCCGGCCTGCAAAGCTGATCTGGCAACTGCAATCAAAGAGAGCTGGCACCAGATTGATGAAGAATACTGTTTGTCACTCATCAAGTCCATGCCTAAGAGACTGCAAGCCGTTATAAAAGCCAGAGGTGGTGCAACTAAGTACTAGTGATGCGTTTTGAATGTTCTTTTGTTTGTCTGTTTTTCATGATTCCATATTTTTTCCTCAGAATTGAGTGATTCCATATTTTTTTCCCTGTGCTTGGTCTATAAAAGTAACATTTACTGACTTCCACAATGCTTTTTCTTCATTTATTTTAGTGTTTCTGAAGGCCAAGAAGGTGCACTTTGGAATGACTTTATTATTGTATCATGTTTGTGATCTGAGTTTGTTCTACAGAATAAAACGTGTGAATGAGTGCTCATCCAAGACTGGTGATTCCATACTTTTTGCCAGGGGTTGTAGTATTAGTTCAGCCAACTCAAGGTTGTTTTTGCATTTTTAAAATGGTGAATTACAATTTTTAAATTTCAACTAACTGATTAATTGAGAGAAAAGACAGGGATTTTTCTCTGGTGAATAATAGTAGATAAATGGAAAGCTCATCTGGCAAACGTTTCAGCACATTAAGCTCTTCAGTGATGCACAGGAGCTTGGAGTAAGCAAGGCCAATTACAGGAAGTCAGATTATATAAAGTAGCCTCGATTGTGTGCGTCGAAGCTCAGAATGAAGGGAAACGAGCAAAAAAGGACACTGAATTGTAAAAACTCCATCTGATAAAATTGCAGCTGTAAATGTCTTAAGAAAAGTCATTTCTGCACTTCCTATTTCCTTTTTCAATCCAGAGGGGGGAAAAAAAATCAGTGTTCTGAACAGATCTCTTAAATAACCGGAAATCTTTAGTCTCTTACTACCTTTATTTACGACATTCAGTCTGCTTCGAGAAAAAACAAAAAAATCAATATAGGCTGTGTTTCATTACATTACTCACATCAATGTGTCTGGGACTTTTTTTAAACCGGTTTCTATTATTATTATTATTATTATTATTATTTTATATAATTATTTCTTTTTGTATTGCCTCTAAAGCAGCATCTCAGCAACGCTGTTTTGCTTGAAGATTTCACTGGATCCTGACCAAAGGTTTTTGCTACACTGACATGTTGCTCTTCTGTGTTATTTGCATTTTTCATGTAAAATAAAGGATATTACTATTAAACAGAGAATGACTGCTCGAGGGTCAATCTGTAGGCAGTTAATAAAGGCGGGTATGACTGAGGGGGAGCAGAGACGAGTTGACTGAAAACAGTGAAGCAGAGGGTAAGGAGATGCAGGCAGACAGTAATTAGACTAAATATGCTTTTTAGCCTGAATAAAGGCTTATTCATCTGAAATATTTTGAAGAACAGAGGTGAAACCAAATCTACAGTGAACTCCAGAAGACGACACTGGGAAAGTGTTTATTATTATTATTATTCATCTCATCTCATTATCTCTAGCCGCTTTATCCTTCTACAGGGTCGCAGGCAAGCTGGAGCCTATCCCAGCTGACTACGAGCGAAAGGCGGGGTACACCCTGGACAAGTCGCCAGGTCATCACAGGGCTGACACATAGACACAGACAACCATTCACACTCACATTCACACCTACGCTCAATTTAGAGTCACCGGTTAACCTAACCTGCATGTCTTTGGACTGTGGGGGAAACCGGAGCACCCGGAGGAAACCCACGCGGACACGGGGAGAACATGCAAACTCCACACAGAAAGGCCCTCGCCGGCCCCGGGGCTCGAACCCAGGACCTTCTTGCTGTGAGGCGACAGCGCTAACCACTACACCACCGTGCCGCCCATTATTATTATTATTATTATTATTAGCTTTAATGGACCATTAACACATATATACAGTGGGGCAAAAAAGTATTTAGTCAGCCACCAATTGTGCAAGTTCTCCCACTTAAAAAGATGAGAGAGGCCTGTAATTTTCATCATAGGTACACTTCAACTATGAGAGACAGAATGGGGGGAAAGAATCCAGGAAATCATATTGGCGGATTTTTAATGAATTAATTGGTAAGTTCCTCGGTAAAATAAGTATTTGGTCACCTACAAACAAGCAAGATTTCTGGCTCTCACAGACTTGTAACTTCTTCTTTAAGAGGCTCCTCTGTCCTCCACTCGTTACCTGTATTAATGGCACCTGTTTGAACTCGTTATCAGTATAAAAGACACCTGTCCACAACCTCAAACAGTCACACTCCAAACTCCACTATGGCCAAGACCAAAGAGCTGTCAAAGGACACCAGAAACAAAATTGTAGACCTGCATCAGGCTGGGAAGACTGAATCTGCAATAGGTAAGCAGCTTGGTGTGAAGAAATCAACTGTGGGAGCAATTATTAGAAAATGGAAGACATACAAGACCACTGATAATTTCCCTCGATCTGGGGCTCCAGGCAAGATCTCACCCCGTGGGGTCAAAATGATCACAAGAACGGTGAGCAAAAATCCCATAACCACACGGGGGGACCTAGTGAATGACCTGCAGAGAGCTGGGACCAAAGTAACAAAGGCTACCATCAGTAACACACTACGCCGCAAGGGACTCAAATCCTGCAGTGCCAGACGTGTCCCCCTGCTTAAGCCAGTACATGTCCAGGCCTGTCTGAAGTTTGCTAGAGAGCATTTGGATGATCCAGAAGAGGATTGGGAGAATGTCATATGGTCAGATGAAACCAAAATAGAACTTTTTGGTAAAAACTCAACTTGTCATGTTTGGAGGAGAAAGAATGCTGAGTTGCATCCAAAGAACACCATACCTACTGTGAAGCATGGGGGTGGAAACATCATGCTTTAGGGCTGTTTTTCTGCAAAGGGACCAGGACAACTGATCCGTGTAAAGGAAAGAATGAATGGGGCCATGTATCGTGAGATTTTGAGTGAAAACCTCCTACCATCAGCAAGGGCATTGAAGATGAAACATGGCTGGGTCTTTCAGTATGACAATGATCCCAAACACACCGCCCCGACAACGAAGGAGTGGCTTCGTAAGAAGCATTTCAAGGTCCTGGAGTGGCCTAGCCAGTCTCCAGATCTCAACCCCATAGAAAATCTTTGGAGGGAGTTGAAAGTCCGTGTTGCCCAGTGACAGCCCCAAAACATCACTGCTCTAGAGGAGATCTGCATGGAGGAATGGGCCAAAATACCAGCAACAGTGTGTAAAAACCTTATGAAGACTTACAGAAAACGTTTGACCTCTGTCATTGCCAACAAAGGGTATATAACAAAGTACTGAGATGAACTTTTGTTATTGACCAAATACTTATTTTCCACCATAATTTGCAAATAAATTCTTTAAAAATCAGACAATGTGATTTTCTGGATTTTTTTCCTCATTTTGTCTCTCATAGTTGAGGTATACCTATGATAAAAATTACAGGCCTCTCTCATCGTTTTAAGTAGGAGAACTTGCACAATTGGTGACTGACTAAATACTTTTTTTGCCCATATATATATATATATATATATATATATATATATATATATATATATATATAATGTGTGTGTGTGTGTGTGTGTAATTTTTTTAAATCCCACTCCCCACCCACTTTTGTTTTCCTGAGAAGCTAAATAGAATTACATTAAATCTTTACAAAATGTGGCAGAGGCAATTCCTTCATGATCTCCACTGTGTGAGCTTTCAGAGCCTTGGATTACGGATCACTATTCAACCCCACTCAGCTAGCTTAGAGTCAGATCACTAGCACATGCCAGATCCAGCTGAACATGACAGAAAAACCTCCCAGACACTGCTGTAGATACAGAATCCTCCATCCATCGTTAAACTACAAGGTGCTTCCACGCTTCCACTCCAGCTGAGCTGCCAGCTCATCCATAAATTGTACTTTCTTAAATAATTTAATATGGTACACAAATTAATTATATTGCACATTTATTGCACAGATCTACTTACTTTCATCATTAACAGTGTATCCTAAAAACGTAGCTGCAATCAGCTTTTGATTTAACTATGGAAAATGTGATTATTAGGCCTGTAATGATATATCGTATGACTATAAATTGTGATCCAAATTTATGATGATTTGAATTGAAATAAAAACCGAATCGTGATTATTCTCAGGCTGTGTAATCTCTTAACATTTCCTCACTGTAATTGTATTTAGACAGCAGAGGGTACAATAATGTACAATCTTTGACTTGCAAGTGACGTCAAAGCAAAATAGAAACCTGGGTGTCGGCCATGTTGGTGGATATACAAATGTGGGGTCAAGCGACATTCCATACAAAACATAGTCATGCGTGCACAACTCTCTTTGTTTTTTCCGCTGCTTTAAGCAGTCTTTTAGCTCTGCCATATCTTTGTGTTGTGTACGATTGTGGTCACAACAGTACTCATGACCGTGGCATGTTCCGATTTTTTTAGAATTCCATCCGTGATTTGGAAAGGGGGCGAGGAAACTCTGAGGCTCAGTACGGCTGAACAACATCGGCAGAGCTGATCGAACAGAGGCGAAAACCAAAACAGCTCATGTTTGCAGGAATCATTTTATCTCAGGTGAGATTCAAAAGCTTTCTCAATAATATCATGGAAGAATTTTATTTCGTGTTGCAAGAACTTTGCTATAAAATGAGCGTTCTCTTGTCGTGATTCACTCGGTCGTTGTTATAATTTTAACACGTGTATTACCATTTCGCTTCTAGGAGCGCCAGCAAAATTATACGATAGAAACAATCCAGACTGGGCACCCACTCAGAAAATGGGCTATGTTTCGTCCAAGGTCAGACTAGAGTCTTCGGCAGCCGAACCAGATAGAACGCGATATCTGGGTACTCGATGGTCGGTGAAAGCGTCTTATCTTCAGAAAAGTATGACTTTTTTTAAATAATAAGGGTCAAAACCACACATATCTATCTTCTCTTTGTATCAAATCTTCACTCGACCGTTCAAATCGTGGTAATAGTGAGAAAATTCAGCATTGTTTACAGACACACTTTCAGTGGCTGCCATTCTAGTTGCTTTGTATATCCACCATCATGGCAGACACTCATGAAGTAGCACATTTTGATCACGTGGCTGCAAGTCATCTATAGCGGCAATGCATGTGACTTCACCGTAGGCAGAAGTAGCACAGCTCTAATGCCACGAAAACACACACACACACACACACACACACAGATCTAAAATGGGAAAGAGCTTTTGTGTGATTGACTGTACAAATCCATTTAATGATAAATACGAGCTCTCTTTTTACAGACTGCTGAAAGATAAAGAAAAGAGAAGCAACTGAAGGCAGCGCAAATGTTCATAAAAATATATTAAGAACAGACCTATTTGTTATTAGGTTTTTCATTTTTAATAAAAGGAATATTACAGTTCATAGGCTATTATATTTTACTCCAACTTTTACAAATGTGGGTGAATAATTATGGTTGGATATTTAAGAAAATGAAACAAAATGTGTTTTGTTTTATTATTTCCAAAAGGAATATTTAAATTGATAAAGAATAGGAAAATAAATTTTGCAGTCTTTGGAAATAAAATTTTCTTTCTTGAATTTTGTTTCAAAAATATAGTGGGAAAACTGAATCATGAACCCAATATTGGGAATCAAATTGAATCTAATCATGAATTGGTTGAATCATGCCTCGTGATTAGTCAATAACTTTTTTTTTTGCATTACTGGTAGACTAGTAAAAACTAGTCATTGCCCAACCCCTAGCATGAAGTTCAACTGAATTTTCATGGTTTTATATTACATACTGTCAAGTCCATAAATATTTGTTATTTTTGCCATCTCCCACAGTATATTGGAGTTGAAACTGAATAATGAGTATGGGCTCAAAATGCAGATTTTTAGCTTTATTTCACACCCTTCCCCACCCAATTTTTATATGGCCAAGGTACTTGAACCACTGGTGGCTCAGCTGTACCATAGCCAGGTGCATCGTGCCTTCATTATTATTTATCTCACAAGTATTCAGAGGAAAGGTCTACAGCACTGAGCTCTATATAAAATATGGAGAGCTCATAGTCTATTCCCTGCCGTAGAGACGAGTGAAGCCATCTGGCCACCATATTACCATTCCCATCGCGTGTATTTGGCTTATGTTAAACTGTGGTATCCGATCAAATTTGCCCCCCAAAAAAGTATCTCCTGACCTTTTTTTCCCCTTTCATTACGTTCTCTTATTTTCTCAACTTTACCCACATTCCTTACATATCGTTATAGTGCTCCCCTTCACTGTTATTGGTTTTTTTCCCCTTTTCCAGTTCAGTCACTTCCATATATATATATATATATATATATATATATATATATGTATATGTATATATATATTTTTTTTTTGGCGGCACGGTGGTGTAGTGGTTAGTGCTGTTGCCTCACAGCAAGAAGGTCTGGGTTCGAGCCCCGTGGCCGGTGAGGGCCTTTCTGTGTGGAGTTTGCATGTTCTCCCCGTGTCCGCGTGGGTTTCCTCCGGGTGCTCCGGTTTCCCCCACAGTCCAAAGACATGCAGGTTAGGTTAACTGGTGGCTCTAAATTGACCGTAGGTGTGAATGTGAGTGTGAATGGTTGTCTGTGTTTATGTGTCAGCCCTGTGATGACCTGGCGACTTGTCCAGGGTGTACCCCGCCTTTCGCCCGTAGTCAGCTGGGATAGGCTCCAGCTTGCCTGTGACCCTGTAGAAGGATAAAGCGGCTAGAGATAATGAGATGAGATGAGACACACACACACACACAGGTGAAATGCCCGTCCACAACCTCTGACCTGATGATTTGTACAGTTCACTGCTGCACATGCAGGCATTTTTCTTCAAATTTTTCTCACCAACTACATAAATAACTTGTCCAATTTTGTGCAGCTTCCAGTAGTCTAAATGACAGTTCCGCGCTGCGATGGGAGTGGTAAGATGGCAGCCAGCTGGCTTGACTCTGACGAGCCTATGAGCTCTCCAGATTTTATACAGAGCTCAGTGGTCTACAGTTAATCTGACTTTGGAATCTGTTTCTTTTAATTTGTGAAATACAAAGAGCCGTCACAGCCGGTCAAACAAGCCATCATTAGGCTGAAATCAAAACAAACCCATCTGAGAATAAAATCATTAGGTGTGGCCAAATAAACTATTTGGCAGTCTTTTTATTCTTTAAAAAAAATGCACTGATGAGATAAGGTACATCAAAAGACCTGGAGGACTACAGAAAACAACTGTGGTGGATGAGAGAAGAATTATTTCCCTGGTGAAGAAAATCCTCTCCAGAACAGTAGGCCAGATCAACAACACCCCTAGGAAGTAGGTGTATCTGTGTTAAGTCAACAATCTTTCACCAAAGTAAATACAGAGGGATTACCACAAGATCTAAACCATTGGTAAGCCTTGAAAACAGGAAGACCAGATTAAAGTTTGCCAAAAAGCATCTAGAATAAGCTCATACATTCTAGGACAACATCCTCTGGACAAATAAGACAAAGCTCAACTTGTACCAGAATGATGGGAAGAGAAGAATATGAACAAGAGAAGGAATTGCCCAAGATCTAAAGTATACCACCTCATATCATGGCATGGACATGCCAGTGGAACTGGTTCTCTTGTATTCCTTGATGATGTAACTGCTGACAAAAGCAGCAGGATGAATTCTGAAGTGTATAGGGCTATATCATCTGCTCACATTCATCCGAATTCTTCAAAACTCCTTGGGCAGCACTTTACAGTTCAAATGGACTTGAAGCACACTTTGAAATCAAGCCAAGACTTTTTAAAGGCAAAGAAATGGAATCTTCTGTGATGGTCAAGTCAATCAGTTGACCTGAATTCAAATGAGTATGTCTTTCATTTTCTGAAGGCAAAAGGTCCCAAGAACAAGTAGGAACTAAAGACAGCTGCAGTAAAGGCCTGGCAGAGCTTCACCAAGGAAGACATCCATTTTCATCACACAATGATGGCTTGCTTCATTGGCAGTGACAGCTCTTTGGATTTAACATAGAGAGTTAAGAGTAACATATTCCAAATTCAAATAGCACAACTGAAATGAACTCTAGACCTTTTATTTGCTTAGTTGTAAGTGAAATAATGAAAGATGAACAACTGCCTGGCCAAGAAACAGCTGAGCAGTCAACTGGGTTGCCATATAAAACACGCTATAATTCCTACACCTTTCACCTGATTGGGATATAAAGACCCTCAAAGTAAAGCTGATTGTTAAAATAACAATAACTTTATACAGTGGTATGCAAAAGTTTGGGCACCCCTGGTCAAAATTGCTGTTACTATGAACAGTTAAGCAAGTTGAAGATGAAATGATCTCCAAAAGGCATAAAGTTAAAAAATGACTCATTCCCTTTATATTTTAAGCAAAAACAATTTTTTTTTTATTTTCATCTTTTACATTTTCAAAATGACAAAAAAAGGAAAAGGGCCCGAAGCAAAAGTTTGGGCACCCTGCATGGTTAGTACCTAGTAACACCCCCTTTGGCAAGTATCACAGCTTGTAAACACTTTTTGTGGCCAGCTAATAATCTTTCAGTTCTTACCTGGGGGATTTTCACACATTCGTCCTTGCAAAAGGCTTCCAGTTCTACAAGTTTCTTGGGCTGTCTTGCATGCACTGCTCTTCTGAGAGCTATCCACAGATTTTCAATGATGTTTAGGTCAGGGGACTGTGAGGGCCAGGGCAAAACCTTCAGCTTGTGCCTCTTGAGGTATTCCATTGTAGATTTTGAGGTGTGTTTTGGATCATCGTCTTATTGTAGGACCCATCCTCTTTTTATCTTCAACTTTTTTACAGATGGTGTGATGTTTGCTTCCAGAATTTGCTGGTATTTATTCGAATCCATGCTTCCCTCAACCAGTGAAATGTGCCCTGTGCCACTGGCTGCAACACAACCCCAGAGCATGATCGATTCATACCCATGCTTCAGAGTTGGAGAGGCGTTCTTTTCCTGGAATTTGGCACCCTTTTTTCTCCAAACATACCTTTGCACATTGTGGCCAAAAAGTTCTATTTTGATTTCATCAGTCCACAGGACTTGTTTCCAAAATGCATCAGGCTTATTTAGATGTACATTTGCAAACTTCAGATGCTGAATTTTGTGGCTAGGATGCAGGAATGGTTTTCTTCTGATGACTCTCCCATGAAGGTCATAATTGTTCAGGTGTCGCTGCATAGTAGAACAGTGCACCACCACTCCAGGGTCTGCTAAATCTTTCTGAAGGTCTTTTGCAGTCAAACAGGGGTTTTTATTTGCCTTTCTAGCAATCCAACGAGCAGTTCTTTCAGAAAGTTTTCTTCATCTTCCAGACCTCACCTTGATCTCCACTGTTTCTGTTAACTGCCATTTCTTGATAACATTACGATCTGAGGAAACAGCTACCTGAAAACACTTTGCTACGTTCTTGTAGCCTTCTCCTGCTTTGTGAGCATCAATTATTTTATTATTCAGAATGCGAGGGAGTTGCTTAGAGGAGCCCATGGCTGTTGATTTTAGGGGCAAGTTTGAGGAGTCAGAGAATTTATACAGCTTTGAAATGAATGAATGAATGAATGAATGAATCCTTTATTATCACTGTACCAATGAAATTGACCATCAACCTGTCCTTACATACATACATACACATAATTGACAGAGGGGGAGTAGACAGGACAGGAAGACAGGGAAAAAAGAAAATTACAGAGTAACAAAAGGAAAAGAGAGGAGAAAAAAGCGACCCCCACCCTATGCTCCTGTGAAGAGTACAGTGTGGGAGCATTAAAAAAGCCTCAGCACATAAGCACAAAAAAAAAAAACACAAGTACACTTTACAACATGAAAACCACATAAGCACAAAATAACACAAGTACACATTACAACATGAAAACACGGGACTTGAGGGGGGGAAGGGGGGAGAAGGGGGGGTGATCAGGGGTGGTAAGGGGGGGTAGGGGCGAGGGGAGGGGAGAAGGTAGAGGTAACCCAGCGCAAGCAAGCAGCCGTCTGCTCCTGCAGCCATGAGGGCGCTGGTCACGCACCCGCTTGTCACACTGGGGGTGAAAACGGCAACCGCGGGAAGTGGGGGAAGGAATACGAGAGAGTGTCTAACAGCAGCATTCTCCAGGGGAACTGTTGTCCCAGCAACGACCTTGGCCAAGGCCAGTGCTGGCTAGGGAGCTGAAATAGATAAGATTGGAATTTGTTTGGTCTTAGCGAGCAGATGCATTCTTTTGCATGCTTACGCCGCATGTCCACTATGACCATCTTGGTCTCCAAAACGATCTAATTTCCACCGCAAAGCCGAAAGCTTCTCCAAGATATTATCCACGTTGCGGTTCAAGTTCTGAACAGCCATAGTCTGAGTGCCGACAGCTCTGCCCACCGCTTCAATCATGTCGGGCAGCTTTATGGGGCTTTGAACAGCTGTCACCGTTTTCTGATTTCCTCAATAAACCAGGACAATGCCTAATCCAATCAGCAAAAGTCCTGTAATCATGGTTCCGAATAGGTAGATGTCTTCAATGTCCTCCACAGAAAGAACCGCCAGGCACACGACCCGCCACTTCTCCCATGCGTCCATCGTGTAGCCGGCTGCGAACGTTCCAGCAGGACAGGCTGGTTCCCCCGAACCCAGGCTTCTCGTCGAGAAGATTGTGTCAATTGCGTGAAGAGACCAGTTTATCAATTCCATGGTTTTTAGTTCAGAGAGCAATGTGGAGAGAGTCTCTCAGAAATATAGACACTAGACAGACGAGACAGCAGAAGCAGGAAAGATAAGGGAGGGAGAGGGAGAGAATGCGACCGCCTTCCGCGAGAGCATGGAGAGAAAAAAATAGCACTTCTCCTGCTTTGTGAGCATCAATTATTTTATTATTCAGAATGCGAGGGAGTTGCTTAGAGGAGCCCATGGCTGTTGATTTTAGGGACAAGTTTGAGGAGTCAGAGAATTTATACAGCTTTGAAATCTGCATCATCTGACCTTTCCTAACGAGGAATTTGAACAAACCACAGCTCAATAAGCTAATTAAGGTCTGGAACCTTGGTAAAAGTTACCTGAGAACTCAAATGTATTGGGGTGCCCAAACTTTCACATGGTGTTCATTTTCTTTTTTCACTCTCCGATTGTACAAAACAAAAATAATACACAAATCTTGCAGAAAACGCTGAAAAGAAATGTGTCATCTTTATCTTTATGCCTTTTGGTGATCAGTTCATCTTCTGCTCACTTAACCATTCACAGTAACAGACATTTTCAGTAAGGGGGCCCAAACTTTTGCATGCCACTGTACTATTATGCCAATTAAATCAGCTAAAGCAGATGTGTGTTGGGGTTAGGGTGGAATCTTATCCTATTTGCTCCCTTTTTACTTTCTCAGGATATGCCAGAGCTACAGTATAGCTCAAAGATGCATTTATGGCTGAAGACTACAGCTGACTTGCTAACTTTAGGACTGCAGTTGCCATGAACAGTTTGCACTCAAGTTCCCATCAATAAACAGTTTATAACTTCACTGAAACAGACTTCATGTTAAAACTATAATGAATTTCTGGTTACACAGTTATACAGGGTGCTTCAAAACAATTGATATCATTTCACAATCTAATAACTTTGCCAATTCTCGTTTATCCATCCATCCATTATCTGTAGCCGCTTATCCTGTGCAGGGTCGCAGGCAAGCTGGAGCCTATCCCAGCTGACTACGGGCGAAAGGCGGGGTACACCCTGGACAAGTCGCCAGGTCATCGCAGGGCTGACACATAGACACAGACAACCATTCACACTCACATTCACACCTATGGTCAATTTAAAGTCACCAGTTAACCTAACCTGCATGTCTTTGGACTGTGGGGAAAACCGGAGCACCCAGAGGAAACCCACGCAGACACGGGGAGAACATGCAAACTTCATACAAAAAGCCCCCATCGGCTGGTGGGCTCGAACCCAGGACCTTCTTGCTGTGAGGCGACAATGCAAACTACTACACCACCGTACCGCCCCAATTCTTATTCAGTTGACCTCAAATTTTAACAGCATGTGTGGAAACAGGTCAAAATTTTGTCATCTCATCATCTCTAGCCACTTTATCCTGTTCTACAGGGTCGCAGGCGAGCTGGAGCCTATCCCAGCTGACTACGGGCAAAAGGCGGGGTACACCCTGGACAAGTCGCCAGGTCATCACAGGGCTGACACACAGACAACCATTCACACTCACATTCACACCTACGGTCAATTTAGAGTCACCAGTTAACCTAACCTGCATGTCTTTGGACTGTGGGGGAAACCGGAGCACCCGAAGGAAACCCACATGGACACGGGGAGAACATGCAAACTTCACACAGAAAGGCCCTCGCCGGCCACGGGGCTCGAACCCGGACCTCCTTGCTGTGAGGCGACAGCGCTAACCACTACACCACCATGCCGCCCTCAAAATTTTGTGTTTAATGTTTTTTGTTTTTATCTTTTTAGGTATAGAAATGCCATTCATTGGAAAAGAAAAGGCGTTGTGTGTGTTAGAGTATGCTCGAACACAGTCGAATAAGACTGTGCAGCATGCATTTACGAAAGAATTCTCCAAAAATGCGCCAACTGCAATGCAGATTTGGACGTGGCACAAAAAGTTCAAAGAGGAAGGCTGTCTGTGCAGGACAAAAGGATCTGGACAGCCACCAGCATCAGAAGAGACGGTCGAGCGAGCGGGTTTGCGAATATTGAAAATTTGTGAAATCGTTCATGGAATCCACATACCTTTGAATTTCTCGTTCAGATTTTGAGGAATAAAGCTTACATTGCTCAACATTAAGCCTGTTCAGTTTCATTTGCCTAGATTATGAGTTTCTGGGATATTTACATCTCAAATAATAACAAATTTTTTGAAACACCCTGTATTTTGTGACTCTATAGGACACAGTTATAGAAGCGAGTTATTTATAATCAAACTATCTGTTATCACCCAGATGAGGATGGGTTCCCTTTCGAGTCTGGTTCCTCTCAAGGTTTCTTCCTCGTGTCGTCTGGCAGAGTTTTTCCTTGGCACTCTCGCCACAGGCTTGCTCATTGGGGATAAAATTAGCTCATGTTTCAAGTCTTTAATTTTCTGTAAAGCTGCTTTGCGACAAGGTCTGTTGTTAAAAGCGCTATACAAATAAACTTGACTTGACTCTAGTTGTGGTTAAGATACATGCAAAAGGGAAAGATATTTCAGACAAAATTTTGCCATGTGAAGGGCTTTCCCAGGCTGCTACATCCATATAAATATTGAAAATAAAATATGTGCTGGCGGCAGGGTGGTGTAGTGGTTAGCGCTGTCGCCTCACAGCAAGAAGGTCTGGGTTCGAGCCCCGGGGCCGGCGAGGGCCTTTCTGTGCGGAGTTTGCATGTTCTCCCCGTGTCCGCGTGGGTTTCCTCCGGGTGCTCCGGTTTCCCCCACAGTCCAAAGACATGCGGTTAGGTTAACTGGTGACTCTAAATTGACCGTGAATGTGAGTGTGAATGGTTGTCTGTGTCTATGTGTCAGCCCTGTGATGACCTGGCGACTTGTCCAGGGTGTACCCCGCCTCTCGCCCATAGTCAGCTGGGATAGGCTCCAGCTTGCCTGCGACCCTGTAGAAGGATAAAGTGGCTAGAGATGAGAAAATATGTGCTGGCGGCAGGGTGGTGTAGTGGTTAGCGCTGTCGCCTCACAGCAAGAAGGTCTGGGTTCGAGCCCCGGGGCCGGCGAGGGCCTTTCTGTGCGGAGTTTGCATGTTCTCCCCGTGTCCGCGTGGGTTTCCTCCGGGTGCTCCGGTTTCCCCCACAGTCCAAAGACATGCGGTTAGGTTAACTGGTGACTCTAAATTGACCGTGAATGTGAGTGTGAATGGTTGTCTGTGTCTATGTGTCAGCCCTGTGATGACCTGGCGACTTGTCCAGGGTGTACCCCGCCTCTCGCCCATAGTCAGCTGGGATAGGCTCCAGCTTGCCTGCGACCCTGTAGAAGGATAAAGTGGCTAGAGATGAGAAAATATGTGCTGGCGGCAGGGTGGTGTAGTGGTTAGCGCTGTCGCCTCACAGCAAGAAGGTCTGGGTTCGAGCCCCGGGGCCGGCGAGGGCCTTTCTGTGCGGAGTTTGCATGTTCTCCCCGTGTCCGCGTGGGTTTCCTCCGGGTGCTCCGGTTTCCCCCACAGTCCAAAGACATGCGGTTAGGTTAACTGGTGACTCTAAATTGACCGTAGGTGTGAATGTGAGTGTGAATGGTTGTCTGTGTCTATGTGTCAGCCCTGTGATGACCTGGCGACTTGTCCAGGGTGTACCCCGCCTCTGGAATAGGCTCCAGCTTGCCTGCGACCCTGTAGAACAGGATAAAGCGGCTACAGATAATGAGATGAGATGAGAAAATATGTGCTTTGATGAAGTCAGTACAAATATTAAAATAAACGCTTTGCTTTGATAAAGTCAGCAGAAATTAGACCTAGAACTAGAGGCAGGTGAGGGATAACTAAAGGGTGTGAGTGGTATGTATCACTGGAGCTCATATGCCTGGTGTTGAGAGGAAGCAGGACCTGTAAAAATCCCTGTTCAAACTCCAGGATTGGTTGGTGAGCCGTGAACTGTCAAGGTGTTTCTAACAGGATTGTCCATATGACTAGTCTGTTGGTTTGGCTTGTTCCTTTGGGTAACTCTTTGTGCCTCAGCTGGAGCTGCTTCATTGCTCCTAGTCATGATACTTTTAAAGAGCACAGGATTCTCCTTTTACTAAAATGAACAGCTGGATTGCTTCCTTGGCAAGCTTACTATATGTTTCTGTTGTCTTATTGTTCCACTAACCCTTCTTATCAACACCAGCAGCTGCTCCCTCAGCACTGCAAACAATAAGCAAGCAGGGAGGTTGCAGTTTTAATTAGATCTCACAATAATGATCAGTTGGTTGACCTACATTAACATACAGTTAACTACAGTAAAAGCAACAGCAGGTTCAGGATGTCGCTATTGTTAGGATGTGTTATTTATGCAGCGAAGAATGCACCAAGCTTCCTTTAACAGCCCTATATGGGCTACAGAGTATATTTATAGTCACTGCTTTTTATGCTAGACCGTTATTGACAGAATGAAATAGATTGGAAACTGAAACTGAGACCGTGCAACATGGACAGAGGATGCAACATCTACAGCAGCATACACTGCGGACTTCTGCTACAACTCGGAGCTGTGTCACATTCAGAAGTTCGCTGATGACACAGCCATCGTGGGGTGTATAGGAGCCTGATGAGGGACTTTTCCATTTGGTGCAACAGGAACCACCTGCAGCTAAACACCTCGAAGACCAAGGAGCTGGTCATTGACTTTGGGATGTCCAGACCAAGGTCACGACCAGTTCTGATCGAGGGAGTCGAGGTGGAGGCTGTGGATTCCTACAAGTGCCTCGGGCTGTGGCTGGACAGCAAGCTGGACTGGACTTGCAACACCAACCACCTGTACAGGAAGGGACAGAGCAAGCTGTACTTCCTGAGGAGGCTGCAGCCCTTTAACATCTGCAGGAAACTCCTGTGGATGTTCTATCAGTCTGTGGTCGCCAGTGTCCTGTTTTACACCGTGGTGTGCTGGGGGGGGCAGCACATCCAAGAAGGACACATCCAGGCTGGACAAACTGATCAGGTGGGCCGGCTCTGTGGTCGGCATGAAGCTGGACTCTCTGGTGACAGTGGCAGAGGACTACGGACAAAACACTGAACATCATGGACGATGCCAGTCACCCTCTGCACACCGTCATCAGCAACCAGAGGAGCCTGTTCAGTGGCAGGACTAACAGACTTAAAAACTCCTTTGTCTCTCACGCCATCAGACTGTACAACTCCTCTCTGGGGGGGGAGACAGGAGGACAGAGGACAGGAAGGAGCAGTAGCCTACCCTGACAAAAAGCAATACTGGACAATGTGCAATATAAATGTGCAATATAATGTGCAATACCTCTACTGCTGGACTTTTTTCATATCTTTCTTTTTAATATTTGTATATGTAAATACTTAATTTATCTAGAAGTTTTCTCTATTTTCTATTCTCTGTTTATCCTGTAATGATGCTGCTGGAATTTTAATTTCCCTGAGGGAACCCTCCCAAAGGGTTCAATAAAGTTCTATCTAATCTAATCATAGGGGAGGTTCGTCTGCCATGGTCAACTCTGGACTCAGTAAACATGTGTGGATCAGCCTTTTTTAAGCTGGCTTGTCCCACTGATCAGACTATGAACTAGCGGAGAGGAATTAGATAGTGATGTGCAACCCATGGCTCTGAAAGCACTCTTTCATACAGCTCAGATCATGACAGAATTCAATTCACTCTGCCACATTGTAAGGATTTTATTTCATTTTATTTAGCTCTAAAATGCAACAGCACTAAGTGCAGCGGAATTCCTTCAGTAGCTGGCGGGAGGGTGATGAAACAGCTCGGCGAGGTCTCGCACACATCTTTCCACTACGTGCCAAGTCACACTAAAGTTTTAACAGTCTATAAAACCAAAAGCAAACAAAACAAAAGGTTTTTCCTCATTCAGTCTTCTACAGTCGATTGTAGAATTGGCATAATGGAGTCTGAATTACACTACAGGGCCAAAAATATGTGGATGTGTGACCATCACACCTACACTATAAGACCAAGAGTATGTGGACACCCCTGCTATTTATCAGAGAGGAACCATCAGGGCCTTCTCAGCCTTTGGAGAAGCCCAAACATATCAGCATTTCAGATGTTATATTTAATTTATTTCATTCTTTAATTGCTTTCATAATTTAATTTTAATTATTCTCTTCTAATTCAACCTCATTTTCTATCAAATTTGCTTCAGCAATGAAAGGGCTACTGTCCTGAAAACCTTAAAATAGAGTTATCCAATGAGATTTGTTTGTATGCTGTTTGTAGGCTGAGAAGAGTTTAGCGCTGGCTCACTCATTGGTTTGGACTTCACTGCCGGGACAGATGGCCATGGCAGTGTGTGTTTATGTCGGAAGTGACAGATGAATTAACCAATCAGATTTTGATTTATAGTGGGAGGGACCAAAAATTTAATCCCCCTCACCTTTCTTGAAGTCTAACACGAGTTTACCCGCGAGTCAGCGCAGCAGTGAAGTCACCTTCCAGACGGTGTAGCGTTCATCAGTCGTGTTAGCGAACGCTAATAAACCGGTGAAGCCAGTGCTATCGAGAGCAAGTAGCACAGGCTAACGACTGAGAAACTAAAATTTCTGTCTCCAGACTCTGTCTTCCACGCATGCTCGACGCAGGATTTTTCACTCAGATTTAAGTATTAATTTCCCGACATAATTTACTGAGTTATTTTTAAAAACAACATCGACAGCTACACACAACGGAGCTACCTGGCAGCCTGCCGCTAATCCCTTTCAAACTCCTTTGCCCTGTTGCTTTTTTGATGTGTCTGGCTAAGTTTTAGTTGAGCTCAAGTCCCATCAGGTGTCTCAGCTGCACCCACTGCTAACAGTTGTATACAATCAAACACACAGCCATGCAGTCTCCATCGACAAACACCAGTAGTTTCTACCCTGCTAGATCTGGCCCGGTCAACTGTAAGTGCTATTATTGTGAAATGGAAGTACCTACGAGCAACAACAGCTCAGTCATGAAGCAACAGGCCACACAAACTCAAAGTGGGGGCAAAAATCATCATGTAAAAACCACCATCTTCTGTTGCATTACTCACTACAGAGTTCTTGAATCTTGAATCTTGAATCAAACCCCTGGAAGCAACATCAGGACAAGAACTATGCATCGGGAGTTTCACAAAATGAGTTTCCAAGCTGATCTGCTTCACACAAACCTGAGATCACTATGTGCACTGCCAAGCGTTGGCTGAAGTGATGTATCAAGCTTACTATTTGGCAGTCTGGTAAATCTGGGTTTGCCAGGAGAACACTATTTACAGGAATGCATAGTGCCAGCAGTAGCGTTTGGTAGAGGAGGGATAATAGTCTGGAGTTGTTTTTCAGGGTTTGGGCCCATTAGTTCCAGTGAATGGTAATGTTAATGCTATAGCATACAAATATATTTTAGACAACTGTATTCTTCCATCAGTTTGGGGAAGGCCGTTTCCTGTTCCAACATAAAGACAAGTCCATTAAGACATAATTCGTCTCCAGTGGCCTGCACACAGCCTTGACGTCAATCCAACTGAACACTTTTCGGATAAATTAGAATGTTGACCGATTGCCAGACCTTTCCGTCCAACATCACTAGCTGACCTCGCAAATGCTCTTTTGACTTAATGGGCACAAATACCCACATACCCATTCCAAAATTTTGGAGTAAGCCTTCCCAGAAATGTGGAGGCTGTTATATCCTCCATATTAATGCCCATGGTTTTGAAATGGGATTTTCAACAAACTCGTGGGTGTGATGGTTAGATGTCAACATACGTTTGGTCATACAGTGTCCACCAAGCCCAAATTCATCCGTCAGACTGCCAGATAGCGATATATAATTCATCACTCCAACGAACACATTTCCACTGCTCCAGAGTCCAGTGGCAGCTCTTAACACCACTCCAGCTGACACTTGTGACGCATTGTGAATAGTGATCTCAGCCTTGTGTGCAGCAGCTTGGCCAAGGAAACTGATTTCAAGCACCCGACACACAGTTCTTTTGCTGATGTTGCTTCCAAGGGCAATTTGAAACTCTGTAGTAAGGAATGCAACAGAGGATAGGTGATTTTTTACACGTTACCATTTCAGCACTCGGCTGTCCAGCTGAGTGAGTTTGAGTTTGCATAGTCTACTGCTTCGTAGCTGAGCTGCTGTTGCTCCTTGACACTTCCATGATAACACTGGAGCAGATGTAGCAAAGCAGATATCTGACAAATTGACTTGTGGTAAAGATGGAATCTTTTGTTAGTGCCACATTTAAAGTCACTGAGCTCTTTAGTACGGCCCATTCTACTGCCAATGTTTGTCTATGCAAACTGCATGGCTATGTGCTTGATTTTATGCCACTGTTAGTAATAGGTGCAGCTGAAACACCTGAACTCAATAATTCGGATGGGTGTTGACATACTTTTGGCCATATGTTGTCTTTTCAGACTAACAAAGTACACTTAGCCTGCTTTCTTTTCCATTTTTTCACCACCCAGACAAGTCGACAGCTCCTCTAGGCTATGCAACCCCTACTCTTCACACAAGCTAATCGATTGGGACATATTGATAGGAATAAAATGGGAGACAAATTAAACACTAAACACAAAAGAGTACTGTTTGTGTTTGTTTGGTGGAGTTCAATTAATTAACATAGCTAGCGGTTTTCTCCCATCCAGCATCAAATACGTGTTCATGAGATCAGATTGGACTAGCTGGCCAGTTAACTCAATTACTAGAGATGGCACCAATCCAATACCCAGGATCAGTATCCAGCTAATTCCAGCAAAGATTGGTGGATATGGTATCATAGAAAAAAATATATACAGTACATACAGGGTGTTTCAAAAAATTTGATATCGTTTCACAATCTAATAACTTTGCCAATTCTTGTTCAATTGACCTCAAATTTTAACAGCACGTGTGAAAACAGGTCAAAATTTTATGTTTAATTTTTTTGTTTTTATCTTTTTAGGTATAGAAATGTCATTCACTGGAAAAGAAAAGGCGTTGTGTGTGTTAGAGTACGCTCGAGCACAGTCGAACAAGACCGTGCAGCGTGCATTTATGAAAGAATTCTCCAAAAATGCACCAACTGCAATGCACATTCGGACGTGGCACAAAAAGTTCAAAGAGGAAGGCTGTCTGTGCAGGACAAAAGGATCTGGATGACCACAAGCATCAGAAGAAACAGTCGAGTGAGCGGGTTCGCGAATATTGAAAATTTGTGAAATCGTTCATGGAATCCACATACCTTTGAATTTCTCATTCAGATTTTGAGGAATAAAGCTTATATTGCTCAACATTAAGCCTGTTCAGTTTCATTTGCCTAGATTATGTAGTTTCTGGGATATTTACATCTCAAATAATATCTAATTATTTGAAACACCCTGTATTTAATATGATCGTGTATAAAATGGAAAAAGATTGAAATTGGATTTGGAAAAGATTTGGGCACTATGAGTACTTAATTAACAGTGAGCTCATTATCATATACAGTGCGGCAAAAAAGTATTTAGTCAGCCACCAATTGTGCAAGTTCTCCCACTTAAAAAGATGAGAGAGGCCTGTAATTTTCATCATACTAGGTACACTTCAACTATGAGAGACAGAATGGGGGAAAGAATCCAGGAAATCACATTGTAGGATTTTTAATGAATTAATTGGTAAATTCCTCAGTAAAATAAGTATTTGGTCACCTACAAACAAGCAAGATTTCTGGCTCTCACAGACCTGTAACTTCTTCTTTAAGAGGCTCCTCTGTCCTCCACTCGTTTCCTGCATTAATGGCACCTGTTTGAACTCGTTATCAGTATAAAAGACACCTGTCCACAACCTCAAACAGTCACACTCCAAACTCCACTATGGCCAAGACCAAAGAGCCGTCAAAGGACACCAGAAACAAAATTGTAGACCTGCACCAGGCTGGGAAGACTGAATCTGCAATAGGTAAGCAGCTTGGTGTGAAGAAATCAACTGTGGGAGCAATTATTAGAAAATGGAAGACATACAAGACCACTGATAATCTCCCTCGATCTGGGGCTCCACGCAAGATCTCACCCCATGGGGTCAAAATGATCACAAGAACGGTGAGCAAAAATCCCAGAACCACACGGGGGGACCTAGTGAATGACCTGCAGAGAGCTGGGACCAAAGTAACAACGGCTACCATCAGTAACACACTACGCCGCAAGGGACTCAAATCCTGCAGTACCAGACGTGTCCCCCTGCTTAAGGCAGTACATGTCCAGGCCCGTCTGAAGTTTGCTAGAGAGCATTTGGATGATCCAGAAGAGGATTGGGAGAATGTCATATGGTCAGATGAAACCAAAATAGAACTTTTTGGTAAAAACTCAACTTGTTGTGTTTGGAGGAGAAAGAATGCTGAGTTGCATCCAAAGAACACCATACCTACTGTGAAGCATGGGGGTGGAAACATCATGTTTTGGGGCTGTTTTTCTGCAAAGGGACCAGGACGACTGATCCGTGTAAAGGAAAGAATGAATGGGGCCATGTATTGTGAGATTTTGAGTGAAAACCTCCTTCTATCAACAAGGGCATTGAAGATGAAACGTGGCTGGGTCTTTCAGCATGACAATGATCCCAAACGCACCACCCGGGCAACGAAGGAGTGGCTTCGTAAGAAGCATTTCAAGGTCCTGGAGTGGCCTAGCCAGTCTCCAGATCTCAACCCCATAGAAAACCTTTGGAGGGAGTTGAAAGTCCGTGTTGCCCAGCGACAGCCCCAAAACATCACTGCTCTAGAGGAGATCTGCATGGAGGAATGGGCCAAAATACCAGCAACAGTGTGTGAAAACCTTGTGAAGACTTACAGAAAACGTTTGACCTCTGTCATTGCCAACAAAGGGTATATAACAAAGTATTGAGATGAACTTTTGTTATTGACCAAATACTTATTTTCCACCATAATTTGCAAATAAATTCTTTAAAAATCAGACAGACAATGTGATTTTCTGGATTTTTTTTTCTCATTTTGTCTCTCATAGTTGAGGTATACCTATGATGAAAATTACAGGCCTCTCTCATCTTTTTAAGTGGGAGAACTTGCACAATTGATGACTGACTAAATACTTTTTTGCCCCACTCTGTGTGTGTGTGTGTGTGTGTGTGTGTGTGTGTGTGTGTGTGTATATATATAAAACATCACATCACAAAAATACCCAAATTTATCAAAACAATTCATTGATATCCTCATGAGTGACATATAGAGATTTATGTCACAGTTTTTGTTCTCTAGGTCCTGGATGTTGCTTGTATAAAAAATACGAGTGGCATATTTCCCAGTAAAACACTCGTGTTGATCTAATATATAGTTATCATTCATTTTTTTCTTTTACGCCTTTTTGATTGGCTGAGCAAACTACAAATAACTGCTTATAAACATTGGTCTGCTCATGCACAGTTACTTCGCCCTTTTGTATTTCGAGTTTTATGAGATGTAAATAAAACAGTGATTGCATCTTATTTGTTTGTTATGGCGTGACTTGTTGCGCAAACTTTATTTCAGTATTTTAAAAAATGGATAAAAATTATTGCACTTGGTTTTCACAAAATATCATAATTTGTTATTTATACACACACACACAGTGGTGCTTGAAAGTTTGTGAACCCTTTACAATTTGCTATATTTCTGCATAAATATGACCTAAAGCATCATCAGGTTTTCACACAAGTCCTAAAAGTAGATAAAGGGAACCCGGTTAAACAAATGAGACAAAAATATCATACTTGGTCATTTATTTATTGAGGAAAATGATCCAGTATTACATATCTGTGAGTGGCAAAAGTATGTGAACCTTTGCTTTCAGTATCTGGTGTGACCCCCTTGTGCAGCAATAACTGCAACTAAACGTTTCCGGTAACTGTTGATCAGTCCTGCACACCGGCTTGGAGGAATTTTAGCCCGTTCCTCCGTACAGAACAGCTTCAGCTCTGGGATGTTGGTGGGTTTCCTCACATGAACTGCTCGTTTCAGGTCCTTCCACAACATTTCCATTGGATTAAGGTCAGGACTTTGACTTGGCCATTCCAAAACATGAACTTTATTCTTCTTTAACCATTCTTTGGTAGAACGACTTGTGTGCTTCGGGTCGTTGTCTTGCTGCATGACCCACCTTCTCCTGAGATTCAGTTCATGGACAGATGGCCTGACATTTTCCTTTAGAATTCACTGGTATAATTCAGAATTCATTGTTCCGTCAATGATGGCGAGCCGTCCTGGCCCAAATGCAGCAAAACAGGCCCAAACCATGATACTACCACCACCATGTTTCACAGATGGGATAAGGTTCTTATGCTGGAATGCAGTGTTTTCCTTTCTCCAAACCTAACACTTCTCATTTAAACCAAAAATTTTATTTTGGTCTCATCCGTCCACAAAACATTTTTCTAATAGCCTTCTGGCTTGTCCACGTGATCTTTAGCAAACTGCAGACGAGCAGCAACGGTTTTTTTTGGAGAGCAGTGGCTTTCTCCTTGCAACCCTGCCATGCACACCATTGTTGTTCAGTGTTCTCCTGATGGTGGACTCATGAACATTAGCTAATGTGAGAGAGGCCTTCAGCTGAAGTTACCCTGGGGTCCTTTGTGACCTTGCCTACTATTACACGCCTTGCTCTTGGAGTGATCTTTGTTGGTCGACCACTCCTGGGGAGGGTAACAAAGGTCTTGAATTTCCTCCATTTGTACACAATCTGTCTGACTGTGGATTGGTGGAGTCCAAACTCTTTAGAGATGGTTTTGTAACCTTTTCCAGCCTGATGAGCATCAACAATGCTTTTTCTGAGGTCCTCAGAAATCTCCTTTGTTCGTGCCATGATACACTTCCACAAACATGTGTTGTGAAGATCAGACTTTGATAGATCCCTGTTCTTTAAATAAAACAGGGTGCCCACTCACACCTGATTGTCATCCCAGTGATTGAAAACACCTGACTCTAATTTCACCTTCAAATTAACTGCGAATCCAAGAGGTTCACATACTTTTGCCACTCACAGATATGTAATATTGGATCATTTTCCTCAATAAATAAATGACCAAGTGTAATATTTTTGTCTAATTTGTTTAACTGGGTTCTCTTTATCTACTTTTAGGACTTGTGTGAAAATCTGATGATGTTTTAGGTCATATTTATGCAGAAATATAGAAAATTCTAAAGGGTTCACAAACTTTCAAGCACCACTGTGTGTGTGTCTGTCTGTATATATATATATATATATCATCTCTCATCTCATTATCTCTAGCCGCTTTATCCTGTTCTACAGGGTCGCAGGCAAGCTGGAGCCTATCCCAGCTGACTACGGGCGAAAGGCGGGGTACACCCTGGACAAGTCACCAGGTCATCACAGGGCTGACACATAGACACAGACAACCATTCACACTCACATTCACACCTACGGTCAATTTAGAGTCACCAGTTAACCTAACCTGCATGTCTTTGGACTGTGGGGGAAACCGGAGCACCCGGAGGAAACCCACGCGGACAACATGCAAACTCCGCACAGAAAGGCCCTCGCCGGCCACGGGGCTTGAACCCGGACCTTCTTGCTGTGAGGCGACAGCGCTAACCACTACACCACCGTGCCGCCCCTATATATATATATATATACACACACACACACACATTATATATCTCAACATTTGAACATTCCCACCTCTCAGTGTTTTCACACATCTTTTAAGATTACACTACAGATGTCTGTTAAAGATATCACTTTGCAGGTACAAGCAGAGAAAAAGGTTTTTTTTTGTTTTTTTTTTACCCTCTCCTACATATACTAAGGGTGCTGGAATGTTCTGGCACATTCCAGCGTACTTGAAGCCCTGTGTACAAGTGAACCATGAACTTGGAAATGTTCACATTTTCAGAGGAAATGTGAGACAGCGGGTGAGTCATGCTACATAGCGACGTTAAAAATTAGAGACAGATGGGAAGATGACTGGAGTGGAGTTCTCCCCAAGCCCACGACGACATCATGATGATGATGATCTACTGTTAATCTATGTGCAGCCATGGCGCTGTTTAGAACACTTCACACCTTCTAGCCCTCTCCTTTTCACTAATGGTGGAAACCTTATGAAAAATTAAAGAGCATGACCACAGCTAAGGCCAAAGAGGATGCTCTTTATGGAGTTCTCATATCATCAGACACCTCACAATACTCATGCTTCTCTAATTTGTGTCTGAGGCAGATGTATCATTTGATGATTTGTTGGATGTCTGGCTCCACCGTAAACATTTGTGTCTGGGGTTAGGCACTGAGAGGACTGTGGATTGCTGCAATTGCAATGCCATGTTGCCATGGTAAGTGCAAAAGGCAGAGGCAGCCTGACAAAAGCGAGTGAGCTACTGAAATCAGACGGGGGGTTTCAGATAATATAGTGCTTTCATATTAAAAACAAAATGTGTATATGAATGCTTGGGAAAATGTTTGTATGAAAGTTAAGCATCTCTCTCTCTTTTATTTTTTAATAAGTTGCTCACTGTAAAAGTTCTGCTGAATAACTGAATAAATAAATGAATGTAAATCCTAGTAAGATTAACTGACTGACATTAATACGATTGCTATGAAGAAAGTGGTCATGGCATCAGTGCTCGCTACAGGCTTCGGAAAGAGGAGAGATTTGCAGAATTACTGACAATTAGCTGTTACAGGCTGATGACTAAAAGCAGTTAGTTTTACATTACATTTCAGCTGGCTAAATTCATCCCATCTGCTATGGAATAATCCCAGGATATTTCGCAGCGCATTACTGAGGTGGACATGTGTTTTGCTAATCGCATTCGATTAGCAAAGCAAAGCACAAATCCAGGTTATGATTGATCGTTGATATTCTTTTCTAACGACATATACAGTGGGGCAAAAACGTATATAGTCAGTCACCAATTGTGCAAGTTCTCCCACTTAAAAAGATGAGAGAGGCCTGTAATTTTCATCATAGGTACACTTCAACTAAGAGACAAAATGAGAAAAAAAAATCCAGAAAATCACATTGTCTGATTTTTAAAGAATTAATTTGCAAATTATGGTGGAAAATAAGTATTTGGTCAATAACAAAAGTTCATCTCAATACTTTGTTATATACCCTTTGTTGGCAATGACAGAGGTCAAACGTTTTCTGTAAGTCTTCACAAGGTTTTCACACACTGTTGCTGGTATTTTGGCCCATTCCTCCATGCAGATCTCCTCTAGAGCAGTGATGTTTTGGGGCTGTCGCTGGGCAACACGGACTTTCAACTCCCTCCAAAGGTTTTCTATGGGGTTGAGATCTGGAGACTGGCTAGGCCACTCCAGGACCTTGAAATGCTTCTTATGAAGCCACTCCTTCGTTGCCCGGGCGGTGCGTTTGGGATCATCGTCATGCTGAAAGACCCAGCCACGTTTCATCTTCAATGCCCTTGCTGATGGAAGGAGGTTTTCACTCAAAATCTCACGATACATGCCCCCATTCATTCTTTCCTTTACACAGATCAGTCGTCCTGGTCCCTTTGCAGAAAAACAGCCCCAAAACATGATGTTTCCACCCCCATGCTTCACAGTAGGAATGGTGTTCTTTGGATGCAACTCAGCATTCTTTCTCCTCCAAACACAACAAGTTGAGTTTTTACCAAAAAGTTCTATTTTGGTTTCATCTGACCATATGACATTCTCCCAATCCTCTTCTGGATCATCCAAATGCTCTCTAGCAAACTTCAGACGGGCCTGGACATGTACTGCCTTAAGCAGGGGGACACGTCTGGTACTGCAGGATTTGAGTCCCTGGCGGCGTAGTGTGTTACTGATGGTAGCCGTTGTTACTTTGGTCCCAGCTCTCTGCAGGTCATTCACTAGGTCCCCCCGTGTGGTTCTGGGATTTTTGCTCACCGTTCTTGTGATCATTTTGACCCCACGGGGTGAGATCTTGCGTGGAGCCCCAGATCGAGGGAGATTATCAGTGGTCTTGTATGTCTTCCATTTTCTAATAATTGCTCCCACAGTTGATTTCTTCACACCAAGCTGCTTACCTATTGCAGATTCAGTCTTCCCAGCCTGGTGCAGGTCTACAATTTTGTTTCTGGTGTCCTTTGACAGCTCTTTGGTCTTGACCATAGTGGAGTTTGGAGTGTGACTGTTTGAGGTTGTGGACAGGTGTCTTTTATACTGATGATGAGTTCAAACAGGTGCCATTAATACAGGTAACGAGTGGAGGACAGAGGAGCCTCTTAAAGAAGAAGTTACAGGTCTGTGAGAGCCAGAAATCTTGCTTGTTTGTAGGTGACCAAATACTTATTTTACCGAGGAATTTACCAATTAATTCATTAAAAATCCTACAATGTGATTTCCTGGATTCTTTCCCCCCATTCTGTCTCTCATAGTTGAAGTGTACCTACAGTATGATGAAAATTACAGGCCTGTCTCATCTTTTTAAGTGGGAGAACTTGCACAATTGGTGGCTGACTAAATACTTTTTTGCCCCACTGTAGCAGGATCCAAAAGTCAGAGACCATGATTGAAAATGCTTCAACTTTGTATTCTTTTCCAATTTCATACATTTTTTAAAAAAATTACAAATTAGATGATCAGCAACAACTTAGTAGAAGCTTAAAAATAGTGACCTGAATTTCATAATTTCTTCGTGTTAGATATATTAATGAATCCCACTTTTGTATAAGAGACAATGTGCACTCAAGCTGTCTTTGGCAGCACGGTTTTGGCGGCACGGTGGTGTAGTGGTTAGCATGGTCGCCTCACAGCAAGAAGGTTCCGGGTTCGAACCCAGCAGCCAGAGGGCCTTTCTGTGTGGAGTTTGCATATTCTCCCCATGTCTGCGTGGGTTTCCTCCGGGTGCTCCAATTTCCCCCACAGTCCAAAGACATGCAGTTAG
The DNA here is from genome assembly GCF_027579695.1 of Neoarius graeffei. NCBI lineage: Eukaryota > Metazoa > Chordata > Actinopteri > Siluriformes > Ariidae > Neoarius > Neoarius graeffei. Next base: position 67,962,781 of record NC_083580.1, on the reverse strand, counting down.
GTTGATGTGGGGCGGCCTTGGGCTGAGGTGCCCTTGAGCAAGGTACCGAACCCCTGACTGCTCCCTGGGTGCTCTGGTGTGGCTGCCCACTGCTCTGTGCGTGTGTTCACTGCTTCAAATGGGTTAAATGCAGAGGATGAATTTCACTGTGCTTGAAGTGTGCATGTGACGAATAATAATAAAGGTTTCTTCTTCTTTGGTCTGAGTCAAACTTGATGATCAACCAAGTTAGATCAAATTGTCTGTTTCCATGGAAGGGATGAGACTCTGACCTTTTTTTTTTACAAAGGAATTAACACGGTCAATATCACAAATTTGCTTACATTCAAGTAATGACTTTGATATAGTTCGCAATATTGAATATCAAAATTCTTAAACTTTCTTAATTCTTTCTTAATTCTTTCTTAATTAATTTCTTAATTTTGAATTCTTAAAATTCAAAAACTTTATCTGTCTGGTGTATGTGTTTCAGCTGAACACAAGTCTAAAACAAATTGTTTTGGACTACTTATCAATAATTCTACTTTTAATGACCACTATAACTGCTCTTTTTGTATTTTGTTTATGTTTGGTCAGAAGTTTCCCTCACTCTTTCGACCTCTGTAGATATGTATGGTGCTCTGGGAAAACCCATCGGATGGCTATGTTTAAAACTGTCAATTTTTTTCAAACCGCAAAAATTCGAGGGTGCAAGTGGATATATGTGAGGTGGCCTGTGAAAATCCACTGGCTGTCACATGGTTTTTATGACTATAATATATTTTATGACCACACCTTTAAGAAATAGGGCGGCACGGTGGTGTAGTGGTTAGCACTGTCGCCTCACAGCAAGAAGGTTCTCGGTCTGAGCCCAGCAGCCAGCAAGGGCCTTTCTGTGCGGAGTTTGCATGTTCTCCCCGTGTCTGTGTGGGTTTCCTCCGGGTGCTCCGGTTTCCTCCACAGTCCAAAGACATGCAAGTTAGGCTAATTGGTGACTCTAAGTTGACCGTAGGTGTGAATGTGAGTGTGAATGGTTGTTTGTCTCTATGTGTCAGCCCTGTGATGACCTGGTGACTTGTCCAGGGTGTACCCCGCCTCTCGCCCATAGTCAGCTGGGATAGGCTCCAGCTTGCCCGCAACCCAGCACAGGATGAGCGGCTACAGATAATGGATGGACCTTTAAGAAAATATAAATATATTTGACTAAACCAACATGAAAAATGTTTTTATTTACTATTGAAATATGCCTAGGAAAACTTCCTGGCAATATGCACTTGTGTACAGGGTCAGTTTTACAAACACAGTGGTTAAGCAATAGGTCTAACAGGCTGATGGAGTTCAATCTGGGGTGGAGGATGTAGTAAAAAACAGAGTACATTTCTGATATAGTTGAAAAACATTTGCATAAGGGAAAAACTCTAGTGCACATATACATATACGAGGTTTTGTTGATTTTTGGTGGCATCACTAATAAATATATTTAACTGACATTAATTATATACTTGTCTAATCTTAGCTAGTCAAACATGCCCTGATGGACTTTATTTCATATTATTGGACTCAAAATATTCTTAAAGGAGAACTGAAGGCAATTTTTTTTTCAAAATTCTATTTCTCATTTTATTAAATATAGGAATGCATTTTTGATCGATATTTTGTCACTGCTATAGCAAGTTATGAGTGTTTGAAATATGCTCTGTAATATATCAGTCCATATGTCAAAGCAATGGCCGTAAACAAGATTCGCTGAGACCTGTGCGAGACATCGTAGGACGGAAGTAAAACGTACAGCGGAAATCAAAGTGACCGACATCTGCCAACGTCGTCAAAAGACACGTGCGCCCTCTTTCGAATGCTGATGTAATCAAGCCGGAAGTTTTGTTTGTTTTGATAGCAATCAGGAAAGTTTGAAAAAAGTCGGCAGTAAGTAATCGTCATTTAGGGCCCGTTTACACGAGGACGCTGTCGGGTAAAAACGACTAAATATTTTATCAGAAGTGCCTTTCGTCTACACGGGGACGGCGTTTCCGAGGCTGAAAAACGGAAAAAATTGAAAACATCTTCCAGAGTGGATAAGTTAAAAACAGCCCCCGTTGCATATCCGTCTAAACTACCCAATACGCGAAACTCTGCTCGGATCTGCTCACGTCGGGTACGCGTTTACGTCATACATATGTCATATACTGTACATGCCAGCCCGGAAAGTAAGAAAGTAAGTAAAAAAGTAAGAGCATGTCTGATTACATCGATCCAACGGACCTTCAAGCTGCTCTGGCAGCTTTAATAAACGTCCAGGAGTCCTTCGAACATCTATACCGAATCTGCACATATACCGTTAATGAACAGAGGCGGGTATAGTATGCTCTTACTTTTTTACTTACTTTCTTACTTACCATAGCCAGAGTAGTCAAAGTTTTCGCGGCACAGATGTGCAGATCAGACAAGACGGAAGACGTTGCGCATGCGTGCAGACATAGCGGAGGTCTTTCACAGCACCACCTAGCCGCCTGGCATGCACATCCAATTGAATTCCACACATTTATGCGTCACCGTATAGACGCAGATTTCCTCCTTGAAAACGGTCGTGTAGACGCGGAAAAAAGTGAGAACGAAAACGGACTTTTGCGTTTTTGTTTCAGACCGTCCCCGTGTAAAGTGGGCCTTAAACTGGTTTTAATGGCTCATGTACCATTTTATACATGAAGAGAAGGCTCTTTGTGTGTATTTCTCCATGTTAACTCATGGCAGCGTACTCTGATGATAAAACGCGGAGCACCTCCACAAAACTCTGGCAGGTCTGAAAACCTGCCAGCTAACTGTGATTTTCCTCACACAACGAATGTCACACTTTAATCAAGTTGTTGAATAGGCATGTGATAAAGAGAAACAGACTTCAACCTAATAAATTCAGTTTGTCTTCAGATGGATGCCAGAAATGTCTGTGATGCTCCTGTCATGCAGTTAGAATTGAATCTTTAAAAGCATTTTTACGCCTTTTCACTTTCAAAATGCTATGACTTTACTCATGGTTAAGACGCGTACAAAAGAGAAAAGAATTTCAGGTTGTAGTTTCTATATTTCGTAGGCAATGTCAAACATTTACTACATAAAGGGTTTTCCCAGAACGCCGGACATATTCACTGACTTACGGTCCTGAGCGAACTGCAAATCCCAGCTATACAGCAATGCACAGAAAGAACACTGACTGCTCTTTTTTTTCTTTTTTAAATCAAAGAAATCTTGCACTGGAAAATAAATGAAAAGAAAAAGCCAGTGTTTCTCTCACAGACTGATCAATCTAGCAGCTTTTGATCTGGCAGCTCAGTCAGAGAGCAGGTTGAGGAAAAATGAGTTGGTTCCTTCGGTGGGCTAAAATGGTTCCAGCCTGTATTATGTGTGCTTTTTTCCTTTTGTCTTCTGCAATAGTACTTGTCTTGTGCAAAACCAATGCTGTGTTTCCTGCTCAAAAGCCCAGCAGCATAGCTACCATGGTGGGAAGCTGCTCATGCACTCAATTTTGATTTTTGCTTTTTTTTGTATTTGGTTTGACATTTTAAAAAAGCAGTTTCGTCTTTATTTTTTTTTTTACCTCTAATTGTATAATGTCAGTTCATTCCTGAGTCCATGCTGGTCACCAGTTAAGAGCACTTCAATGTGACCAGTGTGATTCATCACCAATTTTCATGCACAGTTTCCTGCTCATCTTTCTTATTTTTTTTTCCATATTTAAGGTCAAATATTTTACCCAAGAATTGATACAGTGATTTTCTTCATATGGGCGCATTGCCATGGCTAAGTTCCTGGTGCTACACTTTCTTTTGGTTTTATAAATACACGAAGCTGTTCGGGGGTAATGGTAACATTTCAACAAGATAATTATGTTGTTAAAGTGGATTTGCTGCTAGATTTGGTGACTTTTTAAACTTCTTTCATGACATTATTTCAAGAAAGTGATTGTCCTGCACTTTATCATCTCTCCGGCTAACATGACCAACCAATCCCTGCTCAGTATCATTTCCTAGCGCCCAATCCCTGCTCAGCATCATTTCCTAGCGTCCAATCCCTGTTCAGCATCGTGTCCTAACATCCAATCCCTGATCAGCATCGTGTCCTAACATCCGATCCCTGATCAGCATTGTGTTCTAATGTCCGATCCCTGCTCAGCATCGTTTCCTAATGCCCAATCCCTGATCAGCATTGTTTCCTAATGTCCGATCCCTGATCAGCATTGTGTCCTAATGTCCGATCCCTGCTCAGCATTGTGTCCTAATGTCCGATCCCTGCTCAGCATTGTGTCCTCATTGTGTCCTAGCGTCCGATCCTGGATCAGCATTGTGTCCTGATGTCCGATCCTGGATCAGCATTGTGTCCTAATGTCCGATCCCTGCTCAGCATTGTGTCCTAATGTCTGATCCCTGCTCAGTATTGTGCCCTAATGTCCGATCTCTGATCAGCATTGTGTCCTAGCGTCCGATCCCGGATCAGCATTGTGTCCTAATGTCCGATCCCTGATCAGCATTGTTTCCTAATGTCCGATCCCTGATCAGCATTGTGTCTTAATATCCGATCTCTGATCAGCATTGTGTCCTAATGTCCAATCTCTGATCAGCATTGTTTCCTAATGTCCGAACTCTGATCAGCATTGTGTCCTAATGTCCGATCCCTGCTCAGCATCGTTTCCTAGCATCCGATCCCTGCTCAGCATCGTTTCCTAGCATCTGATTCCTGCTCAGCATCGTGTCCTAACGTCCGATCTCTGATCAGCATCTTTTCCTAATGTCCAATCCCTGATCAGCATTGTTTCCTCATGTCCGATCCCTGATCAGCATTGTGTCCTAATCTCCGATCTCTGATCAGCATTGTTTCCTAATGTCCGATCTCTGATCAACATAGTGTCCTAGCGTCCGATCCCTGATCAGCATTGTGTCCTAATGTCTGATCCCTGATCAGTATTGTGTCCTAATGTCTGATCCCTGATCCGCATCGTTTCCTAATGCCTGATCCCTGATCAGTATTGTGTCCTAATGTCCAATCTCTGATCAGCATTGTTTCCTAATGTCCAATCTCTGATCAGCATTGTTTCCTAATGCCCAATCTCTGATCAGCATCGTGTCCTAATGTCCAATCTCTGATCAGCATTGTTTCCTAATGTCCAAGCTCTGATCAGCATCGTGTCCTCACGTCCAATCTCTGATCAGCATTGTTTCCTAATGGCACACACACTGAACGACTGCTCATGGTATCAAACCACCCAGCATGGATTATTTTTGTAAAAAAGCAAGGCCTAATGCATGTTATTCCACTTAAACTACGGCAATTTGCCAATAATTACATTTTTTCATTCATTAATGATCGATACACTGCACTTTTTATCCATTTAATGTTATGGAACGTCCACAGGACAGCTTATTTCCTGTTTATCACTTACATTATCGTGGCTGTAAACAAACAGTCACTCCCTTGCCAAAACACAATTTGTCATGTGTCAGAAAATGTACTGACTATTACAAAACTCTGACACTGGCATTCCCTAAATGTTACATAAACAAAGAAACAAAAATTCCATATCAGTAATAATAATGATAATAATATGTTTTTCTTTGTTAAATATGAGCATGCTTTTGTATCTCTTTATTCTTAGGTTTAGATTAGGTGGAGTAATGAGCTGTTACTATGGAAACAAGAACCTATTAGAACAAGCTCATTCGTATAAACCTTTTATTTGTGCTATAGCTGTTAGTTCTTTTTGAGAATTCAACTCTGCTGAGGTATAAAAGCGAGTTATTCCATCTCTAACAATTTCTTTTGTGTCTTTCACAACTACCGCCGCGTTCTTCTGTCTGCATTTTTAATAGAAATGAAAACCGAGTATTTTGTAAATATATAAATAGTTTGTGCCGTGCCATGACAACATGACGAACATATTCATAAGAAACAATGTTATTTTATAGTCTGCTCAAACTCTATGCGGAAAATCTTCTTCATGTACCACGTTCTGATATCCAAATGATCATGACGAATCAATGAATATGCAAGCATGACATCATGTCGCAACTTTTTTTGTGTGTGTGTGTGCATACATTAGCTACAACCCCGATTCCAAAAAAGTTGGGACAAAGTACAAATTGTAAATAAAAACGGAATGCAACAATTTACAAATCTCAAAAACTGATATTGTATTCGCAATAGAACATAGACAACATATCAAATGTCGAAAGTGAGACATTTTGAAATTTCATGCCAAATATTGGCTCATTTGAAATTTCATGACAGCAACACATCTCAAAAAAGTTGGGACGGGGCAATAAGAGGCTGGAACAGTTAAAGGTACAAAAAAGGAACAGCTGGAGGACCAAATTGCAACTCATTAGGTCAATTGGCAATAGGTCATTAACATGACTGGGTATAAAAAGAGCATCTTGGAGTGGCAGCGGCTCTCAGAAGTAAAGATGGGAAGAGGATCACCAATCCCCCTAATTCTGTGCCAACAAATAGTGGAGCAATATCAGAAAGGAGTTTGACAGTGTAAAATTGCAAAGAGTTTGAACATATCGTCATCTACAGTGCATAATATTATCAAAAGATTCAGAGAATCTGGAAGAATCTCTGTGCGTAAGGGTCAAGGCCGGAAAACCATACTGGGTGTCAGTGATCTTCGGGCCCTTAGACGGCACTGCATCACGTACAGGCATGCTTCTGTATTGGAAATCACAAAATGGGCTCAGGAATATTTCCAGAGAACATTATCTGTGAACACAATTCACCGTGCCATCCGCCGTTGCCAGCTAAAACTCTATAGTTCAAAGAAGAAGCCGTATCTAAACATGATCCAGAAGAGCAGACGTCTTCTCTGGGCCAAGGCTCATTTAAAATGGACTGTGGCAAAGTGGAAAACTGTTCTGTGGTCAGACGAATCAAAATTTGAAGTTCTTTATGGAAATCAGGGACGCCGTGTCATTCGGACTAAAGAGTAGAAGGACGACCCAAGTTGTTATCAGCGCTCAGTTCAGAAGCCTGCATCTCTGATGGTATGGGGTTGCATTAGTGTGTGTGGCATGGGCAGCTTACACATCTGGAAAGACACCATCAATGCTGAAAGGTATATCCGGGTTCTAGAGCAACATATGCTCCCATCCAGACGACGTCTCTTTCAGGGAAGACCTTGCATTTTCCAACATGACAATGCCAAACCACATACTACATCAATTACAGCATCATGGCTGCGTAGAAGAAGGGTCCGGGTACTGAACTGGCCAGCCTGCAGTCCAGATCTTTCACCCATAGAAAACATTTGGCACATCATAAAACAGAAGATACGACAAAAAAGACGTAAGACAGTTGAACAACTAGAATCCTACATTCGACACGAATGGGTTAACATTCCTATCCCTAAACTTGAGCAACTTGTCTCCTCAGTCCCCAGACGTTTACAGACTGTTGTAAAGAGAAAAGGGGATGTCTCACAGTGGTAAACATGGCCTTGTCCCAACTTTTTTGAGATGTGTTGTTGTCATGAAATTTAAAATCACCTAATTTTTCTCTTTAAATGATACATTTTCTCAGTTTAAACATTTGATATGTCATCTATGTTCTATTCTGAATAAAATATAGAATTTTGAAACTTCCACATCATTGCATTCCGTTTTTATTTACAATTTGTACTTTGTCCCAACTTTTTTGGAATCGGGGTTGTACTTTCCCTTGACGGTAGATGGCAAATCTGCTCCTGTTTTAGATTTTATCTCGCGAAATGCCCAAGATATAAGGAACAGAATAGTGTCAAGTCAATGTTATCACTAGCAGCGTGAAGCACTGAAGTGTTTGGTTCAAACTTGCGTCAATTTTCCACACATCCATGATAGATCTATGATTTTCCAGTGCGAAAAACAAAAACAAAAACCAAACCAAAAAAAAAAAAACCTTACATACTGCTCATGCCTGTCATAATTGACAATCAGGTGTTCTAAGTGGAAGGGAATTTATTTATGTATTTTAACATAAACCAAGACACGTTTCTAAACACATCATTTATCATGCTAATGAAGACGCATGTGAGTATTTTGAGCCAGTCGTTGCTAATTATGTCATTCTCGAAACCTGGCATATCTCACCTAGTCCTGTAATCACCACGACTAACGAAGATTGACAAGTCTGTTAGAGGCTATGGAATCAAGTTGCATTCAATTATTGCGTTAGACAGGGATGCTGATCGATCTAAATTTGGAGCACGATGAAGTGTGTTGTTGCCATTTTGTTAACCCTGACACATTTGGGTATGTATTCAGTGCAAATCTGAAAACTTGGCGAAATGTTGTTGCGAGGTGAATGTTCCATGAAATCATGAGAAAATATGCATAATATCGTGCGATTGCCCCACCCTGGAAAAACAAAGAAAAATGGCACCCCAGAATATTCCTATTTAAAAAAAAAAAGACAGACATCCATAAATATTGCATTTGAAAACCACAGATTTGAAAAATATATTCATTTTATAACAGTCAGATTTAGCAGAGATTGAAAACATGATATAGCTAGAAGATCTAGGAAAGCCAAACAACTAGAATGCCCCCAGAGCATGGGCCCTGTGCATTCTGTGGGCAGTGAGAGACTGACTGAAGCACAGCAGGACCCAACCAGCGTGAGAGGGAGATCAGAAGAGTTTTACCTGCAGCTGCAGTGGCCTTCAGTGGAGCAGGTCCTGGGGCTGGGCCAGTGGACAGGACAAGGGTGAGGCGCACATGAAGGACACACAGACACACACAGTAGAGAATGAGAGGACACCGAACCAGCGGGATAGGGACGGGAGAGGAAGGGAAGAAGGGGTGGGGGGGGGGGGAGAACAAGGCAAAAAGCAAAAAGGTTATTTTTTTTTTTTGGAAAGTGGAGGGGAATGAGTTAAGAAAGCAAAGAGACAAGGAAGAAAAAAGAAAACGAAAAGAGAAGGGGACAAGGGCCCATACCTTGGCTCTTTAACATCAGGTGCGCCAGACCTTGAGGGAAAGAACAGAAAAAAGGGAGAAAAGGGAAAAAAGAGGGTCATAAAAAAGGCACGGGAAAGAAAAAAAAAAAAAAACATTGTCACAACGTTTGGCTGCAGTTTGTGACAGACATCCTGAGGCGGGCATGGATGCCGAATCAAAACCGAAAAAAAAAACAGAACTGAGGAGGGAGGTCAAAAAAAAAAAAACCCGAACACACACTTCATCAGGGTAAGGGAGTAAGAGGTGTGAGGAGGGGTGGGAAGGAAAAAAGCATTTCATTTGGCGCAAGCACCTGAGGGCGCTTGCTCACATAAATGCTTTTTTTCCTAATGGAGCACATATTTAGTGTTTGGCAGACAGCATTCCTTAGTTCATACATTTTTATGCTATAGCAGAGGCAACCACAAAGACTGCATTTGAAAGCCACAGATTCATTAAAAATTTGAAAAACAAAAGAGAGAGAGAGAGAGAGATATTAAAAAAAAATCGGAGGGGAGTATCTCATAAAAAGCAGCTGAGACAGAGATAAATCCCTCTCCTCCCACCCAGCCTACGGGATGTCGGGTAGCAGGGCACACTAGATAACCTGCCCAGACTAACCGGAACTCCTCACCAACACACAGGAAAATAAACGCCTGGCAGTTGATTCAGTGCTGTAATAATGTCAGCTCCTTGGCAGCTCTATACCCATCAATTACCCGACCAAAAAAAGCACGAGCCATTATCCGAGAGCGTGCGTTCTATAATCATCGCGCTGTTGTTGTTTCCTGGGATTAATGTGACATTGAACAGGACGAAAATACTCCATGCAAATGTGCATCCGGAGGAATTGTAAGACTAGCCCGTACACGAGGTCAGTTTTGAAGAGGGTCAGAGGAAAAACGAACGCTTCAGTGATTCCAAAGCAAACAAGGGCATGCGTTCGAGTTAACAGCCATCGTCTAACCTGTTATTGTATACAAAAAATTATCACAAAGTGGAAAAGACAGCACAAAATACAAAATGCATCTTTAAAAAAATATATATATAAATATATATATATATATATATATATATATATATATATATATATATATGAAATCTCAGCACACACTGGCATATTTGAGCTTTCTGAACCTACAGGATAGTCAGCATCATTTCCTGTTTCAACTACAGGAAATGACTGATGCTCTGAATGCTAACACATGCAATTACAGATTTAAAAAAAAATACATATAAGCATGTCTCAGACGCTACATTAACAACCATTCCCCAGGGTCCAAGCACTTTTTTTTTCTGCAAGTACAACCAACATTGCATTTATGTTTTTTTGTGTTTGTCACTAGGTTTGTTTATGTTTTTTTTTCCTAACTTGATCCACTGAATATACACTATCTTTAATATCTGGTCATATTCAGACAGCTTTAAATTAAAATGCTACCTACTCATCCAAAAGACGTGTGTCTTATGACACTATTATTTCTATCTCTCATTTCTACAAAATATGAGTTTTTTAACGTCTCCAAATTTGTCCCCAAGACGCCGTTTCAAATTAAATTAAGCATTCCACCTTTCAAATTTGGCCATCGTCATTTCACCCTTGAATGAGCGTTAGCTATTTGAGCCAGACAAACCCCGCCCACACTGACTGGATTTAACTTATTTCACTCCGCAGATATGTAACACTTGGCTGAAAACCCTGTCGAAATGGAACACATGAAACCGGTTCAAGTTTGAAAATCAGACCTAGCCCTCCAACCCCCAACCCCAAAAACTCCATGACAAATTGGTTCAATCTAATACTAGTCTACGGATACATTTATACTACTAAAGGAAGGCCGTCTGTCTGTTCACCTATGCAAATCGACACGGCTGGACACACATACTCCATACTTTGCACGTGGATTGGTTAAACTCCAAAGGGGCCCAAGACAACATTTTCGATTTTCTAAAACATGGGATTAGTGCTAATCCAAGACACTATCATGTCCCATAGGCTACATGCTCAGGCTAAAGTACTGCGCACAGCCTCGGCGGGGAATCCCGTCCCCGACTGGCCTGAGAGTTTCGATTGTACGGGACCTCACAATCAGTGCTCCTCGCCAGAGACTTCCGCTTGGGCCGAGACTACGTCACTGAGGAGACGCGGGGAGCGATTTACGTCATTTTGACAGAACACAGTGAAAACATGTATCACGTGTGTCCACTCAACTCTTCACTGGGCCTTCTAGACCTGTGTTATATAAAGGTACCATTCAGAGGAAATCAGGTTCACGGGCAATAACTACTATTATTTTTTTGCGGTCCAGTTTCCATCAAATTGTGCGCTCTGATTGGCTCGTGAGCGGTCTGGAATCCTACGATTCAGACCCCGGTTACGGACCTTTGGCGACTCGCTCGTTCACAACAACAAACATAGTAGCAATTTTTTGTCAACATTTATTTTAGCATCTCTCAGTACAACCCCGATTCCAAAAAAGTTGGGACAAAGTACAAATTGTAAATAAAAACGGAATGCAATAATTTACAAATCTCAAAAACTGATATTGTATTCACAATAGAACATAGACAACATATCAAATGTCGAAAGTGAGACATTTTGAAATTTCATGCCAAATATTGGCTCATTTGAAATTTCATGACAGCAAGACATCTCAAAAAAGTTGGGACAGGGGCAATAAGAGGCTGGAAAAGTTAAAGGTACAAAAAAAAAAAACGGCTGGAGGACCAAATTGCAACTCATTAGGTCAATTGGCAATAGGTCATTAACATGACTGGGTATAAAAAGAGCATCTTGGAGTAGCAGCGGCTCTCAGAAGTAAAGATGGGAAGAGGATCACCAATCCCCCTAATTCTGCGCCGACAAATAGTGGAGCAATATCAGAAAGGAGTTCGACAGTGTAAAATTGCAAAGAGTTTGAACATATCACCTACAGTGCATAATATCGTCAAAAGATTCAGAGAATCTGGAAGAATCTCTGTGCGTAAGGGTCAAGGCCGGAAAACCATACTGGGTGCCCGTGATCTTCGGGTCCTTAGATGGCACTGCGTCACATACAGGCACGCTTCTGTATTGGAAATCACAAAATGGGCTCAGGAATATTTCCAGAGAACATTATCTGTGAACACAATTCACCGTGCCATCCGCCATTGCCAGTTAAAACTCTATATTTCAAAAAAGAAGCCGTATCTAAATATGATCCAGAAGCGCAGATGTCTTCTCTGGGCCAAGGCTTACTTAAAATGGACTGTGGCAAAGTGGAAAACTGTTCTGTGGTCAGACGAATCAAAATTTGAAGTTCTTTATGGAAATCAGGGATGCCGTGTCATTCGGACTAAAGAGGAGAAGGACGACCCAAGTTGTTATCAGCGCTCAGTTCAGAAGCCTGCATCTCTGATGGTATGGGGTTGCATTAGTGTGTGTGGCATGGGCAGCTTACACATCTGGAAAGACACCATCAATGATGAAAGGTATATCCAGGTTCTAGAGCAACATATGCTCCCATCCAGACGACGTCTCTTTCAGGGAAGACCTTGCATTTTCCAACATGACAATCCCAAACCACATACTGCATCAATTACAGCATCATGGCTGCGTAGAAGAAGGGTCCGGGTACTGAACTGGCCAGCCTGCAGTCCAGATCTTTCACCCATAGAAAACATTTGGCGCATCATAAAACGGAAGATACGACAGAAAAGACCTAAGACAGTTGAGCAACTAGAATCCTGCATTAGACAAGAATGGATTAACATTCCTATCCCTAAACTTGAGCAACTTGTCTCCTCAGTCCCCAGACGTTTACAGACTGTTGTAAAGAGAAAAGGGGATGTCTCACAGTGGTAAACATGGCCTTGTCCCAACTTTTTTGAGATGTGTTGTTGTCATGAAATTTAAAACCACCTCATTTTTCTCTTTAAATGATACATTTTCTCAGTTTAAACATTTGATATGTCATCTATGTTCTATTCTGAATAAATATGGAATTTTGAAACTTCTACATCATTGCATTCCGTTTTTATTTACAATTTGTACTTTGTCCCAACTTTTTTGGAATTGGGGTTGTATAATAGCATTAATTTTACAGCATGGATAGCGATAACGGCAGTGTTCACAGCGAAAGTGAGTTTTACTACCCTGATGAAGACGAAATAAAAGAAAAAATTTCAGGAGAAAGCTAAAAACCTGTAACTGTTGCTAACGTCAAGCAAATCCAGCAGTTTATTGAGGAGCAAAGGGCAGAAAATACAACAAAAAAGACGACCTATGACCTCAATGTCTTTGGGAAGTTCTGTCAAAACCTAAATGGAAAATTCTGAGCTGATGTAGTTTGTCAAACAGGTTTTTGATGAGCTTGTCGCAGGTTTGTTCTAAATATCGTTGCTCTTTCGGGCGCTCTCATTTTCTGTTAGAATTTCACATCACACATCACATTATCTCTAGCCACTTTATCCTTCTACAGGGTCGCAGGCAAGCTGGAGCCTATCCCAGCTGACTACGGGCGAAAGGCGGGGTACACCCTGGACAAGTCGCCAGGTCACCACAGGGCTGACACATAGACACAGACAACCATTCACACTCACATTCACACCTACGGTCAATTTAGAGTCACCAGTTAACCTAACCTGCATGTCTTTGGACTGTGGGGGAAACCGGAGCACCCGGAGGAAACCCACGCAGACACGGGGAGAACATGCAAACTCCGCACAGAAAGGCCCTCGCCGGCCCCGGGGCTCGAACCCAGGACCTTCTTGCTGTGAGGCGACAGCGCTAACCACTACACCACCGTGCCGCCCCCTGTTAGAATTTGGTAAAGAAAAAAATAAATATATTACTTACCAGCTTAAGGTCGGTCTGTATTGTGAAATACCGTGACCGAGGTCTTGAAAATACTGACTGAGGCCTCGGTCAGAATTTTCAAGACCCCGATCACGGTACTTCACAATACAGACCGACCTTAAGCTGGTAAATAATATATTTATTTTTTTCTTTACCAAATTCTAACAGAAAACGAGAGTGCCCAAAAGGGAAAACTGAGCCGAGCTGCCATTTTGAATCATCATTACATCATTCTGTAATGCAAATTGCTTCCTCCTCGGTATACAAGTGCACTTCCATGGCAGGAAAAAAGCTACATTTTGCCGCCTATGGTATGTAGTCCCCTATTTATACAAAACTGAGTCATTCAGGATTCAGCCAGGCGCCACGGTGGTGTAGTGGTTAGCGCTGTCGCCTCACAGCAAGAAGGTCCGGGTTCGAGCCCCGGGGTCGGCGAGGGCCTTTCTGTGCGGAGTTTGCATGTTCTCCCCGTGTCCGCGTGGGTTTCCTCCGGGTGCTCCGGTTTCCCCCACAGTCCAAAGACATGCAGGTTAGGTTAACTGGTGACTCTAAATTGACCGTAGGTGTGAATGTGAGTGTGAATGGTTGTCTGTGTCTATGTGTCAGCCCTGTGATGACCTGGCGACTTGTCCAGGGTGTACCCCGCCTTTCGCCTGTAGTCAGCTGGGATAGGCTCCAGCTTGCCTGCGACCCTGTAGAAGGATAAAGTGGCTAGAGATAATGAGATGAGATGAGGATTCAGCCATGTTTTTGCTCGGCGTTAACAACAGTTACAGGTTTTTAGCTTTCTCCTGAAATGTTTTCTTTTATTTCTTCTTCCTCAGGGTAGTAAAACTCGCTTTCGCTGTGAACACTGTCGTTATCACTATCCATGCTGTAAAATTAATGCTATTCCTCTGAGAAATGCTGGCAAAAATTTAGAAGATTTTTTGATAATCTTATAAATAAATCTTATAAAAACAGATAAATGTTGACAAAAAATGCTACTATGTTTGTTGTTGTTGTGAACGAGCGAGTCGCCAGAGGTCCATAACAGGGGTCCATAACCGGGGTCCGTATCGTAGGATACGGACCTGCTCGCCAGCCAATCAGAGCACAGGATTTGATTGAAACCGGACCGCAAAAAAAAAATAAATGTATCTTATTATAGTTCCCTAATGAGCCATTGTGAGATCTGTCAGGTGTGAGCTGCGCTGATGGCAGCCAAAATCAAAACAAGGAAAAAAAAAAAAAAAAGCAGGGCAAAGAATCCTACCAAAACCAATATTCAGTGCTTGGACCCCTATTCAACAGCAAAATACATCAGCAGTTTATCTCGTATTTCATAAACTTGTATTTAATAGAAATGTTAGCCATCGCAGTTAACTTCGGCAGAACTAAACAGCATTGTAAAATAAGGTGATTTATAAAGACTGTGGGTTTTTACTTTCAACCGAAAGTGAGGTTTGAAAGAAACCCTATTTAGTGCCCTTTTGTGGTGCACTGAAGTGGCTGAGGTTAAAACCACAGCCTAGCACTTTCTCTACATCCCATGATTACTCCCAGTAATCATATAAAACCCAGCTTATGTCTCATTAACCAAAATTTCTTTTCCCTATGGTGAATCATGAAGTTAAATTAAAAAAGAGAATCGTCTATGGATTCCACCAGCATGCTCTCCGGGCCACTAGGCGATATATATATATTTTTTTTCCTTCCAGAATTAGACTGACCAGCATGGATGCGCACCTTCATTACATATGCATTCGATTTTAGCAGAGGGAGTGGGTGTGATTATGGTGCAGAGGTTCTGCATCATTGTTCTCACTCGCTTGACGAGTGAAAGATTCCTCGGAGAAAAAAAAAAAAATCCCCAAGGTCCCATCAGCCGCGATGCCACTTTCATTCCGTCGCAAATAAAGCTCACTATTAAAGAGATAACTGAACTGAAGAACAGATAATAGTGAAAGGTGGCAGTGTACTCAACTCCATTAAAATAACAAAGGGGTGCCTGTTGGAAGACTGAAACCTAAACATTTGTTTTTGTCAACAGCCTGCAATTTTCACAGTGTGAGAAATAAATGAGTGGAGAAGATATAGTTGTCTTCCCAACCGATTAGCAAACATTCATTGTAAAAGAACATTAGCAAATAATTCTGTGCTTTGGTAACATGATCCGGGATGGAATGACCATGGTGCTACTCAGGAGGTCCTGGGCACTGAAGTCACCATGTGGCTAATTGTTTACTCTGAACTGTGGAAATGTGGATAACGGCACTATCCATCACTTCAATTGCTCCATTTAACCACTCATGCTCATCCTTCCACCTTTTAGAAATAGACAATTAATGCCATATAAATCTTCTTCCTGGTTACAATTTACTTTTCAATTACACCTAATGCATGACATCCAACTACGATTTAGTCCATTATTTTGTGCTAATGTTTTGGAATTTGAAATTTGGTGGTTTTGATTTTGTAGAAACCTGGTGGGTCTGGGGAAACATACGTTATATCTATGTCGTACCAAGAATCAGAAATCCCCCTTCTCGACTGCTCTTTCATCAACCATCAAACTCTTCCTGTTTTCAGACCACAGAAAGCCAGTTCATCCATTCAATCATTACGAAGTCTTGCCAACTTTCACATTCATCGACGTTCTTAGCCTTGTATTCTGTGATGGCTATTTCTGTTTTGACCTTTGCCAAGTTGATTATTTGGATTCGCCCTTTCTTTGGTCTGTTTGTGAATTTCTGTTTGACAACTGCTGTCATTTTGACTTTTGATTTGATGGATTTTGTAAATAAACCTCCCACATGGGCTCCTGAATGGTGGAAATGAAACACATTGACCCTATTGGCAGAAACTCATGAGTTCAATTCTGACAACGCCGCAGCCATTCATAGCCAGGAGTCCACACAGTAAACTCGTCTATGCTCTCTGGATGGCATTACTCTCTCTCCCCTGTCCATCACAGTGATAAGAATCTGTGAGCTTATGGATGTGGTAGAGGGTCGATAGCGCTTTCCTCCGAGTATATTACGCTACTCTGTGATGCAGCATGTGCAGCAGTTCAAAAAGATGCAGTTGGCTGGCTTCATGTGTCTCAGAAGTAGCATGCGTTTGCCCAGTTGGTAGTTATTGCACGATAGGGGAGAGCTGCATGGATGGGAATTGGAAAATTACCAAACTGGGGAGTAACTGAGGGAATAAACCCTCCTGCATATGGATTCTCACACGTCTCCTCCTTCTGGCCCATAAAAATATCCATATCAAAGGATACATTAGAAGTTATTTGTTTCTAATTGCATCCCCAACAGCATACTTGGCAAAAGTATCAGAATGCTTTTCAAGTAAACCAAGGAAAAGCTTCAACAAACAGATTATTTATATATATATATATATATATATATATATATATATATATATATATATATATATATATATATATATATGAGTGATTCCACGCTTATGGGTACTGAAATGGGGACATGAACTTATTTTTAAAAATTCACCTAAAACCATTTCTTTTTTTTACCATCAGGTCACAAAACATGTAATCTTTAATGAATGATATGTTAAAAGATGACTTTAATTTTCTGAGATGTAATAAAAACATATTTATATGCCAAAGTCAGAACGTAACAGAAGTATTGTGGACATATATATTCTCAATTTTAACAATGTAGAATTACTTTTTGAAACATAGGAAGGTGATGTTTTAGCAAATATAAATAATAAACATGTGTAGTAGAATAAACATACACATTCTTTCAATAAGATTAACATGGTATATAGCTAGATTGTAATTAATTTGTAACAGACGCGAGGTGGACAATCGTAACAGAAGTAATGTAACAGACATCATTTTGGAACTCATAGGCTTGACTTTGGCATATAAATGTTTTTATTACATCTCAGAAAATTAAAGTTATCTTTTAACATATCATTCATTAAAGATTACATGTTTTGTGACCTGATGGTAAAAAAAGAAATGGTTTTAGGTGAATAAGTTCATGTCCCCATTTCAGTACCCATAAGCGTGGAATCACTCATATATATATATATATATATATATATATATATATATATATATATATATACTTCTAGTACATCGCCTTGTTCCTTGAAAATGAACCCTGGCTGTTCTCTGATTCCAATATCCATCATTATGGAAAATTTTGGATTTCAAAAAATATATAAAAATTAATTGGTTCTGGTCAGAGATTGCTATAATATCAGTAACAGACCCTCTAGAGCTCATATGTATTCAAACCCCATTTCCAGAAAAGTTGGCATATTTTCCAAAATGCAATAAAAACAAAAATCCGCGATTTGTTAATTCATGCAAACCTTTATTTAACTGATGTTGAATAGCTTTACTAACCAACTTATTTGTAATCTGTAAATATAAACAAAGTTAGAATTTGATGTCTGCAACACACTCAAAAAAAAGTTAGGACAGAGGCATTATTACCACTGTATTACATCACCTTTCCTTTAACAACACTTCTTAATCATATGGGATCTGAGGACACCAATTGTTGCAGTTTTACAATTGGAATTTTTGTCCATTCTTGCTTGATACAAGACTTCAGCTGCTCAACAGTCTGTGGTCACCATTGTCCGAGTTTCCTCTTCGCCATAGGAGACAGATCTGGACTGGGAGCAGGCCAGTCAAGCACACTTACTCTGTGTCGACGAAGCTACGCAGTTGTATCCCATGCAGAATGAGGCCTGGCATCGCCCTACTGAAATAAGCATGGACTTCCCAGGAAGAGACGTTGCCATGATGACTATATGTCTCTCTAAAATCCCAAAATGTGCCTCCGTACCAATGGTACCTTCATACACATGCAACGGCGGACTGTGCTAAGTGACAATGGTTTTCCAAAGTATTCCCGAGCCCATGGGGCTATATTTGTCACATTAGCATGACGGTTTCTCAGCCAGTGCCACTTGAAGACTCGAAGGTCGCACATAGTCAACAGTGGGTTCTGACCTTGCCCTTTATGCACTGAGAGGCTGTCCACACGGCAACGGATTCAGGTGAATCTGATAAAATTGTTTATCGTTTCGGCCTGGCGTCCACACGGCACCAGCGTTTTGGGTGCCCCAAAATGATATTTTTTGAGAACGGGTTCCAGAGTGGAAAAATCTGGCAACGGCACCGTTGCGAAGTCGTCTGGATGAGTAGAACGGATTTGTTTACGATGACGTCACAACCACATGACTAGAACAAGCAGCACTCTCGCTGTTTTGTATGAACCACTGCATTGCATTCACTTTTGTATACAGCTTTTCTTTTAAATAAACAAGTAACTGAACCATTTCTTGAATTCCTTTTTTTTTAATTGGATAAGACTGCTTTTCAAAATGTTCACACACAATATAAAAAGTTATATAAATTATATAAAAATGCTTTTCAAAATGTTCACACACAATAAGAAAATTAAGTTATATAAAACTATGCACACTAATAAAACTAATTTGTGCACACAGAAGGCACGATTTCCTCGCATAGTCGTAGCCATCTTCTTCTTGTTGTTGTGTGCTTGTTCCTGTGAGTGCTTCACGTTGGGTAGAAGAAGGGGTTTATGCGCATGCGTCCTACTTCTTCTATTGTTCTGGTGTCTCCGATGGGACCGTCTTACAGCGCACGTAGAGGTGTGGCATGTGTATTGCATCGTTTTCAGCAAGCGCTGCGTTGCCATATGTACCTGATATTTTACTGATCCGTTGCCCATGTGGACGCGATATTTTTTTTAATAAAATCATGTTGCCGTTGTCGTGTGGATGTAGCCTGAGATGTCTCCGAATTTCCTGAATCTTTTTCACATTATTATGGAGTGTAGATTTTGAAAGACCTGAATTATCTGCAATCATGCATTGAGAAATGTCTAACAATTCATGAATTTTGGCTCAAAGGGGTGAGCCACAACAAATCCTTGCTTACAAAGACTGAGCCTTTAATGCATGCTCCTTTTATACCCAATCGCGATACCCTCACTTGTTACCGATTAACCTGCTTACTATGGAATCTTCCAAAATGGTGTTACTTGAATATCATATAAACTTTTCAGCCTCTGTCCCAACGTTTTTAGTGCGTTGCAGGCAGCAAATTCTAACTTCATTTCTATTTACAAAATACAATTCGGTTGGCCAGTAAAACTATCGAAAATCTTTTCTTTTCACTTCTGTCAGTTAAATAAAGGGTCGCGTGAAGTAATAAACCAAAGATTTTTGGTTTTATTGCATTTTGGAAAATATCCCAACTTTTCTGCAAATGGGGTTTGTAGCTTGATCTACCTAACGCCCTCTCGACGGCACTGTTTTTAACTTTTAATGCCGTAACTACGAAGGGCAGTTTTGTGCATCATTTATGGGACTCTCACACTTTCAGAGATGTTTAAAAGAAAACCTCCCTTACTTATATATGACTCTGTATTCACAGTTTTTTTTTTTTTAACTTCAGGGAGCTGATTTTCCCATCAGAAATGTTTATGTTATATTTTCCATCTGCACTAACACCCCGTGTTCAAAGCTTCACATTAAAA
The DNA here is from genome assembly GCF_027579695.1 of Neoarius graeffei. Lineage (NCBI taxonomy): Eukaryota > Metazoa > Chordata > Actinopteri > Siluriformes > Ariidae > Neoarius > Neoarius graeffei. The sequence continues at coordinate 67,942,469 of NC_083580.1, read as the reverse complement.
CTGTCACATCTCTTCGGAATAACAGGCATGGCAACTCATCAAATTTCACAAAACAGTGATGCTGAGATGACTTCTATCCCACAAATTAACAGAGACGAGCGACGAAGAAGACAGCGAGTGAACACGTAATCACTGGGGAATTAAAAAAGCAACATTCCTCGTTAACAAATACTTAAAACAACAGCAGGCACAACGAAGCTGCTCTACTGTGAAATGGAAGCATTTACTCGATTTTTGTTTACAACCATAATTCTTGCTCAACGGCCTTAACTAAAGAGGACAAGCGATAATATTAAATATTAATTGCATCCAGCCTCATACTTCAGCTTTATTTTAATCGCCAAGTCCCATTAAAGACTTCGACCCTATTTCCCTCATGACCACTGACCGGCCATTTATGTTTTAGCTACTGATTTATTAAGCAGATGAATATATTCAGCTAAATTAAGCTGCAGATGAGGTCCAGTAAAGCCTCTCTCTGCTCTCAGCCTTGTGCTGTAATAAGAAAAGAGGCAGGATGAGCCAGCAGCTACGCAGTGCTACAACACAGAACAGGAGAATTATTAGCCGCGCGATGTATGTTTTTAAAAGAGGCATCTGCGGCGTGTAAACATTTTGCTAACAAGAATGCAAATGCGTGACGTCGTTTGCTGAGTGCAGGCTGAAGTGGAGCGGCCCTGCTGCGGACGTCGACATTGAAATGCTGCGGCCCGCTAGTGTTGGCATAGCAACAGGCTCCTGTGTCTCCAATAGTATGAGGTTGCCCAAAGCAGCTCGCTGCCTCCTCCTCTTCCTCTTCCTCTCTCTCTCTCTCCTGCCTTAATTCACTCTTCTCTGTCCCTCTCAATCTCCAGGTTTCTCTTTTCCATTGTTTGGATTATGGTGGACGATCACCTTACCACCAAGCACAGGAAACAGAATTGTTACTGGCAGTTATTTGGATGAAAATTATTCATTACTTTCGAGTTTTCGTCCATTCAAATAAAGCAGAGCAATAAAACAGCAATAAAAGCACTTGCTTTATGAAATGTTTCTATCTGGGGCCATATATATTACACACACGCCATTCTTTAAACCCATTATTGAACTGCATGCTGGAATAAAGCATGTATTAAAAATGGTTTATTGACGACAACATGCTTTTTTTTTTATTAGTAGGACTGTTTAGTTCATAAAACGATTCGAGAAAAAAAAGGAGTCTACGTGTTTAATACATTTTAAATATAAATATGGAGGGGATTATTGCAAATCGTGCGCACTGATTGGTTGAGAAACTCCGACTATTTCTCGATAATCACCTCGAGCAACTTGGGCTGAGTGGAGGGTAATCGCTTTGTCACCGTAAGTGAGGAAGAATTACAAATTGTGAATGAAAATGCTGCTCCTAAAAGCACTAAAGATGCTGCGAAGTTAGATCTAAAACTATTCAAAGGTGAGGTGGAATTGTGATTTATTTCATCGATTTCAAAACAAAGTATTTTATGTGAGTGACAAGTCTGCGTGCGCCGTTATTACATTTGCATGCCGCTTCTGAAATTTGAAATAATTTTTTTCAATACGATTTTTGAACATTTTAAAAATTAATCACGTGTATTTACACAAACAACTATCCACCTCAGGTTCAGTGAATAATCGTGAATAATATCCTTGACTTTGTTTCAGTTATTATTCACCAATATTCACTTCACTTTTGGCAAATAATTGTTAATTATTCTATCCACATTCACTGGATATGTGCAATCGCATGCTCTGATTGGCTACTCTACTACTAGGCTATCAGCTCATATACTATGAGTAGAGAAAAACAAAATGGTGGAGTGCATCAAGTCATATTATATATATCATCTCATTATCTCTAGCCACTTTATCCTGTTCTACAGGGTCGCAGGCAAGCTGGAGCCTATCCCAGCTGACTACGGGCGAAAGGCGGGGTACACCCTGGACAAGTCGCCAGGTCATCACAGGGCTGACACATAGACACAGACAACCATTCACACTCACATTCACACTCACAGTCAATTTAGAGCCACCAGTTAACCTAACCTGCATGTCTTTGGACTGTGGGGGAAACCGGAGCACCCGGAGGAAACCCATGCGGACACGGGGAGAACATGCAAACTCCGCACAGAAAGGCCCTCGCCGGCCACAGGGCTCGAACCCGGACCTTCTTGCTGTGAGGCAACAACGCTAACCACTACACCACCGTGCCGCCCCTTTGCATTATCATATTCATCGCAATTTTTAAAAAAAAATATTCAATAACAAAATTAAATACACCAAAAAAATCTGTGTCAAACTTTGTCTTAACTGAGTGGACTAGCTAGCCTAGCAAGCAGGTTGCGTGGCTAAAAGTTCTTGGCTGTTCTCTAATCTTGGAACCAAGAAGTCAAAGTGTATTTCTTGTGACCACCGTTAATTTTTCCCCTGCTCATGATTTACCATTATAAAAATCATCCAGAACCTAAAAAGTAACTGGGAAATGAGTACGTTTATAATTTCATATTTCAGGAAAGCACATGGCGGTTTAATAATACAGTATTACCAGTTGTGCTAAATCTACATTTGGGTTTCTGTGGCATTGCTTTGTGATTATATCTATACAAACTAAATCAACTGAATTGTTCATGATTGCTTTTTAGTAAAATTACAATTTAAGTTATCGAATTACTGTAGTGGTAAATGATTCAAAGCACAAATGAGAGGTGGGGCTCGACAGGAGTCCATGTTTTCGAAAAATGTGACTTCTTTGCCAGTTTTTGGGCCATTTTGACACAGTCGGCAATTTATAATCCACTCCCATCATCCAGGACGATTTAATGAGTTTTTGTGTCCTACATTTTAACCAAATCCCGGATAATTAGCATGTGTATAATAAAGGTCACGGACACCATGCTCCTGCCACACTCTACCCCGCATATTATACCTGCGATCTGCTCTGATTAGCTGATGTACTCGGCTGGAGATGAACTGAGATGGGATTTGCACGTCCTGTTTTAAAGCCCGTCACTGAAACTCTTGAAGGAGAGCCTCCAGCAGGGGGATTATGCCAAGGTCATGGAGACTGGGATATTTGGCTGCCACTGTGCCAGCTGTTCATTTTTTTTTAAACTGTGCCAAGTGCTGAGACTGGCACAAGTTGCTTTGGCAGGGAGCTGAGTGAGCACAGACTTGCCTCACACAGACCAGAATGAAATAGAGGCTGTGGAGACGAGCAGAACACGCAGGGAGACTTCCAGTCTGGGTTCTTCTCCAACTGATGCCAGTTTGAGAAGTAGGAACAGAAGAGCTTTTCCTCCAAGGAGGAAGAATAAGGCTGTTAAATGGGGCATCACTGCTCAGATGTGTGTGTGTGTGTGCTGTCTGCCTGTGCAATCATTAGCATTTGAAGTCATTATTTGTAGATTGAGGCATTCGTGTCTTATGTTTATGTCTTATGTTTTTCAGAAGGCTTTTGTTGCCTTGTAGCTCATTGAGGGGCACGCACTTGTTCCTGGTTCCAGAGCCAGCAAGACATGGCCCTTGCACATTTGTGATCTCGTTCCTTCTGCTTTAACCGTTTTATCCTGGTCAGGGTTGCTATGGATCCAGACCATATCCCAGGAACATTGGTGGAAATACACCCTGGATTGGTGGACATATTCAATTGCAGGACACCATGTTCACGAAGATTCACACACTCATCCACACCAAGGGGCAATTTACCACCTAGTGGTATCAGAACTCAGAAGAAACCCAGACAGGATCGAACCAGGGACCCCGGAGCAGCAAGACAGCAACATTACCTGTTGCACCATTGTGCCACCTGCTTGTGATCTCCTCACTGATAAATCAATTCTGTCTTGTCATGGTATGACGACTAAGCTCAAAGTTAATTTCTACCCTCTTCAAAACCACTCATGCAGCTTCTGAGTGATGGAGCAGAAAAGCATAAGCCCTATGATCGGGAGATTGCAAGTACCAATTCCAATGTCATAGGCATCCATGGCTGGGAGTCTAGGAAGCAAAACTGGCTGTGTGGTCATGGTGGGAGGGATGACATACTCTCTCCCCTGTCAAGCAATGACACTAGGCAGTTGTGGGCATCTGTAAGCTCGTGTATGCAGACGAGCACAAATAGCCATCTGTGTTAAGCTGCCCTGTGATACAGAATGAGTAGCTGTGGCTGACTTCATGTGTCTTGGTGGAAGCATGTGTTCGCCTTCACCTGGTTGTTGTACGATAAGGGGGTAGCAGACTGGTGGGTGGGAATTGGCAGGTGGCCAAATTGGGGAGAAAAATGTAGAAGAAACCCCATTAAAAATATTACTCATAAACATCCTTCTTCAGACTGCATATTGTGTTTCACTGAGATTTTGACAATCCAGGAAAACCTTGGCGTAGAATCTCTGTACCTCCGAATTGAGAGGAGGTGGTTTTCAGCAGCTTAAAAGGATGCCCTTTGGTCTGTTCCTAGTAGAGCTCGATCAGGCACATCCCCCAGAATGGAGAGCCCACGGCAGACCCAAAATCCGCTGGAGAGATAATATCTCACTGTTGGCTTTGGAACATCTAGAGAGCCCCCAGGAGGAACTGGCATGTGTGGCTGGGAGGAGAGAAGTCTGGACTGACCTTCTCAGCCTGTTACCACTACAACCATCACCAGGAAAAGTGGAAGGAAAATGAATGAATGATTGACCAATCGAATGATTGATTGACTGATTGACTGATTGATTGATTGATTGATTGATTGATTGATTGATTGGTTTCATGCATTCTGCAGCAATAAGAAGGACTAATTCTCTTCAATCCAAGAAAGCTCAAATACTTTCTTGCAGCACATCTTCCCCCACCATAACTCATTTGATTTCTGTTCTCCAAGCTTTCAGGCTTGCCAGAGAAGAGTGGAGGAATGATTAAAGAGACATGCTGAAAGCACAGGCTCAGAGTGAAAGCCTCAGTCATCCTCTATTGTGAGAGTATCCTACTGGATAACTGCCCACCACCAGGCAGCATAAACACGGTAAGTGGTCATGATCACAGGCCTAAAATAGATAGTCTATGAAGAGGAAAGGTGTTCTAGGTCAGAGATCCATGAACCTAAGAAAAACGTACACAGATGCCCTTATGATTGCAGCACAAATTTATTCTTTTTTTTATATAACCTAATTATTTAAGCATTCAGCAAATGAGATGAATGTGACCCATCAAATAACCTGAAAGATGTCAAACATGATAAAAATGGTTTACGCCACGGCCTTGGCAGAAGTATATGAATACCCGTTTGGAAAACCTGATTTCCGGTTCAGAATGCTTGTTTCTGTTTGGATGGGCCTCTTCTCTGTCATTTTATAGACACTCTGCTCTTTGGGCCACCATAGGTCCTGGGATGGAGCTTTGTGAACATAGGCAGAAATAGGCGGTGGGCTCAAGGAGTTAAAAAATAAATCAATAAATAAATAATAATTTTTAAAAAAATCTTGGCTTGACTTATTGTTGATGCCAGATGGGTTGATTTGAGTATTTCAGAACCAGCTGATCTCTTGAGATGTTCATGTACAACAGATTCATACGCATGAAAAACAAAAACATCCAGTGAGCCGTTCTGTGGGTGGAGATGCCTTGTTGATGAGAGACGTCAGAGGACAGTAGGACGACGGTACTTCAAATAATTCTGCGACTGTGGTGAGCCGAAAAGCATCTGCAAAGCTACAACAATGGAAGACCACATTGGGTTCCACTTTTGTCAGCCAAAAACAATAAAGTGAGACTATAGACTCAATGGGCTCACCAAAACTGGGCAGTTGAAGATTTAATACACATGTTTTCCACTGTACTGCTGCCACATAATTGTCTGACTGAATATTTGCATGAATTAACAGGTGTACATGTGTTTGAATTAAAGATATCAGTGTATATAGTAAATAATAAATAATAATAATTATTAGTTATTAGTGTCTGTCTTCCACTGGAGCCCATGTTGAGAACCACTGGTATAGATGGCCAAGACAAAGTACAGTGATACCAGTGAACAAGAAAGGTTGACAAAGTGTCTTCAATTTCTAAGTATATATCAATATGTATTGAAATATTAAGCATAGGGGCGGCACGGTGGTGTAGTGGTTGGCACTGTGGCCTCACAACAAGAAGGTTCTGGGTTCGAGCCCAGCGGCTGGCGAGGGCCTTTCTGTGTGGAGTTTGCATGTTCTCCCAGTGTCTGTGTGGGTTTCCTTCTCGTGCTCCGGTTTCCCCCACAGTCCAAAGACATGCAGGTTAGGCTAATTGGTGGCTCTAAATTGAGTGTGAATGGTTGTTTGTCTCTATTACCCCTTTTCCACCAAATCAGTTCCAGGGCTGGTTCGGGGCCAGTGCTGGTTCACAACTCATTCAACTTGCGAGCCAGCTGAGAACCAGTTTGCTTTTCCATAGCTCACGGTGCTAAGGGAAGACACGTCATTACATCACTGTATACGTCAGTTACGTCGCTACATTTGCATAAACCTTGGCGCGAATATCGAAGCAAAAACAACACGGAAGAAGCAGCAGCAGCAACAACAATAATAATAATGGATGACTTCGCGTTTGTACAGCTGCTGCTTCTCGTCGCTTAAAAATGGCGATCTTTCGTGGTCTTGTTATTGTTGTTGGTCTTAACAACTCCGCCCCCCCCCGCTGACGTAAGTGGTTCTTTCCTCTGGCCCAGCAGAGAGCTGGTGCTAGCCTGGAACCGGTTTTTCTGGCCCCAGAGCCAGTTCTTTGACAGTGGAAACAGAAAACCCGGTTCCAAACTAAGCACTGGCCCCGAACCAGCCCTGGAACTGCTTTGGTGGAAAAGGGGCATCTGTGTCAGCCCTGTGATGACCTGGCGACTTGTCCAGGGTGTACCCCGCCTCTCACCCATAGTCAGCTGGGATAGGCTCCAGCTTGCCTGCGACCCTGCACAGGATAAGCGGTTACGGATAATGGATGGATGGATATTAAGCATATAAATAATAAGTCATAGTGTGAAGTTTGGACATTTCTAATAGCCCCATAGAGCTCACCCAGCACTAGTGTTGTAGTATTTGAAACCAGTCTTGGCCTCAAGACCACTTTTTGAGGGTCTCAGTCTCATCTCGGAATCGACCGGATTTTTACTTGGTGTTGTCTCGTTCTCAGACAGAGACCACAACTGCAGGGATATCATTAAATTGCCTGTGTATTGTCCGATTTATTTGTTGACATCGTTACTGTGATTAGATGTCAAATTTCCTGCTTCAAATGCAGCCAATAACATGACTCGCTGCTAATTTAAAATTTTTTGTTACTGTTAATGGCTGTCACCCCTCCCCACCCACCCTGGTCTGGTCCTGGTCTTGACTCGGCCTTGCCCTACCTTTGTCTTGGTCTTGACTTAGTCTCAACCCTTCAAAGTCTTGGTCTCGATGCACTCTGGTCTCAGTCATGACTTGCTCTCGGTTGAGGTGGTCTTGACTACAACACTGCCCCGCACTACCTTACCATTAGTACTGGGTGGGATGTACGCTCTGACATTGCTAAACACTCTGGGAGCTTGACGGACACGGTACCTCTACATTCGCACTAGCAAACGGCAAAGCAGCAGATGGTCATTCGTTTTCTGTATACATGAGCGACACGGAGCTGCGATTTCAACAAAAGTGCAACATTTGAATTGAGATTCTATGCAAATTAGGTATGCTGTGGTAAAGTGGCTAATCCAAACAACTGGTTTGAATAATTTCTCAGACCAATCCTATGGTGACTGCGGTCTGATTTTTCTCCAGCTCCCCATTCACAGCCTTAGTTTTGCTTGAAAAAAAAGCCTATAATCATGGCTTAATCTTATCTTGCCCTATATGCCTTCTCATTAAATATGTAGAGACATTTTGAAAAAAATTAAAAATAAAGTTTGGAAGCGAATAGCGCCTAGCCTGTACAGTTAGCTTGCCAAGAAAGCGAGTATAAATGCAAGCATGTAACATCTGTAGTGGGCTCTAGACCGCACAATTTTACTCACAAACGACAACAGCGGCGGTTGCTACACATCCGACAAGCGACACGAGCGACTTGTAGCTTACTAGTGTGAATGCAGAGTAACCATTACAAACTTCAACCATAAGAGGCAGCTTAAGAGTTTCGGTGACATTCCTGCACCATTTCTCATCGATATAAAGAGAAAAACCAAGCCACCTCCACAAGTCTCACTTGACAATTATGCTCTTCTTTCTGCGAGATGGATTGGACCTTGGATCTCGCACTCCATTAGTCGAGGTCTTTTTGACTAAATGCCTCTTGATTTTGCTAACCTCACAGTTCTAGTAATTTCTAATTAGGCACAAGGACAATATTTCCATTCAGTGATCAGGTAAAGGATGTTGTTACATGGTACATATCATGATTCATGACTGAGAAATTAGCAGTCAGATATCCCTAGTTTAATCATGAACTGCAATTAGTGTGCCTGCTCAAGCGATCTTATTGAGATATCCACCATACATCAAACGTCAAAGAGAGCACTTTCAAGCTAAAAACAAGACGAAGAAGTTGTGAAATTAGGATTTTTTTTGTTGTTGTTGTTAAACACAGCCGATCTACTTGGGCTCTGCATGTTTTCTAGGTGAGCTGTGGGGTGTTAAATCATTCACCGGGGTTCATCATAAGTACTGCTTCAGCTCATTTTCCACACTGCCACCACCAGCTTCCTTAACCTTAAGCCACAGCTACAATCCAGGCTACCTGAGAGATCCAGAGAATATTTAATGTACAGGATTACGGCTGCATCGATACGGATACTACATTCGCTTACCTCCAACCAGTGCTGCAGAAATGCTAGTTGGCAAAAAAAATGTCACGTTAGATGAATGAAATTAACAGCTCTTACCCAGTATTTTGTTCTTGATCATATCTTTTCACACTGCTGCTCATGCTGCATTACAACGCAGCGTTACACACTTGGAGAAATGCGCTATCAACCCTCTTCCACATACCGGTACATGAGCTCACAGACGCCCACGATTGACTATTATTGCTGTGATTGACAGAGGAGAAAGAATAATGCCATCCCTCCCACCCAGAGCACAGCTAATTTTGTTCATACATCGCTGGGGTTCAAACTCAATCTCCAGATGACAGGACGCCCGATCTAGCAAATTTGCCGAAATGATATTAAGCAGACAATTTGCAGAGTAGGTGATTGAAGTACTACAAATCTACAAATAATGATAGAGAATCTGCGCCTCGAAGAAATATGTTTTGTTGCCCTGCTCCAGAGTCAGACACCATAGAGTAAAGCCAGTATCTCACTGGGCTGCGACAGCTTGCGACAAATTGCGAACGTCATTCGCGAGAGAGTTTCAAAAGTGTCTTGAAGCATTCGCGGGGCTTCTCAATTTCCTCACATGAGTCGCAAAGTGTCGCTCCTTCGTCGCTGGAATTTTGAACATGTTCAAAAAATTCGTGCGACAAAATTTCTCTCAAAATAGCCGCAAATGCGTCGCTGGTGTCGCAAAGCCGTCGCGAACCCTTTTCGAGTCAGTTTCCGTGAGGCTTCCTCTACTTCCCTGCCTGCCGAGGGAAAGCCGGGCTGCGACAGCCTGCGACTAGTTGGAGACGCAACAATTGCGGTAAAATATGCGAATATCAATTCAGTGTGATTCCAAGTGAAAACTGTCGCTAATTCGCATAGCAATTGTTGTCTCCAACTAGTCGCGGGCTGTCGCAGCCCAGTGAGATACTACCCTAAGTGATTCAGGTTTGGATAGAACAGAATAAGCAAATATGACAAAATAAAGCTGTAGACGCCACTTTTTCCAACATGCGTTCCAACATCACAATAGAACAGAATCTATCGGTGATTCCCGATACTACTGTTAATCGTGCCAATCCTAAACTCTATGCTTGTTTAGATACATCCGTCCCCGAGTCCCACAAGAGATTATCGCTCAAGCACTTCAGATACTTTCCCCATAGCATTTGTCTCATCTGTGTTTTCCATTTGACTTCAGCTAGTCAGTCAGCAAAACTGCAGTCCAAACTGACAGCGTGTCTCAAAATCAATGGACGGATGACAGTATAGAAGCCAAGTATCACATCAGCCCTGTTAGCTCAGATCTGAAGAAAAAGAAAACATTGGTCTTACCTTCTAACACTTGTTGGACAGCTGCAGCGTGGCCAAGGGAAAAAAGGAAAAGGAGAAAAGGAGAAAAATAAATGAGTCAACAACAAAGCACATATTGATTTTTTTTTTCCACTGTCTAAAGGCTCGAAAGACTGGAACTGAGCGAAAATGAGAAAATGACTATGGTTTATCATACATTATCTGTTTGTAACTGTATTCACATGTGCAATATCAAAGATATTAGATAAGATTAGCTTAGCTTGCACACCACATCATCGCCATTTATACAGGGACTCAGAAACTGATGAAATTCAGAATATAATTTTACAGAAAGCAGCCAGGTGTTGACAGCTTTGAGGTATGACAGACAGATGAATAAAGGATTTCGATCACGTCTCGCAATCACACATCTGGATAACTTTAAATATGTTTCTGGTTTTAGCAGCTGACAGATGATCCTTTTGGCAAATGTGAAAGTTGGGAAGCTTGAAAGTATGAAATCAGGAGGGGACAAATGAGGAGCCCAAAGCAGTGGCCAAGCAGACAAACCGCTTCAAGACCCAAGTGAACTGTTGACTTATTGGCTTTCATAAAGCATACAGTACAAGACAAAAGTTTGGATACTACATCTAATTCAATGTTTTTTTCTTTATTTTTATCAATTAAAAGTCACTTCATGTCTTAAAGTATTGATGGATGTCGTTTCTCTTTACTTAGCTGAGCGGTTCTTGACATAATGTGGATTACTACAGTTGTGTAACGGGGCTATTTCCCGTATTTGTGTTATTTAATATTTACTGTTTGATCTCAAACGCATTAAGAAGGCGAGAAGTTGCACTAATTAACTTTTGACGAGGCACCTGTTAATTGAAAAGCATTCCAGGTGACTCCTTCATGAAGCTGGTTAAGATAATGCCAATAGTGTGCAAAGCGTCATCAAGGTAAACGCCGGATACTTTGAGGAATCTAAAATATGAAACATGCTTTGTTTTTTTTTAAACACGTTTTTTTTTTGTTTGCAACATAATTCCATATGTTCCACATGTTATTTCATAGTTTTGATGTCTTCAGTATTGTTCTAAAATGTAGAAAAGAGTCAAAATACAGAAAAACCTCTGAATGAGTAGGGGTGTACAAACTTTTGACTGGTACTGTATATGTTTTCATGTGATAGGCAGCTATTTTTAAAAGCAGTAACGTGACACACCTCGATGCTGTAACGACAGCATGCACTATATTGTGGGGAAGCCATGGCCTAATGGCTAGAGAAGCAGATTTGAGGCCAAAAGGTTGCTGGTTGGAGTCCCTGGACCAGCAGGAATAGCTGAAGTGCCCTTGAGCAAGGCACCTGCTCCCCAGGCTGCTCTGGGTACATTGTATGTTGCTCTCTGGAAAAGAGCATCTGCTAAATGCCTGTAATATAATGTAATGCGGGGCGGCACGGTGGTGTAGTGGTTAGCACTGTCGCCTCACAGCAAGAAGGTCCAGGTTCGAGCCCCGTGGCCGGCGAGGGCCTTTCTGTGCGGAGTTTGCATGTTCTCCCCGTGTCCGCGTGGGTTTCCTCCGGGTGCTCCGGTTTCCCCCACAGTCCAAAGACATGCAGGTTAGGTTAACTGGTGACTCTAAATTGACCGTAGGTGTGAATGTGAGTGTGAATGGTTGTCTGTGTCTATGTGTCAGCCCTGTGATGACCTGGCGACTTGTCCAGGGTGTACCCCGCCTTTCGCCCGTAGTCAGCTGGGATAGGCTCCAGCTTGCCTGTGACCCTGTAAAACAGGATAAAGTGGCTGCAGATAATGAGATGAGATGAGATGACATAATGTAATGCACGACTTGTTCAGAAAATCTACCACCTGCTGCACTACACACATCAGCTGAGGTGATCTAAATGATGGTATAATGGTTTTACTTTTCAGAATAACAGTAAGTTCCGTACAGATGTGTTAACTCTCTTGCTTACTATGCTCAGTAAAATAAAGACACGAGCCAGATAACAACTTCCTGACAGTATGCTAAACTAACCACACACTCATTCATTTCCATCCGTCCATTATCTGTAGCCGCTTATTCTCTCCTACAGGGTCGCAGGCAAGCTGGAGCCTATCCCAGCTGACTACGGGCGAGAGGCGGGGTACACCCTGGACAAGTCGCCAGGTCATCGCAGGGCTGACACATAGACACAGACAACCATTCACACTCACATCTACGGTCAATTTAGAGTCACCAGTTAACCTAACCTGCATGTCTTTGGACTGTGGGGGAAACCGGAGCACCCGGAGGAAACCCACGCGGACAACATGCAAACTCCGCACAGAAAGGCCCTCGCCAGCCACGGGGCTCAAACCCAGGACCTTCTTGCTGTGAGGCGACAGCGCTAACCACTACACCACCGTGCCACCCCTCGTTCGTTTCCATTACTCTCTATTAATTCACTTAAGTAGCTAACTAGCTGGTCATACATTGTTGTTATGTTAGCAAACACTTTTTTTGTCTAGTTATTTCGCTTTCCAAGCAACCAAAACATATCGAATCTAGGTTGTTTGGGGGAGGGGCTCAATCACAGGTTTGCTTTCAGAACTGAGGAACTTGTTTAGAACTGTAGATTGATCGGACAATTCCATGTCACTTTTATGCGCACACTTTTGCAAAATGGTCGGCAGCAGATTCATTTGTTCGCAGTTTTTGATTATTTTCCTGCTGTGATAACACTCAAGTGGCGAAGAAAAGTGTTTTTTGGATGAACGCCATGCCACCGTGCAGAAATACCTACAGATGAAGAGCCAGAAAGTGTCCAGAAAAAAAAAAAAAGGGATTGGTGTATCTTCGGGGACACTGGGATTTAAATGCAACGCCCAGTCTGAGTGCAGATACTCAGTATCACTTTGGATAAGTGTTTTCGCAAAAACTTTAAAAAGCTCATAAGTGCCTCTCTGTGAAGTCCTGCTACAGCTCTCAGACCAAACACACTGCTCTACAAATTCATGCACCGCTCATTTATGTCATAAATCAAGCCAAACGATGAATGTTATTTTCATTATATGGAGTTAGAGGCCCCTTTATAGGAGACGATTAGAATGATAGGAGACTGGGGAAAAAAAAAGGGTTCTTTTAAAGGCTTAGATATCTGATTAAAGCTATAAAGAGCTGAGACGTAGGTTCAGTGCAGAAAGCATTCGGAGATGTATGTTTAATCGTCTTGATAAATACAGCTTGGGTCACGGTGTCTGTTTTCTCACCATCATAAAAGCATCCATTACTAAAAGGTGGTCTGGATGTGATCATAGCGAATAATGAAAAGAAGGAAGAGACCACAGGGACAGCTGCAGGCTTTTTAAATGACAGAATGATGCTCTCGGTAACACAGATGCACACAGCTGCTCGGCACAGCGGGCGTGAAAAGCTCGGATGCAGGAGAATCACAGTACCATGGTGGTGTGAGTCATATCAGATAGCAGTGTTGCTTGTCGGTGGCTGCCAAGCTATTGTGATAATGAGAGAAAAGTGGCTGTGAGGAGGTTTGTGCTCCGCTCTTAAAGCCGACGGCCAGTAAGGACAACATTAAAACACTAATGAGGACACTCCAGAGACCCTCACATACTTTACACGCGGAGCATGCCTGCTCTACACCCAATTAAAGATGCGTCAATCCATATGAATAATATGTCAAATGAAAATCAATGAATATAATAATGAAATATATGTTAATTTTTGACTTGCTGTCTCTCACTGGGGTGGTGCTAAGATCCAAAATATGATGCCTGAGACACCTCAGTGCCTGTACAAGCACAATTATACAAGCTAAAAGTGCTGACCTAGAAGCTAACTGTCCCTTCTATGCTGATCATGCAGAACTGATCCAGAAGCCTCACACGGAAAAGCTAAATCAGCTAATACCTTGCGTGATCTCCTTCTCCGAGTAAACACGTGCAAATAAAACGATGACGCATATAGCGACCACTGACTAGCAATATTACTGCACCAGGGGGTGTTACAGTTTAAATGGTTTTACCTAATGATAAAAGAAGTTGAGTTCATAATTCGTCTTTTTAACCAGTTACCAACAACAAGAAGTTTTACCAATCAGTTTAACAGTAAAAGTAACTAGATCCATATTGTGACTAAAATCACAGTGAGTTGCGTTAGCTCTTACAAACCGGGATGCCTGGTCACCGTACCCTATAGATCCGGAACGGTAAGAGACAGAGAATGACGCTTAGTGAAGGGAAAAAAAGACTGTTTCTCATGGATCATTCCAGTTCGGTGATCCGGATCAGCACCAAAAGTCATGGTAACTTAATTCAGCCCAGAGGTATTCTATCCATTCATCCATTATCTGCAGCTGTTTATCCTGTTCTACAGGGTCGCAGGCAAGCTGGAGCCTATCCCAGCTGACTATGGGCGAGAGGCGGGGTACACCCTGGACAAGTCGCCAGGTTATCGCAGGGCTGACACATAGAGACAAACAACCATTCACACTCCCAGAGGTATTCTTCATGTGAAATTTGGTGATGATTGGTTGGAAACCGAGGGAGAAATAGCATCCTAAAAAGCGTTAGGAGAAGAAAAAGACGAAGAACTAGATAGATACTGTGACTAAAATCACAGTGAGTTGCACTAGCTCTCACAAACGAGGATGTCTGGCCACCGTACCCTATAGATCCGTAATGGTAAGAGATAAAGAATGATGCTTAGTGAGGAAAAAAGACCGTTTTTCATGGATCATTCCGGTTCAGTGATCCGGATCAGCACCAAAAGTCATGGTAACTTAATTCAGTAAATGCATGCGCATAAACCCCTTCTTCTACCCGGTGTCATAGATCTATGCCCGGTGTGAAGCACTGTCAGGAACAAACACACAAGAAGAAGAAGATGGCTGCGACTACGCGAGGAAATCGTGCCTTCTGTGTGTACAAATTAGTTTTATATAACTTAATTTTCTTATTGTGTGTGAACATTTTGAAAAGCACTTTTATATAATTTATATAACTTTTTATATTGTGTGTGAACATTTTGAAAAGCAGTCTTATCCAATAAAAAAAAAGAAATTCAAGAAATGGTTCAGTTACTTGTTTATTTAAAAGAAAAGCTGTATACAAAAGTGAATGCAATGCAGTGGTTCATACAAAACAGCGAGAGTGCTGCTTGTTCTAGTCATGTGGTTGTAACGTCATCGTAAACAAATCTGTTCTACTCATCCAGACGACTTCGCAACGGCGCCGTTGCCAGATTTTTTCACTCTGGAACCCGTTCTCAAAAAATATCATGGTGGGGCACCCAAAACGCCGGTGCCGTGTGGACGCCAGGCCGAAACGATAAACAATTTTATCAGATTCACCTGAATCCGTTGCCGTGTGGACAGGGCCTTAGAGTCACCGATTAACCTAACCTGCATGTCTTTGGGGGAAACTAGAGCACCAGGAGGAAACCCACACAGACATGGGGAGAACATGCAAACTCCACACAGAAAGGCCCTCGTCAGCCACAGGGTTCGAACCCGGACCTTCTTGCTCTGAGGCGACAGCGCTAACCACTACACCACCGTGCAGCCCACATAATAATAATAATAGAAGAACTAGATAGATACTGTGACTAAAGTCACAGTGAGTTGCGTTAGCTCTCACAAACCGAGACGTCTGGTCACCGTACCCTATAGATCCATAACGGTAAGAGATAGAGAATGATGCTTAGTGAGGAAAAAGCCAGTTGTTCATAAGCCATTCCGGTTCGGTGATCCGGATCAGCACCAAAAGTCATAGCAACGTAATTCAGCCCAGTAAAATTTAGTGATGATTGGTTGAAAACTGAGGGAGAAATAGCGTCCTAAAAAAACGTTAGGAGAAAAAGAAGAAGAAGAAAAATAAAGTAGAACGATCCTGAGTGAGAGTAATCATTTACGCTACCGCTGCTGGCACAAATTAAAAAGTAACTTAAAAATCCTGCTGTGTGGTAAAGGAAAAATAGGCTATACGTATCAAGCAACTTGTGTGCCTACCGCCATAGTGTGCAAAATGAAGCTAGCAAATAGAAGTACTACATGGAAGATCAAGGCTATTATGCTCGTCTTCTGAATATGTTTCCTGACGAAAACGTTTTCCAACCCGTAGCATAAATTTATAATCATATCTGTTATTTTGTTCGACCTTCAAAGAATATCCTACCAGCGTAAATATGTGCTTCCTGTTGTGTTTAAAGTAGTAGGGCATTATTATAGATTAAAAAAATTAAAATCTATGCTGTATGACACTTAAACCTACATCAAGTTCACATGTATGATGTACAGGCTACACATCTCACATATAGGCAAATAAAGCATAATTAATAATTGCACAATTATTACAAGACACTAGAAAACTAACCTTGTTTATTCGTCTCAAGGCAATAAACCAACAGTCATTCAATTCCAGCATATATTTACGGGCGTGTGTGAAATAGTGAATAATTCTTTGTGTGCTTGTGCAGTTAAGTTACCGTAAGTTGGACATTTTCACCTATTCTACTCGACACTCGGCTTTTGTTAATCTGCTTCTGTTTATTAGAAAGTCTGGTTAATATTTGCTATGTACTGAAACATTTAATTTTTTTGTGTGTGTGCCAGTCTATTTAATTTCGTTCGCAGCAGGTGTAAATCCTCAAGTTATATTGTTGCTGTTCATGCTGGTATATCTTCTTCGTTCAGTGGATCATCATGATCCACATATTTGACTCGGCATAGGTTTTTACATTGGATGCCATTCCTGATGCAACATATTTGATTTGGCATAGTTTTTTACGGTACATCGGATGCTCTTCCTGATGCAACCCTCCCCAATCTATCCGGGCTTCGGACCGGCACTAAGTATGCACTAGCTTGTGCAACCCCAGTGGCTAGGTATTTTACCTAACCTGCATGTCTTTTGAACTGTGGCAGGAAACCAGAGCACCCAGAGGAAGCCCACGTAAACACAGGAAGAACATGCAAACTCCACACAGAAAGACCTCCGTCAGCTATGAGGCTCCAATCCAGAACCTTCTTGCTATGAACCACTGCACCACTGCACTGCCCATGGCGCTAGTTCATGCTGCTATTTGCACAGGTAAAATATAAACTCCTTCTTATGGGGAAAAAAAAAATCATTGTTTGAATTGATATTTTTGAATGGATCACAGACACTCCATCATTCTATATAGCACATGGCCTAACGGTTAGAGAAGCAGCTTTGGGACTAAAAGGTTGCTGGTTTGATTCCCTGGACCAGCAGGAATGGCTGACGCGCCATTGAACAAGGCACCTGACCCCTAACTGCTCCCCCGTCTGCTCTGGGTATGTTGTTCGGGATAAGAGCATCTGCTAAATGCCTGTAACGTAATGTGTGTTTTAATCCTGTCGCCTATCTGTCGGGAGGGGAGAGCATCCCTAACCTGGTCTAATAATATCAAGGTTTCACAGTGGTTTGAGTTGGGTGGGTTGTGTTATACATGTGCTAAAATTCACTCTGTGTGTGTGTGTGTGTGTGTATATACAGTGGTGCTTGAAAGTTTGTGAACCCTTTAGAATTTTCTATATTTCTGCATAAATATGACCTAAAACATCATCAGATTTTCACACAAGTCCTAAAAGTAGATAAAGATAACCCAGTTAAACAAATGAGACAAAAATATCATACTTGGTCATTTATTTATTGAGGAAAATGATCCAATATTACATATCTGTGAGTGGCAAAAGTATGTGAACCTTTGCTTTCAGTATCTGGTGTGACCCCCTTGTGCAACAATAACTGCAACTAAACGCTTCCGGTAACTGTTGATCAGTCCTGCACACCGGCTTGGAGGAATTTTAGCCCGTTCCTCCGTACAGAACAGCTTCAACTCTGGGATGTTGGTGGGTTTCCTCACATGAACTGCTCGCTTCAGGTCCTTCCACAACATTTCGATTGGATTAAGGTCAGGACTTTGACTTGGCCATTCCAAAACATTAACTTTATTCTTCTTTAACCATTCTTTGGTAGAACGACTTGTGTGCTTAGGGTCGTTGTCTTGCTGCATGACCCACCTTCTCTTGAGATTCAGTTCATGGACAGATGGCCTGACATTTTCCTTTAGAATTCGCTGGGATAATTCAGAATTCATTGTTCCATCAATGATGGCAAGCCGTCCTGGCCCAGATGCAGCAAAACAGGCCCAAACCATGATACTACCACCATCATGTTTCACAGATGGGACAAGGTTCTTATGCTGGAATGCAGTGTTTTCCTTTCTCCAAACATAATGCTTCTCATTTAAACCAAAAAGTTCTATTTTGTTCTCATCCATCCACAAAACATTTGTCCAATAGGCTTCTGGCTTGTCCACGTGATCTTTAGCAAACTGCAGACAAGCAGCAATGTTCTTTTTGGAGAGCAGTGGCTTTCTCCTTGCAACCCTGCCATGCACACCATTGTTGTTCAGTGTTCTCCTGATGGTGGACTCATGAACATTAACATTAGCCAATGTGAGAGAGGCCTTCAGTTGCTTAGAAGTTACCCTGGTGTCCTTTGTGACCTCGCCGACTATTACACGCCTTGCTCTTGGAGTGATCTTTGTTGGTCGACCACTCCTGGAGAGGGTAACAATGGTCTTGAATTTCCTCCATTTGTACACAATCTGTCTGACTGTGGATTGGTGGAGTCCAAACTCTTTAGAGATGGTTTTGTAACCTTTTCCAGCCTGATAAGCATCAACAACGCTTTTTCTGAGGTCCTCAGAAATCTCCTTTGTTCGTGCCATGATACACTTCCACAGACATGTGTTGTGAAGATCTGACTTTGATAGATCCCTGTTCTTTAAATAAAACAGGGTGCCCACTCACACCTGATTGTCATCCCATTGATTGAAAACACCTGACTCTAATTTCACCTTCAAATGAACTGCTAATCCTAGAGGTTCACATACTTTTGCCACTCACAGATATGTAATATTGGATTATTTTCCTAAATAAATAAATGACCAAGTCTAATATTTTTGTCTCATTTGTTTATCTGGGTTCTCTTTATCTACTTTTAGGACTTGTGTGAAAATCTGATGATGTTTTAGGTCATATTTATGCAGAAATATAGAAAATTCTAAAGGGTTCACAAACTTTCAAGCACCACTGTATATATATATATATATATATACACACATTTTTTATAGGGGCAGCACGGTGGTGTAATGGTTAGCACTGTCGCCTCACAGCAAGAAGGTCCGGGTTCGAGCCCCGTGGCCGGCGAGGGCCTTTCTGTGTGGAGTTTGCATGTTCTCCCCGTGTCCGCGTGGGTTTCCTCCGGGTGCTCCGGTTTCCCCCACAGTCCAAAGACATGCAGGTTAGGTTAACTGGTGACTCTAAATTGACCGTAGGTGTGAATGTGAGTGTGAATGGTTGTCTATGTGTCAGCCCTGTGATGACCTGGCGACTTGTCCAGGGTGTACCCCGCCTTTCGCCCATAGTCAGCTGGGATAGGCTCCAGCTTGCCTGCGACCCTGTAGAACAGGATAAGCGGCTATGGATATATATATATATATAAACACACACTGTATATGTGCGAAACAGTGTGAACTGGTGCTCGTGCATGCTTTAATTTACACAAACATTGTGCTGTATGGGGAGAAACAGAGCACAGCAGCTCAGTGAATAGAGACTATTTAATACTACTAATATAAAAGGAGATGTGGGAGAATGGGCGCATGCTTTATTTCAGCTGCAGTGTTTGCGCCCAGAACTCGTGCACACACTGAGTAACTTGAGTGGAGAAAAAATGGTGCATGCAGCATAAGTCTTGTTTAACGCACTCGGAAATAAACAGCGAGACAGTTTGTAAATTGAGAGTTTTGAAGTTGTTCTCCCGTGTGAGTGTGTGTGTGAGAGAGAGAGACAGAGAGAGAGAAAGTGTGCTGAGTTCGACTCAGGGGGGGACCAGACTAAGGTTCCTGTGGTCTCAGCTGAGATGGACAGAATAGTGCTGCAAAACACTTTTTTTTTTGGATTCTGTAATTCTGCAGCATTGCTGGTTGTATTGTCATTTGTTTTGGGACAATGTCCATTCTTAAAAGTGCAAAACAAATAAAACCGTATTGATGGAGAAAAAACAAAACAAAAAAACAAATATCCGAATACCTACCCAAAGAACGAATATCCACGGATATAGTCGAATATTCGGTTCCAGCCCGACAGTATGCCCCATGTTCCCGTCTCTCGTCGCCAAGTCTTATGCATTTTTATGGACGAGTTCCAAGACATGCTTTCCTTCCTGTTTCCTGTTCATTCTGGATTTTGACGTATTATTTCCTTATTCAGGGCGGCACGGTGGTGTAGTGGTTAGCGCTGTCGCCTCACAGCAAGAAGGTCCGGGTTCGAGCCCCGTGGCCGGTGAGGGCCTTTCTGTGCGGAGTTTGCATGTTCTCCCCGTGTCCGCGTGGGTTTCCTCCGGGTGCTCCGGTTTCCCCCACAGTCCAAAGACATGCAGGTTAGGTTAACTGGTGACTCTAAATTGACCGTAGGTGTGAATGTGAGTGTGAATGGTCGTCTATGTGTCAGCCCTGTGATGACCTGGCGACTTGTCCAGGGTGTACCCCGCCTTTCGCCCATAGTCAGCTGGGATAGGCTCCAGCTTGCCTGCGACCCTGTAGAACAGGATAAGCGGCTATGGATATATATATATATATAAACACACACTGTATATGTGCGAAACAGTGTGAACTGGTGCTCGTGCATGCTTTAATTTACACAAACATTGTGCTGTATGGGGAGAAACAGAGCACAGCAGCTCAGTGAATAGAGACTATTTAATACTACTAATATAAAAGGAGATGTGGGAGAATGGGCGCATGCTTTATTTCAGCTGCAGTGTTTGCGCCCAGAACTCGTGCACACACTGAGTAACTTGAGTGGAGAAAAAATGGTGCATGCAGCATAAGTCTTGTTTAACGCACTCGGAAATAAACAGCGAGACAGTTTGTAAATTGAGAGTTTTGAAGTTGTTCTCCCGTGTGAGTGTGTGTGTGAGAGAGAGAGACAGAGAGAGAGAAAGTGTGCTGAGTTCGACTCAGGGGGGGACCAGACTAAGGTTCCTGTGGTCTCAGCTGAGATGGACAGAATAGTGCTGCAAAACACTTTTTTTTTGGGATTCTGTAATTCTGCAGCATTGCTGGTTGTATTGTCATTTGTTTTGGGACAATGTCCATTCTTAAAAGTGCAAAACAAATAAAACCGTATTGATGGAGAAAAAACAAAACAAAAAAACAAATATCCGAATACCTACCCAAAGAACGAATATCCACGGATATAGTCGAATATTCGGTTCCAGCCCGACAGTATGCCCCATGTTCCCGTCTCTCGTCGCCAAGTCTTATGCATTTTTATGGACGAGTTCCAAGACATGCTTTCCTTCCTGTTTCCTGTTCATTCTGGATTTTGACGTATTATTTCCTTATTCAGGGCGGCACGGTGGTGTAGTGGTTAGCGCTGTCGCCTCACAGCAAGAAGGTCCGGGTTCGAGCCCCGTGGCCGGTGAGGGCCTTTCTGTGCGGAGTTTGCATGTTCTCCCCGTGTCCGCGTGGGTTTCCTCCGGGTGCTCCGGTTTCCCCCACAGTCCAAAGACATGCAGGTTAGGTTAACTGGTGACTCTAAATTGACCGTAGGTGTGAATGTGAGTGTGAATGGTTGTCTGTGTCTATGTGTCAGCCCTGTGATGACCTGGCGACTTGTCCAGGGTGTACCCCGCCTTTCACCCGTAGTCAGCTGGGATAGGCTCCAGCTTGCCTGCGACCCTGTAGGACAGGATAAAGCGGCTACAGATAATGAGATGAGATGAGATTTCCTTATTCATTACTGTATTTGTCCTATTAAATGAAAATACACATTCAGGTTTTTTTTTTCTTACAGGTAAAATGAAAGCAAGTGTTATGCACATGATACTAAGGAGTGATAATTACCCAAACGATTACACCATGTCCTTTTCTTCCAGGAAAAAATAAAATAAAATAAATAAATCTCATGAGAAGTTCTCTTGCATGTGACAATTTGAAAATATTTTATTCTGAACATATATATTTATTTGTTTATTTACTTGCTTGCTTATTTATTTGCACATTAAAAAAAAATTCATGACACAAAATAAGCAGTACATGCAAAATTACTATTTTGAGATCGGAAACAGAAAACAATAACTAACGAAGAAATGTGGAGGAGGATCCAAGAAAACCCCATAAGGGCTTGTCGAGTGGCCCTCCTATGCTGAGACGTTCAATATAAAAACTTAAAAGTAAGGAAATACAAACAAATACATACAAAAGCTAAACAAAAACATAAAAAAATAAAGTGTGACAAGGGTAACAAGAAAGGTGACAATGTACTGAGGCATAGAATATGATGGTGAGAGCAGTTATGATGTTGTGATCCAGCAAGAAGAGAATGTTTTAAATGATTTTATCTCATCTCATTATCTCTAGCCGCTTTATCCTTCTACAGGGTCGCAGGCAAGCTGGAGTCTATCCCAGCTGACTACGGGCGAAAGGCGGGGTACACCCTGGACAAGTCGCCAGGTCATCACAGGGCTGACACATAGGCTACATCCACACGA
This sequence comes from Neoarius graeffei, assembly GCF_027579695.1. Classification (NCBI taxonomy): domain Eukaryota; kingdom Metazoa; phylum Chordata; class Actinopteri; order Siluriformes; family Ariidae; genus Neoarius; species Neoarius graeffei. Next base: position 67,919,804 of record NC_083580.1, on the reverse strand, counting down.
CAACGGCAACGAGATGTTATTTAAAAATATATCGCGTCCAAATGGGCGACGATCAGTAAAATATCAGGTCCATATGGCAACGCAACGCTTGCTGAAAACGATGCAATACACATGCCACACCTCTAGGGGCGCTGTAAGACGGTCCCTTTGGAGACACCAGAACAATAGAAGAAGTAAGGATGCATGCGCATAAACTATTATGCGTGAGACTTCATATTAGCCACAAAGTCAGGAAAATCTGTTCGTAAAATTACATTATAATGACCAAATACAATGAAGTATTTATATACAAAGTATTTATATACAAAGTATTTTTCCAGTCTCACCTGTGAAAGGTAATCCCATGTGATCTCGTCTGGACGGCAAACCTGTTGGTACAGTTAAACGCAGCTAATCTTTATTCTCCGCTTTGACCTTTCCAATATGGCGGCGAGGATGACGTATGATTCTACGCGGAAGGCGGCGTCTTTAATGGTCCGGAATAAATTGAATACTACACGTTGATGGATTAATTTGCTCCTCTACGCCCTTTTTGAGGAATGTATTGTAGGACTAAAACCAACATCTGAAGAGGTGAGATCGCTCCTTTTTTCCCCTATTTTTGCTGGCGGGATTGACTCTGCCCTAAGGGCAGAGTCTCTCGCTCTCTCTCTCTCTCTCTCTCTCTCACTTTGCACCATTACACAATAAATATTCACAGTGAAAATATTTTGTAAGTGCGTTTCATGAACCAAGTTATAGGATTTGTTGACAACTCGCATCGCATCGCAATGAGAAGATCATTGGCACTACTGGTGTTAAGAATCAGACCATTTCATAAATGAATATTTTGCTGTAGAGCTGCAGTCTTTGTACAATTGCATGTTTTTGCTTCACTATTACTGTCACCATTCTGCTTCTTGCATTACTACTGTGAACTAACACTGAACATAATAATAATAATAATAATAATATCCAAGCTCGTGTTTCACTCTCACTAGTGCTCTGTAAGGCTTTTTCCTGGTGATATTCGTTACACTTCTACCCGGCGTGAAGCACTCACAGTCATGTGGTTGTGACGTCATCGTAAACAAATCCGTTCTACTCATCCAGACGACTTCACAACGGCAACGTTGCCAGATCTTTCCACTCTGGAACCCGTTCTCAAAAAGATTGCGTTTTGGGCACCCAAAACGCCGGTGCCGTGTGGACGCCAGGCCTAAACGATAAGCAATTGTATCGGAGTCACCTGAATCCGTTGCCGTGTGGACAGAGTCATAGACAACCATTCACACTCACATTCACACCTACGGTCAATTTAGAGTCACCAGTTAACCTAACCTGCATGTCTTTGGACTGTGGGGGAAACCAGAGCACCCGGAGGAAACCCACACGGACACGGGAAGAACATGCAAACTCCGCACAGAAAGGCCCTCGCCAGCCACGGGGCTCGAACCCGGACCTTCTTGCTGTGAGGCGACAGCGCTAACCACTACACCACCGTGCCGCCCTGAAATGATTTTATACGGGTGGAATTTCTACAGTAATATGGACAGGTAATCGGTTCCAACAGGAAGGCCCTCTGAATCTAATTGAAAATTTAGAATGAAGTTGTTCTAGGAAAGGTGGGGTGGAGATGATTGGCTGACCTTGTATTGTAATGATGACTTTGAACGTTGACGTGAAATACATTTTAAAAACGTACTGGGAGTCAGCTGTGGATAGATTGCTGTGAAAAACAAAACCAATTAAAAATGGTTTAAATCAAAAATGGGGAGAATACAGAGGGATTTAAACAAAGGAGTGGAACTGGCTAATCGATTGGAAAATGTTATCATATTCAACACTTAGGCTACTATCACACTGTCTCGTATCTTGCTACGTAAGCGGCGTGTGGGTCAAGCGGCAAGAAATCAGGCGCATTTTGTCCAAAATTAAAGTCCTGTGACGTACACGGCATATGTGTGACATTTCTGGGGTTTGTATGGGGTTCAATGTACGTAAAGTTATGGCGTACCGAGGCGTATGATGAGTTGCTGCGGTGTAACCATTTCGTTGCTTTTGCTGGCGTGGCGTTTCGTTCTTACGTGTGACGTTGCTGCGGCGTTCACAGGTTTGCATACAAGGGGGCCACACGTTGCGTTCATTATCATTCGTCACAATCAAGAAAGCATCATGCCAGCGAAGAAGTCAGGACCTTAAGGGCAAGGGAAGAGGGAAGACATCAGCCGCATCCATCCAGCCAGTCCCGGAGCCACCTTCATCAGACACATGTCAACTAAAGCGTCCGCACGGTGTAACAGGTGTTCGAGCAACGTTCCCGCTGCGTCACTGCTGCGTAGCTTTCGTTTTTACGGCGTACACGTGACATATCAAAGTTGCTACGTATGTGCTACGTATTTTTAAGCGCTGACTTAAAAATACGCCGCACCCTGACGTACAAAGAGATCATGTTACGCATCCTAGGGTATTAGCTATGTAAGCTGGCGATGCTGTGACGTTCCTTTCTTACTGCCACGTATCCTGATACGCCATACATACGCAAGGCTGAAACGCCAATGTATGACACAAGCATTATTTTCTCTCGTCCAAACAATTTTTTCCGTACATATGAAATCAGTTTATATTTTCACAAGATTTCTTTTAGTATGCATGTTTTTTCATCCATCCATCTTCTTAGTATTTATCACATTGCTGTTTCTGGCTCAGCCTGTTTTGTTTTGTTTTGTTTGTTTCCAGTATTTTGTTTTGTTAAGCTCTGGTCAGCGCTGCCATGTTTTCTGTGCTTTTGAAAAGTCGTCATGTACAGTATGATAGTCATGGACGTGCTTTGATTGGAAGCAGAGGTAATATTTTGATGTGTTTATAGGATTATGGGTATTGTAGTACAAATAAAGGCTTTTTATTTTTTTCACGGTCTGGTTTCCATCAGATCCTGCGCTTTGATTGGCTGGCGAGCAGGTCTGTATCCTACGATACGGACCCCAGTTACGGACCTCTGGCGACTCACTCGTTCACAACAACAACAAACATAGTAGCATTTTTTGTCAACATTTCTCTTTTTTTATAAGATTTATTTATAAGATTATCAAAAATCTTATAAATTTTTGCCAGCATTTCTCAGGAGAATAGCATTAATTTTACAGCATGGATAGCGATAACGACAGTCTTCACAGCGAAAGCGAGTTTTACTACCCTGAGGAAGAAGAAATAAAAGAAAACATTTCAGGAGAAAGTTAAAAACCTGTAACTTGTTAACGCCGAGCAAAAACATGGCTGAATCCTGAATGACTCAATTTTGTATAAATAGGGGACTACATAGGCGGCAAAATGTAGTTTTTTTTCCTGCCATGGAAGTGCACTTGTAGGAGGAAGCAATTTGCATTACAGCCGTGAATGAGGATTCAAAATGGCGGCTCACCTCAGCTTTCCCTTTCGAAAGCTCTCATTTTCAGTTAGAATTTGGTAAAGAAAAAAATAAATATATTATTTACCAGGGGCGGCACGGTGGTGTAGTGGTTAGTGCTGTCGCCTCACAGCAAGAAGGTCCTGGGTTCGAGCCCCGGGGCCGGCGAGGGCCTTTCTGTGTGGAGTTTGCATGTTCTCCCCGTGTCCGCGTGGGTTTCCTCCGGGTGCTCTGGTTTCCCCCACAGTCCAAAGACATGCAGGTTAGGTTAACGGGTGACTCTAAATTGACCGTAGGTGTGAGTGTGAATGGTTGTCTGTGTGTCAGCCCTGTGATGACCTGGCGACTTGTCCAGGGTGTACCCCGCCTTTCGCCCATAGTCAGCTGGGATAGGCTCCAGCTTGCCTGTGACCCTGTAGAAGGATAAAGCGGCTAGAGATAATGAGATGAGATGAGATATTATTTACCAGCTTAAGGTCGGTCTGTATGGTGAAATACTGTACTTTCAAGACCTCAGTCACGGTATTTCACGATACGGACCTCCCAGCTGGTAAATAACATATATGTATGCAGTAGACATGTGTAGTAGTCTCTGCTCATCTTATCCGATTTCATTTTCCTCCGTGAGCGCTGTTTTTTGTTTTTTTTGTTTTGCTTATTGGACAAACGCCTCACTCTTCACCCTCATTCCGTCCAGACTCTTCGTAAAATAAACAGACCCAGAATTATGGGAATTCCCCCTGAGCGGCAGAAAGTTGATCGGGCAAATGTGTGTTCTGAAAAAAATGCAGTGTTGAGGTACCTATCGGTTCATACACCATGCCTAACCGTGACATTCTAACAACACTATAGTGCACAATCTCAGGATTTGCTAAGGGATGTTAAAAGCGTGCCAAAGACCCATGCCGCCTGGCCGCCCACAGTGAGACGTTAAATCTCTTAATCACGCCGTGTTTGTGTGAACTGGCTGCTTGGTTCGAGACGTCAAGCCGCGCTCAACTGTCAGGCGGCCATAAATCATGGGGGCCGCTTTAACCTTTACAAGCACTCTCCATGCCTCGCTCAAATTGGTCATGGCAAGAGAATTGCACCAAATTAAGTGGAAGCACGAGAAGTGACATGATGACAGCGTCTGGAGCTCCTCGAACACGCCACGGCTAAATCAGTATGCTAGGCTAACACCTCCTGGGTTATTAGCATGATGCCGGGCTGTCATTCAGATGAGCCGGAGGGTCTCTTCAGTGATGTACCTGTATATTCACAGGTGTGCTTGAGGGGATAAAACCGTCGCTTTAACCCTGTCTTTATTTACACCGGGAGACATTTCGGTATTGATTAGTGGCTTGAAGTCATTAATATAAAGCCTTGCTGAGGTTTATTCTTAAATGACGTTTTATATATTACAAAAAGCTTAACTGAAAAATTGAACCCGTTTGGTTGATCTGTGTGGACTTTTTTTTTTCCCCCTTTAGCTAAAAGGATTTTGAACAATGCAAAATCACAGGCGAAGGGAAAGCAAAGCACTTGAGTATGCAGGGCTTTTTTTTTTTTTCCCCAGGAACTAAAAGCAAACATGTCAGGATCGAAGAAGCCCTTTATTATTAAACAATGGCAGAAAATACAAGCAATATACTAGTATATCCGGCTCAAAGCTCCTTTCTCCCACAGCGACGGAGACGGAGTATTCATTTTGACCTTGGAAGAGTGGGTGCAGTCACAGGCTTTGTGGTGACAGATCTAGGAAACTTACTGATAGAATGCAGTATTCCTAGTAAACAGAAAATGAAAAGAGCAAGTACTCGGAGGATGCAGAAAGGCAGAATGAACGCTGCATATGAATTTTAATCTTTTTGTACCGTTTCGTGCACAAGGAATACAATCAGACAAATGCAACTCTTCGTCTGAATAAGCTGTGGAAAGCCTGATATAAAGGATTTAAATGAAGGAAACGTGGGCTTGTAAAACTGTCAGGCGAAAAGCTTCATACTATAGACCCCTTCGCAGTAAACGTCATTCATACGTAGGCGGAAATTGCGCGCGCAGCCTGGACCCAAAAAAGACTCAGAAATGCCTAGTTGTTGTGTTGTCGGGTGTCAGAATTGTAGCAGTGATGGGGTTAAAATGTAGAGAATTCCAGCAGGATCTCACCCATTCCAAAAAAATCGCCGATGTCTATGGCTACAAGCCATCAAACGTGTAGACTGGGATGAAAGCACCATCAAAAATGCGCGGGTTTGCAGCGCCCACTTCATCACAGGTAAGATCAGGCTATTTATTAAATCTTTCTTTTTTATTCTTTCTAGTCTTCGTTTATTGATGTAGCAAAATACTTTGGTAACGTTTGCCTGATTAGCTGGGTCATAGTTACACAATGTAATGAATATTGTTAGCATGTTAACTTAGCTTTGCATGCAATTTTGTTTGTAGGAGAGGTCTCGCTTGACTCAAGCAGTCCAGATTTTGTGCCGTCATTATTTGTGTATGCCGAAAATCACAATTTTAAAGCAAGGATGGAAAGGAAAAATTGTGTGCCCTCGCTCTAAATGCCAACTTACGTTGACTGCTCTAACCTAGCTCCCGCCCCGTTCAGTTTCATTTCTGCTTTCTGCCTCTCGCTTTTTACGCAGCTCTGATTTCTCTTAGCTGCACTCTTTACACTATCATTCCTTTCATGCCATTACCTCCTGCAAATTGCTGTTTAGTGTTGGTATTTGCTGTTGTAGCTAAAGCCACATTGCCATCACATCACTGGCATAATTTGATAAAAACAAAATGAATATGAATGTCCCATTGTTAATCAAGTTGTACTGTACATGCCCGCACATAACATAATCATATGCGTCTAAAGACTTGTAGGCACGAAGTTTTTCGTGGGTGTACACTGAAGTCTTGTCAATAAGGTACGAGTATATATCTGGCCATTGTATACCAGGGAACTTACTAACATCGTCCGTCCACTCTTTAATTAAATGTGGATCCGGTAGGCGATGTCCACTTGTTAGAGTTAACTTATTTATGTAGCATTCTCGATCTTGTAACGACAATTGTTTGGCATAATCTGACAGCTCGTAATGCCGGTCTATGGGCAGCGCCATTGTTTCTGGGTCCAGGCTGCGCGCGCATCCTGGCAACGGTCGGTTTGTTTACAAACATGCGAAGGGGTCTATTTGATTAAAACTTCACTGCACGTTATGAGTGACAGGAAAAGCTGAAAGTTTGGGATGTATTTAAACATCTTCGCTTTCCTTGACAGTACTGGTTAATAGTGCAGGGGTAAACCTGAGTCTCCATGAACTCGCACGTCTTCCCTGAAGACACCAGCGTCCCTGGAGTACGTCGACTAACGTTATCAGCCAGTCAAGCATCTGCTTTCGCATTCTAGCTCGAAAGGGTGCTGTAGAAGCTTTCAGATGTGAAGGAAAATGTTTGTGCAGTTATGTAATCTTATACAACATGTACTACATAAGGAATAAAACATGACAGGACTCTAAGTTAAATGAAAATATTCAAAGATGAGCAGAATTCATGCAACCGTCGATACCGTCCGTATCAACACACCCTGAAGTGGTGTATTTCGACTACAGTGTTTCCTTCATGAATGAATCACAAATTACACGTTTAACCATTTATAGTTATAGGATTTCGTGCTGTGGAGCTGCTGCGCAACAAATTAGTTCCTTTTATTACTTACATTAATACATTATAATGCAATAACTCGATCATAAAACTCATAAAAAAAATACAAGTTTCCCCCTGACCGAAGAGTCCTGAAGATTTCACAAAGAGCTGACACTGGAGACGGCGTCTACCGTATAAATCTTAACCTACAGTACTGTGCAAAAGTCTTCGGCACATGTAAAGAAATGCTGTAGACAAAAAAAAAAAAAAAGAAACTAAATGTTTCAACATTTAAAAAAAATACTATAAACAGTAATCAGTGAGCCATAATATGTTAAACAAAGTCAAAGTCAATATTTTGGTGTGGGGGCGGCACGGTGATGCAGTGGTTAGCACCACTACACAGCCTCACAGCAAGAGGGCCTTTCTGTGCGGAGTTTGCATGTTCTCCCCATGTCCTCCGGGTGCTCCGGTTTCCCCCGCAGTCCAAAGACATGCACGTTAGGTTGATTAGTGGCTCTAAATTGACCGTAGGTGTGAATGTGAGTGTGAATGGTTGTCTGTGTCTATGTGTCAGCCCTGTGATGACCTGGCGACTTGTCCAGGGTGTACCCCGCCTTTCGCCCGTAGTCAGCTGGGATAGGCTCCAGCTTGTCTGCGATCCTGTAGGACAGAATAAAGCGGCTAGAGATAATGGATGGATGGATGGAATATTCGGTGTGAGACGACCCTTTGCTTAAAGGTCCCATGGCATGGTGGTTTGTTGATGCTTTAAACGGGCTCGTGGAGGCTTCCGGATGTTATATCTGCAGCCTTTCTCGAAATGAACCCTCGGCACGTAAATATAGCCTCCTGGGAGAAAGCCCCATTTCAGTGCTTTTCCCAGTGTGTCGTTTTGCTAATGAGAAGCAGGAGGCGGGGAAGGGTAGAGGGTGGGGGCGGACCATGGGAGGAGGGGGAGGGGCTTGACCAAGCTGCGCACACACATACTCGATGCTATAAGCGCCTGTAGCCACACTGCTAAGACAAAACCCCGTTCTCCCTCGGACTCCTTTCGTAAACTCAACGTGACACAGAGAACAGAGAGTGAGAGTGTTCGGAGTGGTAGTTTACGAACGTATAATACCCTAGGCTTGAACACGCACTCCATAGAAGACATGCATTGCGGAGCAATAGTCAAACATAAGCTCATAAGTTACAGTCAATTTCCAGACTAAACTCAGTTTAACAGAGCATGCTGCATGCTCTTTAGTTTTGTAGCGCAGATTACCTGGCTAACTGCAGGAAGCGGTTAGCTGCACAGCTAATGTAGCCATTGCTAGGCTAACGCACCGATTTTAAAACACGGCAAAACGACCAGTTATACACTTACTTGTTCAGTGTTTGTGGCTGATGCGGCAGGGATGCTTGGTACGGACCCAGGCTTCAGTGACAGTTGATGTGCAAAACCTGCCCTGTACTGTCCCAAGTTGTGGAAACATTCCTCAGGAAAATGCTTCCGACAAACATACACCGTCTTAGGCAGACTCGACGGCGTATTATTGAAGTAAATAAAATTAAGCCACTGCGTCTTCAGGGGCTCTCCCGTCGGCAGTAAAAACAGACTCTTTTTCACAGCGCAATTTCCATGTTTCGCTCGCTTAGGTGATGCCATGTTGTTGTGTCCTCTATGGTCTCCTCACTACAACTGGGCGGGGCAATCCATACAGTAGGTGGGAATCCAGAGGGGGGGCGTGGGGATCATCTCCCTTGCTGACATAGTAAAGGGAAGAGCTTATCAACGCGCCGTTTTGACTCGCCATTCTCAAATGTTGGGCATAGTTTGGTTTACACATTATGAAATTTCTAGCCACTGGGGTGACTTAAGAAGGTCAGAGGAACTCATTTTAACGTTAAAAAACCTCAGAAAGTGAAAATTTCATGCCATGGGACCTTTAAAAAAACAAAAGTAGTCTGAGGTACAACGAGTGCAGTTTTATAAGGAAATGAGCTGTAGGTTTTACTGAGCATCTTCCAGAACCAGCCACAGTTCTTGTGGACACTTTGTCACACTCGCTTCTTCATTTTGCACCAAAACCCAGCCGCCTTCATTATGTTTTCTTTTTTAATCTGAAAAGTGCTCTCTAATGTAATATGCTGCTCAGATACAAACTTTTTTTTTTCCTGTAACAGTTAATTTTGTGCTGGAAAATGGACATTTGTAACTCTAAAATGCTTTTGTACTGACTCGATAATGTAGAAGTCAAACTAGAAATCTATAACAAAGTTTGTATGAAAAAAAAAACAGGGTGCCTAAGACTTTTGCACAGTACTGTATATAGAATAAATCTTAAAGGTTGTGTAAATAAATACTTAAGAATCGATCAGCCTATTAAAAACACAATTCGTATGTTAAGGTCATACGTAGCCGGCTGAGAACCGTGGCTGGGGCTACTGTGGCCGTTCCGGCACATTTTCGAGGTGATCTGCTGCAGAAATTTGGGCACAGTAAATATGCAAAGGAAGCCATGGTAGCCGCGATGGTAGAGATGTAAGACACTGGTAAAACCAATGGCGGCAGCGACGTACAGCCTTACGGCAATGACGGCGGTGTATACGGTTTTCACGGCTGCAGTACAGCCTAGCAATGGCAAGACAAAATAAGCCACGCCCTCTCAGCAAACTTTTCACTTTTTGCAGAATGTTGTTCCATGAACATTTTGAGCTCAATGCCTGCGACGGAATGCTACGGTAACCCCCCAGTAGCCTCACGTATGCCTCAAGAATGCTCACGGATGCCTTCACGGTTGTAACGAATGAATTCATCTGGCGCTTGACCCATGGCAATTTTCAACAACTTTCCGGGGATGGAAGTCATGCCCTTCCCTGGTTATCAAGGTAGCTCCCCGGCTCTCATGTATTCTGAATGAAGGGCCCCGAACACATGCTGGTAGAGCCCTGGAAGGCCCAAAATCATCTATTGGCATCTATCGTGAAGTGATTCCAGCTATGTGAGACTGAGGCATTAGATTTTTTTTTTTTGAGCTACGCAGCTTCAGGAACTCATGTTTACATTTGAAATGGGCGCCACCGTGGGCAGCACGGTGGCGTAGTGGTTAGCACTACAGCAAGAAGGTTCTGGGTTCAAGCCCAGCAGCCGACGGGGGCCTTTCTCTTTCTCCCCTTTTCCACCAAATCAGTTCCAGGGCTGGTTCGGAGCCAGTGCTGGTGCTGGTTCACAACTCGTTCAACTTGCGAGCCAGCTGAGAACCAGTTTGCTTTTCCATAGCTCGCGGTGCTAAGCAGAGCCACGTCATTACGTCGCTGTATACGTCATTACGTCGCTGTATACGTCAGTTACGTCGCTGTATACGTCAGTTACGGCACTACGTTTACATAAACCTTGGCGCGAATATCGAAGCAAAAACAACACGGAAGAAGCAGCAGCGGCAACAACAACAATAATGGACGACTTCGCGTTTGTACAGCTGCTGCTTCTCGTCGCTTAAAAATGGCGATCTTTCGCGGTCTTGTTATTGTTGTTGGTCTTAACAACTCCGCCCACCCGCTGACGTAAGCGGTTCTTTCCTCTGGCCCAGCAGAGAGCTGGTGCTAGCCTGGAACTGTTTTTTCTGGCCCCAGAGCCAGTTCTTTGTCAGTGGAAACAGAAAACCCGGTTCCAAACTAAGCACTGGCCCCGAACCAGCCCTGGAACTGCTTTGGTGGAAAAGGGGCATGTGTGGCGTTTGCATGTTCTCTACATGTCTACAGTACGTGGGTTTCCTCCGGGTGCTCCAGTTTCCCTCACAGTTCAAAGACATGCGGTTAGGTTAACATGGGGCAGTCATGGCCTGAGGTTGGGCTGAAGTACCCTTGAGCAAGGCAACTCGCCCCAAACTGCCCCCCAGGCGCTGTAGCATAGCTGCTCATTGCTCTGGGTATGTGTGTGTGCTCTTTGCTCACTTGTGCACGCGCATGTGTGTGTTCACTGCTTCAGATGGGTTAAATGCAGAGGTTAAATTCCACTGTGTGCTTAAGTCTGTGCTTGAGTGTACGTGTGACAAATAAAGGTTTCTTCTCTTATACCGTACATGCGAGACAACCTTTCGGAGTTTGAATCACGATGATGCCATAGCCATCATGGCCAGGAGTGACACTTTCCTCCAAAAGTACTTTTTATCGTGAAAGTTGAACCACTGACAGGCTTCACAAGTCGTTGAAAAAAGCACACGTTAGCCTTCACCCTCCTCATTTGGAAGTTGTATGAAATTATTTTTCAAAAATACAAAAAGAAGTAGTGAGAGAGAGAGAGAGAGAGAGAGAGAGAGAGGAAACATTCATGGCAAAAATTCAACCCTTTTTCAAAGCTCACATTTAAGAGCATTAAGTTTTAGGTGGCACTCTGTCCAACTCTGACAGGGTGAAAATGGTAATTACGTCTATCACAGTGGTTGTTGCTCAGGAATTACGCTCTTACTCCGCTGGATGAAGCCAATGCGTTTATTTTCTCCTACACAGCTTGGCGCTGAGGTGCAAGAGTGGTAGCATAATGGTTAAGGCTCTGGGTTACTGAACAGGAGGTCAGGGTTCAAACTCGAGCGTTGCCAAGCTGCCACTGTTGGGCCCTTGAGCAAGGCCCTTAATCATCTCTGCTCCAGGGGCGCCATATTATGGTTGACCCTGCACTCTGACCCCACCTTCTTAACAAGCTGGGATATGTGAAGAAAAGAATTGCTGTAATATACCGTATATATATCTGAGAAATAAAGGCTTCTTCTTTTTCCCCATCCTGGAATTTCTTCACAATCTGTACTGCACAATGACACAACAGGTCGAGTGGCAGTAACCTGCGATGCCCTTCCCCACAGACCCCTATATACCCATGACTGCTCATTAAAGGGCTGATGACACGAACATGACTCTATGCAATTTCTTAAATAAACTATACAACATGGCAAACATGTTAGATTTCTGTTATAATTATGTGAAAAGAAGCTGTTCTTACGCAAATATCCAACTTTTAATTGCACAGCGCAAGAAAACTGGGTCCGTGGCTCGCGGCCATGTTGTGACGTCAGCGGAAGACCACGCTGCGGTTCACTGGCTGTTCTACTCTGGTTCTACTCAATGGAAATGGCGCATGAAAACGCTGGTGAACTCTCTAGTGCTAGCTCTTCCTCTTCTGGGAGTCTAGAATTGTGTTGATCTCTTCCGAATAGAATCTATGATAGCCTACCCTCTTTACCCTTTGCCTCTCGTTGCTAGGCGGCAGTTACATGAAAGCCGCAAGCTTTCACAAGCAAATACATGACTGATATCACGCCGACTTTATGATCACATTTATGATTATCATGTAGAATCTATAGCTCTACGTACCTTTATCTTATGTCGTTTCACAACACATGTTCTGACAGGAGGACTGTCTTTGGATCCGGCATAGCTACTAGTAGACCCCCTCCGGAATACTGGCAGTGTTGCCAGATTGGGAGGTTTCCCGCCCAGTTGGGCGGTTTCAAGTGCATTTTGGTGGGTTTTGAACATATTTTGGGCTGGAAAACTTCAGCAGTATCTGGCAACAGATACTGCTGACGTTTTCCAGCCCAAAATATGTTCAAAACCCACCAAAATGCACTTGAAACCGCCCAACTGGGCGGGAAACCTCCCAATCTGACAACACTGTGTAGGCACTGCTGATGGTAGTAACACACGTTTGTGCTGAACTGAACACCCGAGAGATTCTTTTAAGCTGGGAAGGGTGTCAAAACAATCCAAATCGAAGTGTTCAGAGCACAGGACGGATGTTGGTGAGGGCTCCCACTTGTCACGAGTGCGCCTGACTTGCTTCACCCACTTCGCATGCAGCTTGGGATCTCTGGGAAACTTGAATAAACTTACCCCATCCTTGTGGGTTTTGGAGCAAAAGCCGGCAACACAACGCGAAGGCATAATAACTAATATATATATATATATATATATATATATATATATATATATATATATATATATATATATATATATATAAAATGTATAATAATGTCTAATAAAAATACTAATAATGATAAACTGAACACCTGCCGCATCAACAACAAACTGGTAAGTTAGGAGGAAGGTTCTTTCACTGACGTCATATAGCCCCTCCTCCTCTTTCATCTCCTGGGTGCTGCAGCCCCGTCAAATTTGCCCAAATAGCCGCGTTTTTTATCATAACTTGTAAAATAGCCGCCTTCGTGAATTAATATATGGATCATCGGGAATTACTTTTTATGTTATAAAACATCGCCAAAGATGTCAAAAACGTGTCATCAGCACTTTAATATACTAACTGAGATGCATCAAAGTCTCCTAGCTCTAATACACATCTTACAGAAAGCTTCACTGTTAAATAAAAACTTTTTTTTTTGTATATGAATAGCCTGGGCGGCACGGTGGTGTAGTGGTTAGCGCTGTCGCCTCACAGCAAGAAGGTCCTGGGTTCGAGCCCCGTGGCCGGCGAGGGCCTTTCTGTGTGGAGTTTGCATGTTCTCCCCGTGTCCGCGTGGGTTTCCTCCGGGTGCTCCGGTTTCCCCCACAGTCCAAAGACATGCAGGTTAGGTTAACTGGTGACTCTAAATTGACCGTAGGTGTGAATGTGAATGGTTGTCTGTGTCTATGTCTCAGCCCTGTGATGACCTGGCGACTTGTCCAGGGTGTACCCCGCCTTTCGCCCGTAGTCAGCTGGGATAGGCTCCAGCTTGCCTGCGACCCTGTAGAAGGATAAAGCGGCTAGAGATAATGAGAATGGGATGAGATGAATAGCCTTAGATTATTGTAGCACAGTGTACGAGTCGTTACTACAGAAATAACAACTGTAGTAAATGTACAACAAGGCGCTTTATAACAGACCTGTGATTTAAATTACAGCTGGCACGACTGCCAGAGCTGCTGTTATAGAAAATTCTGATCTGGCCAATCAGAATCCTGTTCAACGCTACAGCAAATGGTACGTTTAACAGCATTAGTTTTAGTTGTTTACGAAACAGACTTATCACTGAGACGGGATGTGTTTAGTGAGGGCAGAAAGACAACACCGAATTGCATTTTCAACACTTCTAATTATTTGCTGAATAGGTGTCTGGTTGTGTGAGCCATTATTTGGATTCCTCTGTTCTGTGCCAAGAGCATTGCCAGTACTGCTGCGTGCAGTAAGGGTCTAATCGTCGCCAGTTTGTCTCGCACAAGTCCAGAGAAGACAGAATGATACCTACCCTCACAGGCCAGTGTTTTGGCCTAGAGGAACATGCAGGCACAGCGGTGGTAGTCACTGGTCTAAAAAGGAGCTAAAGCAGTCCCTCACTCACTCACACACACACATACATTCTTGGCAAGCTTCTCAGCTTGGAGCGTAAACCCAGACTAATTTGTGGTGATAAAAGAGGCAGACTCTAAGCCTGCATTATTTACTCCTTAGGAAGGAATGGCTCAGTTCTCCGCTACCTCACTTCCCCTGAAGCCTGGCAGAATGGCACGCCTGTGACTGAGCTACCACACCACACCACACCACACCACACCAGACCAGATGTGCGCACGATTCAGTGATGAATAAATCTACCTTTTCTTTTTGTTTCCAAAAGATATTTTAGATAACAGGATAAAACAGTGGGTGGCAGGGGTAGAGTTGCTGCCCCACAGCTCCGGCATCTCCGGTTCGGTCCTGAGGTCGAGTTACTGTCTGTCTGTTACTATCTTTTGTGTTCACACACATGGGTTTCCTCCAACTGTTCAAAGACATGCAGGTAGGTGGATTGGATAATGAAATTGCCCGTAGGTACTCTGACAGCACGCATTTATTTCAGCGCATCGATGGCTTGATACTAAGGTTACGTTCCAGGTATTTAGCAGACGCTCTTATCCAGAGCGACATACAACATACCCAGAGCAGTTGGGGGTAAGGTGCCTTGAAGGCTTGTAGTACTCGAGTCCAGGACTCAGACTCGAGTCCGACTCGTGCCCTAATTTTAAGGACTCGTGACTCGACTCAGACTTGGACTCGTGCACTAACTGCATTCGGACTCATAAACTGGAGACGAGGACTTAGATTTTTTTCTTTATTTTTTGTAACATGCCATAATAATTTGGCATAAGATATTTATATCTACATTAATTTTGTACTATTTCGTGTAAGAGTGTCACACCTGCGCGCCTTAGCGTGTGCATCAGATAGACTCTCGGGGGCACCCCGGACAGCGCACGCGTGCCAATCGGACTCTCGCGCACACACCGTAAACGACTCGCACCTGCACAGGATTAAGGCGCAATCAGCGCACCTATATAAAAACTGTGAAAACACACTTACTTTGCGAAGTATTGAGTTGCATTGCTGACATATTACCAAGCCTTATTTCCTTGTTTGGGTTCCTGATCCTTGATTTCCTGTTTCTCGTCTTTGATTCTGCTGAGTCTATGATAGTCTGTTTGTGCCTCGCTCGACCTATTGCCTGTTTTACCGTTTTATGATTTTGCCTGCCGTTCTGGATTGTTTACGTGTCTTCACTTGCATTAATAAACACACCTTCTGCACTTACAGCCGTCTCCCAACCATCTCTGACAGAATACTTCACACTCCCTGACAAAGAGAAGCACATTCGCCTGTTCATACGTCATGTTCAGGAACAAACTAATGTTAATGGTGCTAAAACAGCCACCGTCACATGGTACGGTTGGAGTGTTGGACTCGACTCGGATCAAGACTCGACTGGATTTTTTTTTTTTAATGACTTGGACTTGACTCGGTTTGCATGTTCTCCCCGTGTCCGCGTGGGTTTCCTCCAGGTGCTCCGGTTTCCCCCACAGTCCAAAGGTATGCAGGTTAGGCTAACCGGTGGCTCTAAATTGACCGTAGGTGTGAATGTGAGTGTGAATGGTTGTCTGTGTCTGTCAGCCCTGTGATGACCTGGCGACTTGTCCAGGGTGTACCCCGCCTTTCGCCCGTAGTCAGCTGGGATAGGCTCCAGCTTGCCTGCGACACTGTAGACAGGGTAAGGGGCTACAGATAATGGATGGATGGAGGGACTTGACTCGGACTTGAACACTGGGGACTTGAGACTGGACTCGGACTCTAGGTTTAGTGACTCGACTACAACACTGGTGCCTTGCTCAAGGGCGCTTCAGCCATTCCTGCTGGCCCAGGTTTTCTAACCAGTAGGCCATGGCATCCCCCCATGTTGTACTTAATACGTCTCTGTTTCACAGTAGAGAATACTGTTGAAGAAAGAAGAACATCTTTCAGCCAAGGAGTCATCACCTAGCTTTGCTGACATCTCCATCTCCAATACATGGGGAGGCTCGGTTTTCCTCATTGAACGGTAGCACTTAGAGCTTACTTTAGCAGTATGTGCGGAATAGGTCAATGCAGAAAAAGGAAAAAAAATCGGTGGTTTTAGTTTCAGAGCAAGATAATAATTTAGGATATAGCTCGAGATTACCTTTTATATCATGCAAATATCCAGGTTCAGCCTGTACTCGTGTATCCATAGTTACCTTTTGTGTATTTCCAAGCATCATTAAATGTTAAAGTAGGAAAATGATAGATGTCTTGTGTATTTTGATCAACTGGCTCTAGCAATTCAAAAAGAAATATCTTATTATTATGTCCTTTTAGAAAGCTGTAATACAACTTTAGTATAAAGTAGGGGACCACGATAAAACCGGTATACTGGTTTGTATCGATACAAAATTCAAATCAATACGGATCGCGATACGTTGAACAAAAACCGGTATATTGACATGCATTTGGAAAGCTTCGTTTAACATTCGGAAAACTTCGTTTACTTCAGTCAGTGCACCGGAAGTCATGCGTGCATGGAAAAAAATGGCGACGGCAGATTTCACCGTCGTGCCGAATACACAAGCAAAGTCAAGTGTATGGCAGCATTTTGGACTAAAGAAATTAACCAGGGATGGGAGTGTGGACAGAAATTTAGCAGTTTGCAAACTTTGTAGCACAGAGGTAAAATTCTCGGGAGGAACATCGAATCTGACAAGTATTACTTGTACTGTTGTGATTTCAATATTTTTATTTACAAACTAATTTTTTTTAAAGAAATTAAGGAAAGGTTCCTTTATTGGGTTTCAAACCTGCTGGAACCTGGAAGTAGCTCAGGAGAAGTTTGATATTACGGTGTGTAACGATTCTCAGTCTCGCTACCTTTTACGTATGTGATTTCCAAGTAGCTAGTTAGCTACAGATTACTGACTGTTATGTTGATTCACATCATACAAACTTTATTTTTACACTCGGTATTTTGACTATTTATTTTGCATTAAATTTGAAAAAAAATAATCACAATTGTTGAACAGGTTAATCATAAAAAATAAAACAAAACACCACATGCTTTTCCTTCACTGTCTCGGTTTTCTGCGGATGTAACGTAAAAACAGGAATCTTGCAATATATTGCAATACGTATCGCGATACACAACGAAGTATTGCAATATATTGCAATACGAAAATTCTCTGCAATACCCAACCCTAATAGAAAGCCATCGATACGCTGAAAGGCATTATCATCCTGGGTAAACTGTCCGTTTATATCTTTAAGGTGTCGCCAAACCTTATAAAAACAACTATATACCTTGAAAAATTTTATTATAGAGCTGCTTTGAGCTGTTGGAATTAAAATAAGTGCTTTTTACATTTATTTATTTATTTATTTAGGGTGTGTGTACATACCTTGCAAAGTCACCATTGGTTTGAAGTTCAGGAGAGGTCTTTGCGATAATTTTTTTTTCCCCTTTAAAAATAGCCTAAACTAAAGTTAGAAAACTACTTTGACAATTCTTCTAGAAAAGGAAAGATATTAAGCGCTATCAACTGCTGAAACTTTTGTTCTTGACCTTTGTCGAGGGTTTTGTTTACCTGGAAGCTTGTGCTCCAATACGACGTTGCTATGTGGTCTCCAAGCACATGACCTCTAGCTGCAAAGAGCCTATTCCAATGTGTTCCATTTGTTCCACTTCATTCTTTCTTTTTCTCAGATATCTCATAGACAATTTTTTAAACTGGTGTTCCTGGGTATCGTATCAAATCAGAACCAAGTCTAGTGATGTCAGGTTTATTTCAGATGTTTCCAAATTGAAAATAGACCAATAAAAAGGACTCTAACTATTATTAAAACATTTTCGACCCAGCTCCGTGCCATGTTCCCGTTGACCTTCTAGCATGGCTGAACTCGACTCGAACCACCATCCCTCAAGATACAAGAAAGGCCTCCATCAAGATGCACCGGACTCATGGAATGAACTTCCCCTGTCTATCCAAACAGCTGAGTCACTGGCCATCGTCAAATCTTCACCAAGCACTGAAATAACTAGTAATTTTTTTTTTTATCAAAAAAAAAAAAACATAATTTGTACTATTTTGGTTGCTGTACTAACTCACTGTGCTAACTCCACTCTAACAGAGTTTTACTGTATGAGTGTTCTTACACCTTCACCTATCTGTACTAGCATGAGGATACGCTTTTGATGGAGATACAAAGCCCTTACATAAGTCGCTCTAGATCAGAGGTGGGCAAACTACGGCCCGCGGGCCACATCCGGCCCGTTGGCGTTTTTAATCCGGCCCGCGGAAGACAATCATATAAACGCGATTGAGCAGATCTATAAACTATAAGCGTCAGTGTTATCACGTAGACAGGTGTTCTAGAGATCTGTCTTTCCAGTCAGTCGTATTCACGCGAGATTACATTTGCAGAGTGGTGTAGCGCGTGCCATGGAAGTCATTCTGGCGCCCGTGCCACTGGTGATTTCGAGAACACAGGATAAAACTTTACAATGAGTGGTCCTAAAAAAAGAAAAGTGGACAGTGAGTGCAGAGTGTTCAATAAAGAATGGACAACTAAATTTTTTTTTTGCTGAAGTCCGATCAAAGGCTGTATGCCTTATTTGCAAAGAAACCATTGCAGTTTTAAAGGAATATAACATCAAACGGCACTTTTCCTCCAAGCATGCTAATTATGCTAACAACCAGTCAGCGCAAGCACGGACGAATACAGCTCAGCATTTGCTGAGTGAATGTGAGTATTAACTCATTTATGTCCCTGTCTGCTATTATAGGTGTATTATGAGCAGCTGACCTTGCTTCTGCTTATATCTGTTCCTGGACTTTTGCCTGTGGAGGTTATTCTGATCTATGAGTGGCCTTTTGGAATATGAAAACCTGTTTGGAACCTGTGTTTTGATTTTTTGAGGACTGGAAATATTTCAGTGAGTGACTTTGAACCTGAAAACCAGTTTGGAGTTTTTTGCTTTCTTGAGCCGTTTTGTTTGATTTTGTGGGCTGGATGGATCCAGTGCCAAACCACTGAACTGCAAACATGTTGGCATGGTGTGGTACCCAAACTGTTGAACTGCAAACATTTTGGAATGGTGTGGTACCTCTCCTACTAATGGTGGTTGGTTGGACTGGCAGGCTGGAAGTGGATGGTTAAAAAAAAAAAAAAAAACACTCAGGTGTAAATCTACGAGTTCAGTGAAATATGCAAAAATGACATGTACTGATATGTAATTTAGTTCAATTTAATGATATGCAATTTAGTTGTATGTATAAAATGATACAAATATACAAATACACTGGCATCCTACTCATCCTGGCAGCTCAAAGATGTAATTTAAGAATTAAGTGTGCTACTTTTCTTACTGTCACATGTGTGTGTGTATTACTTTTCTGGATGGATCCAGTGCCAGTGCCAATCTATTGAACTGCAAGCATTTTTCTGCTCTGCCTTTGTTGACTGAGAACTAAAATAAATGTCAATCTGATCTGCATTTGGGTCTCTGTCAGCGAAGGCCTTACAATAACACTAAAGCTTTTCCGGTTTATGTTCGATATGTATGAATTTGGTGTTGGCCCGGCCCGCCTGGCAAATTTCAAAAGTCAATGTGGCCCCTGAGCCAAAAAGTTTGCCCACCCCTGCTCTAGATAAAGGCATCTGCCAAGCGCTATGAATGCAAATGTCAAATAAATAAATAACCCACAGCAGGGCCGCGTTAACCCTTGCCGAGGCCCTGGGCAGACACCCCCCCGAGGCCCCGCCCCCGTCTGTTGTCAACTGCGCTCAGCAAATTCACCCCCTCAGACGTGCCTGTCTAATTAGACACAGAAACTTAAATAAGGCCAAAAAAAAAAAAATAGTGTGTTTCCAGTAACATGAAATACTAAAATAAGGTCGGTAGGTAGGAAAGTTTTTTTTTTTTCTTAATTTTTTTTTATTTTGTTCGAAAAATTAACACAAGGGCAATTCCATGTAAATGTCAACCTCACCATGCAAAAATAAAGCAACATGTAATACATCAAAACCACTCCCAGAGATATCACCTAGGCCTGTATTTTACAGATGTGAATAAGTTGAACCAGTTTTTAACCAACCTAATATGTCACTGTCAGTCTTTCTTTCTTATAATGTAAAACCCAAGCTAAAATCAACTTTGATCATGTACAATTCTATATTATTGCCACAAGCCACAGAAATGTATGCTAAAATCCACAAAACAGCAAAACAATAGCCATCCTAAATATCATTTAAGAACTTTGATAGTTTTAGCTGATATTTAGAGATTTTTCAAAGGGTTATGGTGGTTAAATTGCTGATTTTTCTAAACATATGCCATGTCTATTTCAGACGTGTCACATCCATAACGGAATTTCGTCACATCCATAACGCTGACTTTTCCTTCTGAAACTCTGCATGAAATACAAAATATTTTAAACAAAGATTTTTTAATATTCACCTTGGACCCCTCTATCAAATGGATATCTCCATTTCGACATTAGGTTTACAATTTCACAGAGTTTGATAAAAATGTACAGTCACCCAAGAAAAGTGATACTTTTTCTGTCACATCCATAACGCATCTTTTATTGGCATTTTCTGGCATGCCCTAGATGTACTCTGGGAATTGTTCTTGTTCTATCACTTCTCCAGTATGGTACAGCCTTAAAATGTGCAACACCTGTTTAAATACTGGGAGACAATAAAACATGCACTGGGTCATTTGTTGCCATTTTGAGTTCAAGTGTCACGTCCATAACGCTGGAATTGCTCACAAGTAAACATCTTACAAAATAGTATTTTGGCACAGAATCCTTTATACCACACATCATAATAAAATAAGTGTTTTAAATCTTTAAACGAATAAAAAAATATTGTGAGAGTTCGAGTTATGATCTACGGAAGCGATATTTCATGATATTTTCATGTAATAACGTGAAAACACCTTATCAAGAAATAACGTGAAAATAACATCCTAGGCTAGGCTACTTCCATTAAAAGCAGACGGCCTAGCCTAGCCTACTGTAGAACTTGGGTTGAGCAAAAACACCGAGCAAAAACATGGCTGAATCCTGAATGACTCCTATTTGTATAAATAGGGGACTACATAGGCGGCAAAATGTAGTGTTTTTCCCTGCCATGGAAGTGCACTTGTATACTGAAAAGGAAGCAATTTGCATTACAGCCTTGAATGAGGATTCAAAATGGCGGCTCGGCTCAGTTTTCCTTCCTCCTTCAGTATACAAGTGCGCTTCCATGTTTATGCAGGAGGGCTGATAGAAGTGGCGAAATTATCCATTATCTGTAGCCGCTTTATCCTTCTACAGGGTCGCAGGCAAGCTGGAGCCTATCCCAGCTGACTACGGGCGAATAACATTATTATTATTATTATTATTATTTTAAATAGCAGTTAAGGGGCAGCACAGTTGTGTAGTGGTTAGCGCTGTCGCCTCACAGCAAGAAGGTCCTGGGTTCGAGCCCAGCGGCCAGCGAGGGCCTTTCTGTGTGGAGTTTGCATGTTCTCCCCGTGTCCGCGTGGGTTTCCTCCGGGTGCTCCGGTTTCCCCCACAGTCCAAAGACATGCAGGTTAGGTTAACTGGTGACTTTAAATTGACCGTCATGTGAATGTGAGTGTGAATGGTTGTCTGTGTCTCTGTGTCAACCCTGCGATGACCTGGCAACTTGTCCAGGGTGTACCCTGCCTCTCGCCCATAGTCAGCTGGGATAGGCTCCAGCTCGCCTGCGACCCTGTACAGGATAAGCGGCTACAGATAATGGATGGATGGATAAATAGCAGTTATGGGCAGCACAGTAGTGCAGTGGTGAGTACTGCCGCCTAACAGCAACAAGGGTTCGCAGATGACTTGGGCCTTTCTATGTGCAGTTTGCACACTCTCCTTCTGCGGGTTTCCTCTGGGTTTTCCGGTTTCCTCCCACAGTCCAAAGGCATGCAGATTGGGTCAACTGGCTACACTAAACTGCCCATAGGTGTGAATGTGAACGGTTATTCATCTCTGTGTTAGCCCAGTGATAAATTGGCAACCTGCCAAGGGTGAACCCTGCCTTTTATACAAAGTCAGCTGGGATCAGCGATATAGAAAATGGATGGCTGGCTGTCTGGATGGATAAAAAGTAGTTTAAAGGAAGCAGCTGATGTTAGAATTATGTACATTCAATCTTATCTTTTAATTTCAAATTTTCCAGAATTTAATTTAGGTTTTTTTTTATTAATTACAAGGCAGCATTTTTATACACATAAAAAGTAATGATTAATTAATTTAATAATAATAATAATAATAATAATATGGTGGTGTAGTGGTTAGCGCTGTCGCATCACAGCAAGAAGATCCAGGTTCGAGCCCCGTGGCCGGCGAGGGCCTTTCTGTGCGGAGTTTGCATGTTCTCCCCGTGTCCGCGTGGGTTTCCTCCGGGTGCTCCGGTTTCCCCCACAGTCCAAAGACATGCAGGTTAGGTTAACTGGTGACTTTAAATTGACCGTCATGTGAATGTGAGTGTGAATGGTTGTCTGTGTCTCTGTGTCAACCCTGCGATGACCTGGCAACTTGTCCAGGGTGTACCCCACCTCTCGCCCATAGTCAGCTGGGATAGGCTCCAGCTCGCCTGCGACCCTGTACAGGATAAGCGGCTACAGATAATGGATGGATGGATAAATAGCAGTTATGGGCAGCACAGTAGTGCAGTGGTGAGTACTGCCGCCTAACAGCAACAAGGGTTCGCAGATGACTTGGGCCTTTCTGTGTGCAGTTTGCACACTCTCCTTCTGCGGGTTTCCTCTGGGTTTTCCGGTTTCCTCCCACAGTCCAAAGGCATGCAGATTGGGTCAACTGGCTACACTAAACTGCCCATAGGTGTGAATGTGAGTGTGAACGGTTATTCATCTCTGTGTTAGCCCAGTGATAAATTGGCAACCTGCCAAGGGTGAACCCTGGCTTTTATACAAAGTCAGCTGGGATCAGCGATATAGAAAATGGATGGCTGGCTGTCTGGATGGATAAAAAGTAGTTTAAAGGAAGCAGCTGATGTTAGAATTATGTACATTCAATCTTATCTTTTAATTTC
The DNA here is from genome assembly GCF_027579695.1 of Neoarius graeffei. Lineage (NCBI taxonomy): Eukaryota > Metazoa > Chordata > Actinopteri > Siluriformes > Ariidae > Neoarius > Neoarius graeffei. Next base: position 67,896,435 of record NC_083580.1, on the reverse strand, counting down.
AAATTTTCCAGAATTTAATTTAGGGTTTTTTTTATTAATTACAAGGCAGCATTTTTATACACATAAAAAGTAATGATTAATTAATTTAATAATAATAATAATAATAATATGGTGGTGTAGTGGTTAGCGCTGTCGCATCACAGCAAGAAGATCCAGGTTCGAGCCCCGTGGCCGGCGAGGGCCTTTCTGTGCGGAGTTTGCATGTTCTCCCCGTGTCCGCGTGGGTTTCCTCCGGGTGCTCCGGTTTCCCCCACAGTCCAAAGACATGCAGGTTAGGTTAACTGGTGACTCTAAATTGACTGTAGGTGTGAATGTGAGTGTGAATGGTTGTCTGTGTCTCTGTGTCAGCTCTGTGATGACCTGGCGACTTGTCCACGGTGTACCCCGCCTTTCGCCCGTAGTCAGCTGGGATAGGCTCCAGCTTGCCTGCGACCCTGTAGAACAGGATAAAGCGGCTAGAGATAATGAGATGAGAATAATAATAATAATGAGATTAAAAGATTGTGGAACACTTCAGTGAATGTGATACCGGTTGTAGTAGGAGCGCTAGGTGCTGTGGCAAAACTGGAGGAAGAGCTGACAAAGTTGGAAATCGAGAAGAAAAAAGTAGACAGAGTACAACCCTGATTCCAAAAAAGTTGGGACAAAGTACAAATTGTGAATAAAAACGGAATGCAATAATTTACAAATCTCAAAAACTGACATTGTATTCACAATAGAACATAGACAACATATCAAATGTCGAAAGTGAGACATTTTGAAATTTTATGCCAAATATTGGCTCATTTGAAATATCATGACAGCAATACATCTCAAAAAAGTTGGGACAGGGGCAATAAGAGGCTGGAAAAGTTAAAGGTACAAAAAAGGAACAGCTGGAGGACCAAATTGCAACTCATTAGGTCAATTGGCAATAGGTCATTAACATGACTGGGTATAAAAAGAGCATCTTGGAGTGGCAGCGGCTCTCAGAAGTAAAGATGGGAAGAGGATCACCAATCCCCCTAATTCTGCACCGACAAATAGTGGAGCAATATCAGAAAGGAGTTCGACAGTGTAAAATTGCAAAGAGTTTGAACATATCATCATCTACAGTGCATAATATCATCAAAAGATTCAGAGAATCTGGAAGAATCTCTGTGCGTAAGGGTCAAGGCCGGAAAACCATACTGGGTGCCCGTGATCTTCGGGCCCTTAGACGGCACTGCATCACGTACAGGCATGCTTCTGTATTGGAAATCACAAAATGGGCTCAGGAATATTTCCAGAGAACATTATCTGTGAACACAATTCACCGTGCCATCCGCCGTTGCCAGCTAAAACTCTGTAGCTCAAAGAAGAAGCCGTATCTAAACATGATCCAGAAGGACGACCCAAGTTGTTATCAGTGCTCAGTTCAGAAGCCTGCATCTCTGATGGTATGGGGTTGCATTAGTGCGTGTGGCATGGGCAGCTTACACATCTGGAAAGACACCATCAATGCGGAAAGGTATATCCAGGTTCTAGAGCAACATATGCTCCCATCCAGACGACGTCTCTTTCAGGGAAGACCTTGCATTTTCCAACATGACAATGCCAAACCACATACTGCATCAATTACAACATCATGACTGCATAGAAGAAGGGTCCGGGTACTGAACTGGCCAGCCTGCAGTCCAGATCTTTCACCCATAGAAAACATTTGGCGCATCATAAAACGGAAGATACGACAAAAAAGACCTAAGACAGTTGAGCAACTAGAATCCTACATTAGACAAGAATGGGTTAACATTCCTGTCCCTAAACTTGAGCAACTTGTCTCCTCAGTCCCCAGACGTTTACAGACTGTTGTAAAGAGAAAAGGGGATGTCTCACAGTGGTAAACATGGCCTTGTCCCAACTTTTTTGAAATGTGTTGTTGTCATAAAATTTAAAATCACCTAATTTTTCTCTTTAAATGATACATTTTCTCAGTTTAAACATTTGATATGTCATCTATGTTCTATTCTGAATAAAATATGGAATTTTGAAACTTCCACATCATTGCATTCCGTTTTTATTTACAATTTGTACTTTGTCCCAACTTTTTTGGAATCAGGGTTGTACAATTCTCTACCATGCTACGTAGGATCAGCGAGAATACTGAGGAGAGTATTGGATATCTCAGGTTAGAGGCTCTAACCGGATACCAATACAAACACCAGCTGAAGAGCTGAGAAAATCAACAATGGAAATAATAATAACCTTGCCCAGTGGCACTTATTTTATACCTATATGTTGATAATAGTAACATTTCTCAATCATCAGCTGTCAGGTTATAGGCCTATGAAAATCCGTAACCTTGCGTTTGACCTTTCAAGGTCATTCAAGGTCAAAAGGTCATGGCGGCAAATGAAAGCCCATATGGGACTTCTTATATGTTGATAATGGTAAACCTCTGGCTATCAGGAACTGTTTTAAAGCTACAGCCCTCTGAAAATCCGTGACCTTGAGTTTGACCTTTCAAGGTCACTCAAGGTCAAAGATCATGGTGCCAAATGAAAGGCCATATAGGAGTTCCTATATGCTCATAATAGTAAACATCTGTCTGTCGGCAACCATTTTTGAGTTATAATGGAAAACGTTATTTTGACCAAAAGGTTGACCTTTCCAGTGACCTTAACCTTCACCTTGACCTGATTACCCCACAAATTTAATCAGGTAATCTACGGACCATTGCCCACCTACCCTGAAAATTTGAAGTCAATCGGTGCAACCGGCTAGACGCTAGATTGTTAACAGACAGACAGACACACACAAACAAACCGCACTGATTACAATACCTAGCCCCGCTTACTCCATCGTGGGCGAGGTAATAAAAATAATAATATTTTTTAATGTAAAAAAAAAACAACAACAAAAAAAACAATATGGTATAAATTAAATAAAGTTTATTTTATGCAACACTGCTGTATTGCTTGGAAATTGGTCACAAAAATAAATATCATGATAAATAGCTACATAAATATATACCATGAAAAGACAGAGTATGGTTAATTTTATTTTTTCGATGGTAATTTCCCATCACAAGGTATAATAATTCAAAGTAACAAGCTATGAATTTGAAATGAGATCTCATCTCATTATCTCTAGCCGCTTTATCATTCTACAGGGTCGCAGGCAAGCTGGAGCCTATCCCAGCTGACTACGGGCAAAAGGCGGGGTACACCCGCAGGGTTTTTTCTAGAAAAATTTAGTATGAGGGGGCGCTCACCATGGCGAGGGGGGGGGGGTGTGTGCCGGTTGTCCCCCCCCCCGCCGTGCAAAGCCTTTGAAAAATGCTCCAATGGGACATTTTGAGGCTATCTGAGAGGGAAATTGTTACAAATTGTCTGTCAACATTGAAAAAGAAAGAAGTAAGGCAAAAAAAAAAAAAGTGTGTTTCCAGTAACATGAAATACTAAAATAAGGTCGGTAGGTAGGAAAGGGTTTTTTTTCATTTTGTTCGAAAAAATTAACACAAGTAAACATCTTACAAAATAGTATTTTGGCACAGAATCCTTTATACCACACATCATAATAAAATAAGTGTTTTATATCTTTAAACGAATAAAAAAAATATCGCGAGAGTTCGAGTTATGATCTACGGAAGCGATATTTCATGATATTTTCATGTAATAACGTGAAAACACCTTATCAAGAAATAACGTGAAAATAACGTCCTAGGCTAGGCTACTGTAGAACTTGGGTCGAGCAAAAACATGGCTGAATCCTGAATGACTCCTATTTGTATAAATAGGGGACTACATAGGCGGCAAAATGTAGTGTTTTTCCCTGCTATGGAAGTCCACTTGTATACTGAAAAGGAAGCAATTTGCATTACAGCCTTGAATGAGGATTCAAAATGGCGGCTCGGCTCAGTTTATGCAGGAGGGCTGATAGAAGTGGCGAAACATTTTACTTTTTATCGTTTCTTTCACAACTTGAATGAGTTGAAACAAAAAATTATGACAAACTAATGCCGCTTACACTAAAATATCGAGGGAAATTTGTAATAAAAACTTTACGGTCGGCAATTTCAACGCGGAAATTCTCGATCGGTCGGGTTACCGGAAACACACTATTTTTTTTTATTTGGCCTAATCTTCTTCTGCCCCAGGCAGTCTTTGGCTTTCTTCCGCTTCGTGCCGCGGGATGACATCTTTAAATGCCCAAGTGTCAACAAAAACAACTCGCGAACTACTTCTGTCAAAAGCTCCCGCGCCGGTGGGTGAAAGGTCATTCAGTCCCGAGAAATCTCACGCTACAAGTCAGCTGACCTTGTATGAAACCCATGTCAAATCTCGCGAGAGCAGCCGCGACAAGTAAACAACTAAACAACATGGCGCCTCAGTCTGGAAAACGCCAATTCGGATTGTTTTTGCACCGTCTGGCGGTGTATCTACTATGATTGGAATATTTTTGGAGCAATTATAACGTATTTGATGATCAGACACATTGTCACGTAGTGTTGCTGGGATGTTTTCACGGAGTCGGTAAGGGGGCGCACGCCGAGAGTAAGAGGGCGCAGCGCCCCTGTTCCCCCGTTTAGACGAAAGCCTGCACCCTGGACAAGTCGCCAGGTCATCACAGGGCTGACACATAGACACAGACAACCATTCACACTCACGGTCAATTTAGAGTCACCAGTTAACCTAACCTGCATGTCTTTGGACTGTGGGGGAAACCGGAGCACCCAGAGGAAACCCACGCGGACACGGAGAGAACATGCAAACTCCGCACAGAAAGGCCCTCGCTGGCCACGGGACTCGAACCCGGACCTTTTTGCTGTGAGGTGCCACCCTTGAAATGAGATATTAAAGTTAAATTAAAATGCAGATATACTATGCTGAAATATCATCAAGATAACAAAACAGCACTATCCTCAAATAATGAATGAAATAAATAATGTCCAATTTCTGAGGTAGTAAGTTAATAAGCATAAGTCAGAATAATAGCATTTTTATCTGCAAGTAAAAATAATAATGAGATCATCAGCTTTTTCACAACTTCAGGGCTTCTGTAATCTAATGACAGACCGGAGACTAAAATGATGGGAAAATTCGTCAGGACACAAAAAAAAGAAATGCATAGAAAGAGACACACAAAATGACTGAGCCTTATCCACTGCGGAGCTTATACGCAGTTATCTCATCTCATTATCTCTAGCCGCTTTATCCTGTTCTACAGGGTCGCAGGCAAGCTGGAGCCTATCCCAGCTGACTACGGGCGAAAGGCGGGGTACACCCTGGACAAGTTGCCAGGTCATCACAGGGCTGACACATAGACACAGACAACCATTCACACTCACATTCACACCTACGGTCAATTTAGAGTCACCAGTTAACCTAACCTGCATGTCTTTGGACTGTGGGGGAAACCGGAGCATCCGGAGGAAACCCACGCGGACATGGGGAGAACATGCAAACTCCACACAGAAAGGCCCTCGCCGGCCCCGGGGCTCGAACCCGGACCTTCTTGCTGTGAGGCGACAGCGCTAACCACTACACCACCGTGCCGCCCTACGCAGTTATACACTCAAAAAAACCAACATGGGTGTCTGTTACATGAACCTACGGTAAGTCTAACATGTAACGGTTGACCATTTAGGTCACGCAACAAAATTGTTTCTGGCTAAATTAACGCATTTTACTTGGGTGGAAATACTTTCCATAATTTTATTACGTTCACTGAGCAAGTTTTTTTTTTTTTTTGAGTGAAAGAGAAAGGGGTCTAAAAAAAGATGTAAAAGAGAAAGCACGACTATAAGTGTGGAAGAGCAGGTCTGGAAGTGAAACAGAGACAGAGGAGATCGTAAATATAAAGTGGTGCCAATCCGATCCATGCGGTGCTTTATAAACTAAAAATAAATCTTCAGATCAATTCTGCATTTAAGAGGGACGCCAGTAAAGGCAGGCCAAATGTGGGAGAGCTATCAGCTCCTGTTCCTGTAGTGCTACAAGTCTTAACAGCTACATTTTAAACTAACAACAGGTTCGAGTGCAGTGACTGACAAAGAACCGCAATTACAAGAACCTGTGTGTAGGGGTGTTATTATTTGAACATTTCACAGTATGATAACCTGGTCTAGGAAAGTCATTCAAAAACACAGGCTGTTGGCGAAAATTATAAGAAAAAAATATTTATTCCAAAGCCTTTACGGATTTAAACCATACTGCACAAGTATGAGCAAATGAATATATTTTCATGGCTTATACAACAGGTGGCACGGTGGTGTAGTGGTTAGTACTGTCGCCTCACAGCAAGAAAGTCCTGGGTTCAAACCCAGTGGCCTTTCTGTGTAGAGTTTGCATGTTCTCCCAGGGTTTTCATTAGTAACTGATTGCTGATCGAAATCATCGGTTGTTTTTTCGGCCAAATGCAATTTTCCCGTAATTGTTCGAACTTTCTCGTTGGACTTATTTGATAAAGAATGCCGTTACTTGCGTGCCGTTTGGTTGCTGAGGCTGTGTACGTGTGACTAGATAAAAGGTGGGATTGGCTAATCCTCCTTATATCGTCCGATCACTTAGCGCGTATTAAATTATAGCATATCACGTGGTTCCCACATGGTAAGATGGTGACCCTATTCTTTATGGTATAGCGTGATGGCGACCGCGAAAAAACGAAAGCGAACGCTGTTCGATTTCGGCTTTGCGGAAAAAACTGGGAAGTCTCACGGAAAACGCCCAGCAGTGTTCTCCTCGGGCGCTTTTATAGTCGCGCGTTATAATTCACCCTTCCCTTGGCCAAAAAAAAAAAAACGTAACTTCATCAGTATACACCAAATAAATCGTAAAGTATTCGCTTTGTTATAATTTAACACACAGAAGACCATTAAACGAATGCATACGGGGCTACCTGAAGTAGCCAAAATAACTAGCCAGCAGCTAAATAACTTTGCGGGTGTTTGTAGCGTTATTGTGCAACGGTTACGCTTATCTATCATCTTTTCTGACCATACACAGTAATCATATAACAGCACACACACACACACATTAGTTAAGTTCAGGTCTTTTATTTTACGTATCTGTGATTGTGTACTGTAGGGGAGAGCTGCATTTTCCCATTGCTTCAGTGGTTGTTTACTGCAGGACTTCCGGGTTCCTGGGTCAAAGGACCCTAACTGTGGAGGCCGGGGTGGCTTTGTAGTGCCAGTCTCGGGCACGCGCACCAGCTCGTGCACGGATTGGAGTGGTTTCACCCAATTAACATTATGTGTATTGTAAAAAATGTATGCATTTATTGTAATTGGGCATTTTGTTTATGCATGGAAGTTCATTTATTTTTCACACACAGAACAAAATTTAATTAATTCAGGGATGCGCAAGAGGCACATCAGTCTCAACTGAAATGTCAAATGAGTCTCACATTGACAATAAAGATGATGTGTACAGTAAGAATGTGTTAAGTTTTTGTAAAATGATTTTAACAATGATTTAGCATTTCCTATCCATTTATTGGCCAGTTTCACTGTCAAAAAAAGCCCAAAGTCTGTCAGCTTCAGGGGAACTTCGTCCCCCTGGCCCCCCACTGGGGCTCCGCCCCCTCTGCCACCTTTTATTTTTGAAAAGTAGAGAACCCTGCCCAGTTTACCTTTTAAAAGTTCTCGCTATTTTGCATGTTTGTCGTTATACATTCGATTTCTTCATTCTGCAAGCGTTCGTGTTATGCTCTGATTTCCCAAATCTTGATTGGGTTTTGTGGCATACGAACTGTAATTGCCATGAGACCCAGGAATGGCTGCTGAATTTCTATTTCAGATGGACCATGCAGAGCTAACTATTGGCTGTTAGAAACTGCGAAATTCATCAGGCTAACTGGTGACTCTAAATTGACCGTAGGTGTGAATGTGAGTGTGAATGGTTGTTTGTCTCCATGGGTCAGCCCTGCGATGGCTTGGCGACTTGTCCAGGGTGTCCCCCGCCTCTCGCCCATAGTCAGCTGGGATAGGCTCCAGCTTGCCCGCGACCCTGCACAGGATAAGCGGATACGGATAATGGATGGCTGGATAATTATACAACAATTCTATAAACAAGAAACTAGGTTTGTATGTTCTCCCCGTGTCCGCATGGGTTTCCTCCGGGTGCTCCGGTTTCCCCCACAGTCCAAAGACATGCAGGTTAGGTTAACTGGTGACTCTAAATTGACCGTAGGTGTGAATGTGAGTGTGAATGGTTGTCTGTGTCTGTCAGCCCTGTGATGACCTGGCGACTTGTCCAGGGTGTACCCCGCCTTTCGCCCGTAGTCAGCTGGGATAGGCTCCAGCTTGCCTGCGACCCTGTAGAACAGGATAAAGCGGCTAGAGATGAGATGAGATGTCTAAATAATTCGTTTTCCAGCTGCACCCATAAGGGGTCGCCACAGCGGATCTGTCCCGCATACTTGACTTGGTAGATGTTTTACACCAGATGCCCTTCCTGACGCGATCTATCTAGGCTTGGGACCAGCACTAAGCATGCACTGGCTTGTGCAACCCCAGTGGTTGGGTATTTTTACCTGGCACACAGACATGGGGAGAACATGCAAACTCCATACAGAAAGGCCCCCATCAGCCTCAAACCTGGAACCTTCTTGCTGTGAGGCGACAGTGCTAACCACTGCACCACCAGACACAATATGTCTAAACGTTCTGTTTATTTTTGCACATTGGCTGGCTGGCTGGCTGGCTCGCTGGCTGACTAGCTCACATCCCTTCTTCCTTTTCATCTTCATCTGACAAGCTTTCACATTTTAAGTCAAAAGTGATACTCATGAAAAGTACTGCTTCCTATTTCTGCTGACGATGCCGCTAATTCTACTGGATTAACCACTTGGAACTAGGAAGTGAATTTTACATGGTGAACACAAACGAGCGGTGTTATACACACTGTGGAACTGCGTGAACTTCTTGATTCATTTGTTGTGTTTTTACGTGTCTCAATTCAGGTACTTCTGTACTTAACCTTGCATAAGTGTGTTCACTCTGACAAGTATGGCAACACGCAGTGCACTATGAGTACCTGAACGGTGTACTCAAAACGATCAAAACCTTGAGTGTGAAACACTGAACGCTTCTCACTTTCGGTGGTTGCCATCTTGGCTACCTAGACAACCAGAGTTCCGGCTGGCACTCGTCACGCTCATCATTAACAAACATAATCTCTCGGTGTGACAAGCAGTTGTCACAGTAATAAATGTATTTGTCATCTTTTGTAGAAATCTATCCACAAATCCCTTCATTTGCTGAAATCCAACCCTAGTGAAGAGACGGCGGGAAGCCAGAGTGTAAACAATGAGCACGTGCTTGTGACCAATAAAAATCAACTACACATAATGACCAAATGAGCGCCAAGCTTTTGACCAATCGCAGTGCGTCTTAATCGGCCTGGTGTGATGGTCTCAGTCAGTGCGTTTACATGCACATAGAGAGAATCGAATTTCTGCCGTTGCTCGACTGAAATCGAAGTTCAAAATGCCATGTATACACCTTAATTCGGCTGAAATTGAACCGAACTTGATTTCTCGGAATCGAGCTACACGACCTAGATTATGCGATTTCTGCCGAGCTACTTAGTGCATGTAAACCCTATCGAGCTACGTATTCGAGCTACTTACTTCAGCACTGCCCCTTCCGGAAGTGACGAGTGACGAGACCACAAGCGGGAAACACAACAGCCTCGGTCGGCATGACAACGGCATGAATCTTTTCTTTTTGTGGCATTGTTTGCACTGTTAAAATTTAGCTCACTTACTGTATCACCAAATACATCTGTACAGCTGTTGCATAGCTGTGAATTGTGTACATAAACAAGTCACTGTATTTGTGTGTGTGTATATATAGATGTCCAACATCTGAAGAATGTCAATAAAAACAAAACAATTGAACTTTTTGTGTGTTTATTAAGACATAAGTTAAATTGTAAGCAAAAAATGGACTTTAGAAAAATATACAATTGTGCAAAATAAGTTGTCTTACAAAACAGTGGCCTGCGCAGGACAGTTTGTAGCCATACAGTCTGTTAGAGCAAGCCTAACAGCTTGAGCACGGAACTTGTGAACACGGAACTGCCAGTGTTGCCAGATTGGGCGGTTTTAAGTGCATTTTGGCAGATTTGAACATGTTTTGGGCTGGAAAACGTCAGCAGTATCTGGCAACACTGCTGATAACTTTGTTTATACTCTTGAATAGCTCTTCTTCATGACGAAAACCGGAAGTGTACCAACACGATGGGGCATGTAGCGCCACCTGTGGCTCGGGTGCACAATGTACCTCAAACAATAGCTCGATTAACTTGTGTGCATGTAGGATTGGATTTCTCTGGCACCCCTGCTGGGACCCTTAGCTCGATTACCGACAGCAGCTCGATTTGGATGTGCATGTAAACGCACTGAGTATCTCTGTGTGAACTGAACAATGGTGCAGTCTCAGCTAACGAAGTTTTTTGGGGTGGGGCTTCTTCAAGCACTGAAGATGATTTAAGGGCTGAAACAGCCACAGTGGAGGCAGGCTCACAGCCCCGACCATCCCTGAGCACATCGGACAGTGTCAGTAATACAGGGGTTGGTTAATAAAAATAAAAACAACGCCAAGGTGAAAGTGCTGTCAGCCGGCAAGCGACTGAAGGGCTCCGTGTTTCAGGGGCGTGGTGTGTCGAGTTCCCATGGTGAACCAACATACGATGAAAAATTCGGTGACATTCTGTGTTCGGTTCATAAATCGACGGGAAATTCGCATTCCTTCACTGTTGGTTGTTCCAAGAGTCTTCTCGACTCTGTTCAATCGTAAATCAAGTTTTCTGCTGAAGCAAAGGCTAAATGGAGTCCTAATTCCTCTTTTGAATAAATAACCTTCAGTAAGCTCAAACGAAAGGGGTTTATTTTAGCTTGATGGTGCACAGGGAGCCCAAAATCAATACTTTCTTACCAGAGGCTGGATTGGAGCCCAAAATTTTATATGTAATGGAGAGGCCTAGGTGTATCTGTACAAATATTTGAACTGCGCTAGTTTGGTTGGTATAAACCCGTATTACAGTAAGTCCACTTTAATAAGTCAGTAACTAAGAAAAAATACAGACGAAGTGAAGAAAAAAAAAAAAAGAAAACGTGAATGCTTCTTTGATTTGCTTTTTCAAGGAAAAAAGTGGAGAATATTTTTCAGAATCCGGGGGAACAGATATTTTTTGGTGGGTTATGCGATAACCGTGGTCGAATGTTGCGATCGTCGTTTTCCCGTAAGTGTACAAGTTGCTGTGTTCATTTTGAGACAACACTATCCTGTCGAAATTTATGCACTATGCAAGTAACTACATTAGTCTGGGACCCGGCTTAGGCACGTATGCACATAATTTAGGACAGGATAACTCAACTGTTATAGGCTAATTTGAACCCAACTTGGGATGTGTGCCAAAATCGATATCCGGGGTGAACAGCCTGAAAATTACCAATCCAAGATGGCCGCCGGTATTACAGTATTATTATTATTGTGTTACGCTTCATGTTCCTGACCCTGGTTTATGTGACTCAAACAGTAATAATGTGATGTTAAGAGTTGTATTGCTGGCTGTTAAACATTTTGACTCTCAAGATATTGCTGCCGACTAAGGCCCGGTCCACACGGCAACGGATTCAGGTGAAGCTGATAAAATTGTTTATCGTTTCGGCCTGGCGTCCACACGGCACCGGCGTTTTGGGTGCCCCAAAACCGGCGTTTTGCTTTTGAGAACGGATTCCAGAGTGAAAAAATCTGGCAACGGCGCCGTTGTGAAGTCGTCTGGATGAGTAGAACGGATTTGTTTACGATGACGTCACAACCACATGACTGTCAGTGCTTCACGCCGGGTAGAAGTGTAACGAACTCGATGCGAGTTGTCAACAAATCCTATAACTTGGTTCATGAAACACGGTTACAAAATATTTTCACTGTGAATATTTATTGTGTAATGGTGCAAAGTGAGAGAGAGAGAGAGAGAGAGAGAGAGAGAGAGAGAATAGCCCTTAGGGCAGAGTCTTTAGTCCAAACACTGCGGAAGCAGTACCAAACCGCGCACCGCCCGTGCGCTTTCCAAAAACAAAAACAATCCCGCCAGCAAACATAGGAAAAAAAAAGGAGCGATCTCATCTCTTCAGATGTTGGTTTAAGTCCGACAATACATTCCTCAAAAAGGGCGCAGAACAACAAAGTAATCCATCAACGTGTAGCATTCAATTTATTCCGGACCATTAAAGAATTCTGGAGGATATCAGAATGTTGGCGTACCGGCTTCCATCTACCCCCGTTCATTCCTCTTTCCGCGTCTTTCATTTTACGCTACTGATTAACAATCAAAACTTTATGTGGCTGATGCTACAGAAGAAGGGGTTTATGCGCATGCGTCTACTTCTTCTATTGTTCTGGTATCTCCGATGGGACCGTCTTACAGCGCATGTAGAGGTGTGGCATGTGTATTGCATCGTTTTCAGCAAGCGTTGCGTTGCCATATGAACCTGAAATTTTACTGATCCGTTGCCCATGTGGACGCGATATTTAAAAAAAAAATCTTGTTGCCGTTGTCGTGTGGATGTAGCCTCAAGCAATAAGTTTTGCTTTGCATTTTTCACTTTAAGTTAGCATTCCAGTGATCGTAATAGTATGACTGAAATACAATTTCTTTATATTAATCAAATGCTTGCTTTCTTATACTCTCTTAAATTACGTGCATAGGTCTCCTAATTCCATGATTTCATGTTTGAGGTAGGGTTATTCTGTTTTTCTCATGTTTTCTGTGAAACTGCAATTTTGGCCAATTTTTGGTGTGTGTGTGTCTTTTTTTTTTGTTTTTACCGTGCCCTTGACCATAGCTTGTTCCCTTTTCCTTCAATCATGAAAATGATGTCACTAATGGATTCCCCATGCCCAGAAACCCATAAAATGAGGTATTGTACATACTTCTGTAATGAGTGGTTCAAAAATTGATATTTTCAACATGGCTACCGGCAGCCATCTTGGATTGGTAATTTTCGGCCTGTTCGCCCCAGATAGCGATTTTGGCACACATCCCAAGTTGTTCCTTGGGTTCAAATTGGCATATAACAGTTGAGTTATCCTCTCTTAAATTATGTTTATACATGTCTAAGCCGGGTCCTCTACTACAGCGCTTCTCAACCTTTTTTTCCAGTCACGGCACCCTTCAGAAGTAAATTCTCAAGGCACCCCCATATAAAATATACGCTGTCACGCTGACCATACACTGACCCCGGCAGTGACGTTGTGACATGGGAAAGGGGGCCGTGAGACAAATTTTGATGATGCATGAGGCGGCGATGATCTGTATTAGTGTAACTATCGGTTTTTGGAATTTTAATTCATTTTATTTATTTCAATGTTAGAATATAAAATTTTTTTGATGGCACCCCTAACAAAGCCAGACGGCACCCCGGTTGAGAAAGGCTGCTCTACTACATGGAAGTGTATTAACAGAAATACGCAAATTTACATACAGCACTCATCTCATTCATTGCGAGCCTTCTTCCTCTCCCTGTCTCGTTCACTTTTCTGACTCGTACGTGTCCTCATATTTGGAATACAGTTAATCCTGGTTTGTTGCTGTCTGCTTGTGACCTGACCTCTGGATTCACTCTAATAAATCACACACACACAATACGCACTTGTGTCCTGCCTATAAGCACACTTTACATTACTTTAAAGCATGACTATAAATAGAGGAGCAGCAAAGTTTTCGACGGAGAGCAGCAGGTCACTGAACACTTGAAAGAGCCGTTTCCGTGTTGTCTATTACAATGTACACTGAAACATGAATTAAATTTCTCCTGTCAACTTTTCATTTGAAATTAAAGCTGTTGGTTATAGGTTCAATGATCATGCTTTGTGGCTTTTATGAAACTTACTGCATTGAGTTCAAGAGCTCCAGGAGGACTGAGTGATTTAAACAGCGTTACACTTTTCACATATGTTTTTAAAGAAGAACTGAAGTCATGGCGGCACGGTGGTGTAGTGGTTAGCGCTGTCGCCTCACAGCAAGAAGGTCCTGGGTTCGAGCCCCGGGGCCGGCGAGGGCCTTTCTGTGTGGAGTTTGCATGTTCTCCCCGTGTCCGCGTGGGTTTCCTCCGGGTGCTCCGGTTTCCCCCACAGTCCAAAGACATGCAGGTTAGGTTAACTGGTGACTCTAAATTGAGCGTAGGTGTGAATGTGAATGGTTGTCTGTGTCTATGTGTCAGCCCTGTGATGACCTGGCGACTTGTCCAGGGTGTACCCCGCCTTTCGCCCGTAGTCAGCTGGGATAGGCTCCAGCTTGCCTGCGACCCTGTAGAAGGATAAAGCGGCTAGAGATAATGAGATGAGATCTGAAGTCATTTTTAAACTTGCTTTATTTCTTAATTAACGTGTTATTCAATTACGTTTTGGGTTTTAGTAACCTTACGTATATCGTGACTCGTATTGGCAACTAATTGCAATTAAATATTATACTCATCGGCCTATTCGGTTTTTAGCCGTGTTGAATTTAGTTCGTTTGGTCCACGGCAGGCGTCGCTTATCCGCGTGATCTTCACGAGACTTGTGCGAGACTTTGAAACGTGAAGTGTCAGCGCCGCCATTTTGAAAACTGTTTTCCAAACGAAGTATTGCACAAAAACGAGTTTACATGACGATTACTGCCTACTTTTTTTTTTTTCCAAACTTTCCTGATTGCTATCAAAACAAAACTTCCGGCTTGATCACATCAGCATTCGAAAGAGGGCGCGCGCGTCTTTTGACAACGCTGGCAGATGTCGGTCACTTTGATTTCCGCTGTACGTTTTACTTCCGTCCTACGATGTCTCGCACAGGTCTCAACGAATCTCGTTTATGGCCATTGCTTTGAAATATGGACTGATATATTACAGAGCATATTTCAAACACTCATAACTTGCTCTAGCAGTGACAAAATAGCGATCAAAAATGCATTCTTATATTTAATAAAATGAGATAAATAGAATTTTGATCATAAAAAAAATTGCCTTCAGTTCTCCTTTAATGCATTAGGATAAGGCTTCATTAGCCTGGCTGGGATATACTGTACATGTACAGCAGAGATGATGTGCATGCTAGAGGACAATGTCTAATTTATTCCCTTGGCCTCATTTCCCATTCTGTTCGGGAAAACCTACACAGCTTCATATGGACCGTTTCAGTTTGAGAGAGAACAGCGTCAAAAAATTTCACATCGAAAGTAAACTACGGGCTTGCGAAAGGCAGCAAGGACACTGCGCGACTTAATTCGAGCTCGTCACAGGTTCTGAGACGATGAGAAAGTTTCTACCGGATGTCCATGTAATTAATCGCTTCTGTTTGATGAGCTCAAACAATTCCATCAGGGATTTGTTGAGTCAGTAGAGGGAGGAAGGATATACGGTTTGACTCGTGATTATAAGAATAATTCTCTGTTTGGTCTGTTTTATGAGGGAATAATCCCTTACGTAAAAGGGACTTGAAGCGAGAGACACTCGATCGTTCCCCTCGGCACTGTATTTTAACGGCCTAATACAATTTGCTCTTGAAACTTTGAGGGGGAAAATTAATTTTATTTTATTTTATTTTTTTTGTGTGTGTGAAATCCTGGTATCAGATCCTGCGCCTCTCTTTTCCTTTGAGTAAATATTTGTGCATAATTCGGCGTGTACTTGCTAAATTTCTGCTTTTCTCTCCACTGCTATCACGCAGCACTGGAGAGGAGACAAACACTTGTCACACATGCACACACACACACACACACACACACAGCTTCCAAATTGGTATTCTGGGGCTGATTTGAGCAAAAAGCCAAGCATGAGTCACTGCCACCATCCATATTGATTCTTCAATTAGAGAGCAACATACAGGCTGAATGCATTTCCATACAGAGCTATGGAGATTTCATACCTTCATAATGACGGTGCTTTGTGACATCTCCAAAGATGACACGCAGCTGAATGACCCTAATTAGCCTCCACGCAGTATGTTATCTTGAAAGCTTTCTAGAGCACATGGCAACCGTTCGAGCATGTTCCGGCATCAAATTAACATGAACCAGTCTGTTAATGTGTGCTCTACAATACGCATGAAACAGACTCGCACGTAATCTCTGCCTTTAAAATTGACATCAGCCATCTGTTTATTTATGATGATGGTTTACTGGCGCAGCCGTTGGCTGAAGCCTATAGAGGCACCTGTCTGTATGTGTATGTTTAACCGAGTTTGAGTGTGTTTAAGAATGTAATTGGAGTGCCAGCCTCAGGTAGCGATTCCACAGTCACTGCGTACTCGCTATGTCAGTGCTATGCTACATAACCTCAGTTTGCAATGTAATTCTTTGTGGCTGAGTGGTCTAGAGCAGGGGTTCTCAACCTTTTCTACTGTAAGGCCCACCTATTCATACTTATAACAAGTCGGGGCCCGTTAAAAAAGATCCCCAATTATTCTGGCTCGTCTGTTTTATTCAAATTGAATAATCTATTGTAAAGTGTATTAATGGGATGTAAAATCACCCCCTGTTACAGATGGGAGCCCAGGAATTAAATAAAGGCAATAAAAAACAATTTTTGATTGTAGGTATTGTATTTAAAACTGTATGGATGTTCCAGAAGCCAAACCATGCACGCAGGGCATTCTCAGCCAAAAGGGGTTAAAGTGCTGATGACACGTTTTTGACATCTTTGGCGATGTTTTATGAGTGATTCCACGCTTATGGGTACTGAAATGGGGACATGAACTTATTTTTAAAAATTCACCTAAAACCATTTCTTTTTTTACCATCAGGTCACAAAACATGTAATCTTTAATGAATGATATGTTAAAAGATAACTTTAATTTTCTGAGATGTAATAAAAACATATTTATATGCCAAAGTCAGAACGTAACAGAAGTGTTGTGGACATATAGATTCTCAATTTTAACAATGTAGAATTACTTTTTGAAACATAGGAAGGTGATGTTTTAGCAAATATAATTAATAAACATGTGTAGTAGAATAAACATACACATTCTTTCAATAAGATTAACATGGTATATAGCTAGATTGTAATTAATTTGTAACAGACGCGAGATGGACAATCGTAACAGAAGTAATGTAACAGACATCATTTTGGAACTCAAAGGCTTGACTTTGGCATATAAATATGTTTTTATTACATATCAGAAAATTAAAGTTATCTTTTAACATATCATTCATTAAAGATTACATGTTTTGTGACCTGATGGTAAAAAAAGAAATGGTTTTAGGTGAATAAGTTCATGTCCCCATTTCAGTACCCATAAGCGTGGAATCACTCTTATAACATAAAAAGTAATTCCCGATGATCCATATATTAATTCACGAAGGCGCCTATTTTACAAGTTATGATAAAAAACGCGGCTATTTGGGCAAATTTGACGGGACTGCAGCACCCAGGAGACGAAAGAGGAGGAGGAGCTATATGACGTCAGCGAAAGAACCTTCCTCCTAACTTACCAGTTTGTTGTTGATGCGACAGGTGTTCAGTTTATCATTATTAGTATTTTTATTAGACATTATATATATATATATATATATATATATATATATATATATATATATATATATATATAGTTATTATGCCTTCGCGTTGTGTTGCCGGCTTTTGCTCCAAAACCCACAAGGATGGGGTAAGTTTATTCAAGTTTCCCAGAGATCCCGAGCTGCATGCGAAGTGGGTGAAGCAAGTCAGGCGCACTCGTGACAAGTGGGAGCCCTCACCAACATCCGTCCTGTGCTCTGAACACTTCAATTTGGATTGTTTTGACACCCTTCCCAGCTTAAAAGAATCTCTTGGGTGTTCAGTTCAGCACAAACGTGTGTTACTACCATCAGCAGTGCCTACACAGTGTTGCCAGATTGGGAGGTTTCCCGCCCAGTTGGGTGGTTTCAAGTGCATTTTGGTGGGTTTTGAACATATTTTGGGCTGGAAAACGTCAGCAGTATCTGTTGCCAGATACTGCTGAAGTTTTCCAGCCCAAAATATGTTCAAAACCCACCAAAATGCACTTGAAACCGCCGAACTGGGCGGGAAACCTCCCAATCTGGCAACACTGCCAGTATTCCGGAGGGGGTCTACTAGTAGCTATGCCGGATCCAAAGACAGTCCTCCTGTCAGAACATGTGTTGTGAAACGACATAAGATAAAGGTACATAGAGCTATAGATTCTACATGATAATCATAAATGTAATCATAAAGTCGGCGTGATATCACTCATGTATTTGCTTGTGAAAGCTTGCGGCTTTCATGTAACTGCCGCCTAGCAACGAGAGGCAAAGGGTAAAGAGGGTAGGCTATCATAGATTCTATTCGGAAGAGATCAGCACAATTCTAGACTCCCAGAAGAGGAAGAGCTAGCACTAGAGAGTTCACCGGCGTTTTCATGCGCCATTTCCATTGAGTAGAACCAGAGTAGAACAGCCAGTGAACCGCAGCGTGTTCTTCCGCTGACGTCACAACATGGCCGCGAGCCACGGACCCAGTTTTCTTGCGCTGTGCAATTAAAAGTTGGATATTCGCGTAACAACAGCTTCTTTTCACGTAATTATAACAGAAATCTAACATGTTTGCCATGTTGTATAGTTTATTTAAGAAATTGCATAGAGTCATGTTCGTGTCATCAGCCCTTTAATGATCCAAAAGTGGAGTCTGGTCCATTAACACAAGAACTCATTGCCATGTTTGTGTTCAGCAAACAAGCAAGTTATTAAAACCAAGAAGTACACTCAAAAGAAGTGGATATAGAAACCACTCAATGGGATTAAATCCTTACACGCTAACAAAGAAGGATTTTTCCTATGAAAGAAAAATGTACTAGCTAAATTTGACATTAGGAGAATAAATTTTGATCCTATTGTAGCCGTAACTAAATACAAAGCCAGTAGTTATGCATACTATTAATTAACTTGATGCAAAGATAATTAACAGATAATCAACAGATTTAAGTTTTGTGTATATTTTTAGTCTTTTGTATTTGTAATTATTTGTATCTGTACATGCACGACCCCACCAGCTCTGCTGATCAACTTATCGTGTTTAAATAAAGTTATTCATTCATTCATTCATTATGAGTTGGAAAATTATCAATCTGTTGAGTTCCCTGACATCTCAGACTACCTGGTGCTGCAGACATCGTTCTACACGGACAAACAGATGAAATCATGGAAGAGCACGGAGGAGAACAACTTTTTATATGTGGCTGGGTTAAAGATCTGGGGGTCAGGACACTGTAAGATAAATCCTGGATCGTTTTTGCCTGGGTAAGGAGGAGTTTCTGGGCTTTTTGTACGTATCTTTGCGATGGTTGCTCGGACGCTACAAGTTTTAGTATCGGGTGTAAACAAACAACAGCTGCTCGATTCCCAAACCTCCCTGCTCTTCTCTTCCAGCAGGCATCACAGAACCATATAATTTACCCACAAACGTATTTATTTATTTATTCAGCCCGCTGCTCGCTCTCGCTCTGTGTGTGTGTGTGTGTGTGTGTGTGTGTGTGTGTGTGTGTGTGTACGCAGGCACGGATTAAATGTAGAGGAGGAAAGTGACAAAATAAAGGCTTGTCCTTCTTAATTTACCCACAAATGTATTTATTCCACTTGAAAAGTATACAGCAAACCAGCTACTGGATTTGGGACACTACGACATCCTGAACTATTTAGTATTTGGCTTCAAACTTGAAAAAAAAAAATGCAGCCCACTAGATGGCGCTTCACGGCCCACTAATGGGCCACAGCCCAGTGGTTGAGAAACACTGGTCTAGAGCGCTGTCCAGGAATGGAACAGATTTTGCAACGTTGGTTCGAATCTTCGCATCGACGTATCTCATCTCATTATCTCTAGCCGCTTTATCCTGTTCTACAGGGTCGCAGGCAAGCTGGAGCCTATCCCAGCTGACTACGGGCGAAAGGCGGGGTACACCCTGGACAAGTCGCCAGGTCATCACAGGGCTGACACATAGACACAGACAACCATTCACACTCACATTCACACCTACGGTCAATTTAGAGTCACCAGTTAACCTAACCTGCATGTCTTTGGACTGTGGGGGAAACTGGAGCACCCAGAGGAAACGGGGAGAACATGCAAACCCAGCACAAAAAGGCCCTCGCCGGCCACGGGGCTGGAACCCAGACCTTCTTGCTGTGAGGCGACAGTGCTAACCACTACACCACCGTGCCGTATTTCTGAGCAGGCTATTTTTTCCATTGACGTTCCGTAGCTTCTATCTCCCAATCAGACAAAGGCTGAGCTCAGACCTGCACAGGTCTCTAGTATCAGGGATGCACTGATACCGATACAGCTATTGGTCTGATATATGGCTGCAACTAACCATTATTTTGATCACCGATGAATTATTCTGACAATAATATTTTTTCGAATTAAATTGACTATTTGTTGTAATTTAAAACATATGAAATACAATCCATCCATCCATCCGTCCATTATCTCATCTCATCTCTCATCATCTGTAGCCGCTTTATCCTGTTCTACAGGGTCGCAGGCAAGCTGGAGCCTATCCCAGCTGAATATGGGTGAGAGGCAGGGTACACCCTGGACAAGTCGCCAGGTCATCACAGGGATATAAAATACAAACTATTTTAAAATATTCCTTTGCAGTATTTTAATCAACAGTACCTCAGTACTCTTTCTTAACGAGGCTTAATTAAATTCACTAGCTACAAAAAAAAAGAGTGACATTTATTAGTTAATCTGTCACAGCATGAGGTTATCATCAAGTGCTCACGTCAACCAAATGAGACGCTCAAACTAACAAGGTGATGTTATTATATCTTTCGCTGCTCATTGGCGCTCATCAACTGTGTGTCTTAGCTGTATTTCAAGCCCTCGTTTTTCAAATACTATCCAGACAAATTCAGAACAACAGCAAGAGCTGCTACCTGTTTCGCTCACTGAAACTCTCCGATACTAAACTTGTGTTCGTTTTGCTTGCTGCGTGTGAGCACAGGGCAAATCATTTTCACTGGGTGGAACTGACTCGAACGTTTTTCGGTTTCGACGTCCAAAACAAGCGAGTTGACTTTTTAGGGTTGATCTTGATGTGAACCCGAAAGCAGGATGGAGACTTGATGACTTGACACACAAGACATTCAAAATATACAGTATTTTGTGTATGCTAAGAATATACAATTACTAAGCTTAGATATAATCAATATATATATATATGTGACGCCTCACCGAATCCAGGGACACATGTCGGCCTAAACGAATCTGAGATAATCGCAAAAGAAGCTTTTTTTTTTCGAAATTTGTGATTTTTGTTTTTTTCCATCATGTGCAAGTTGGGGCGGCACGGTGGTGTAGTGGTTAGCACTGTCGCCTCACAGCAAGAAGGTCCGGGTTCGAGCCCCGTGGCCGGCGAGGGCCTTTCTGTATGGAGTTTGCATGTTCTCCCCGTGTCCGCGTGGGTTTCCTCCGGGTGCTCCGGTTTCCCCCACAGTCCAAAGACATGCAGGTTAGGTTAACTGGTGACTCTAAATTGACCGTAGGTGTGAATGTGAGTGTGAATGGTTGTCTGTGTCTATGTGTCAGCCCTGTGATGACCTGGCGACTTGTCCAGGGTGTACCCCGCCTTTCGCCCGTAGTCAGCTGGGATAGGCTCCAGCTTGCCTGCGACCCTGTAGAACAGGATAAAGCGGCTAGAGATAATGAGATGAGATGAGATGTGCAAGTTGAGATCTTGAAGAATGCAATCAGTATTTCAGATAATAGATTGTTTTGTTGGAAAAGCATACATTTTTTGTTGCAAATTGTCTCGTTTTTGTCAGGACTGTAGCCTGATGGGGGGTGTGGGTAAATTACCATATGGGCCATTCACATGATTTAAGTCTTTTTTTTTTTTCGCGAATCAGCTGTATGATACGAGCTGAGCTCGTGGCTACTTAAGCTGCATACAGGCGTGTGATTTCACTATGGAATGAGCAAGCTAAACAGAGCACAGAGGAGCCCCGCGAAGCAAACAGACACACGGGTTTTACATCGGAGATAACCATTTCTAGCAAAAAAACCCAACCAAAAGGAAGCTAGGATTATATTCCATCGGAGGCATTGGTGTGTGCAAGGCGCCGTTTCTCTTTCTGATGGGGTAAATTTATTAATCTAAGGCTGTGTGGTTATTTTTGCATGTAACGGAGAGTGTTGTGGTTTGGTTAAGCCTAGGTCACAACCAGATGTACGATTTTTTGGCCGTGTGATTTTTGGCGTTTCCCAAATTGCTGCGTTTTTTTTGTTCATGGAGAAAGACGCG
The DNA here is from genome assembly GCF_027579695.1 of Neoarius graeffei. Taxonomy (NCBI): domain Eukaryota; kingdom Metazoa; phylum Chordata; class Actinopteri; order Siluriformes; family Ariidae; genus Neoarius; species Neoarius graeffei. The sequence continues at coordinate 67,874,186 of NC_083580.1, read as the reverse complement.
CGTTGGCCGTAAGTTTGTCTTGCAACCTGAAAAAAACGTAAGCGCCTGTAGAGTTTGTTTGACATAACAAAGAACCTCTGCGGCCGGTCTGCGGCTCGAAAATCAGCACATCACACGCGCGCTCTCGTGCGTTTCATGCGCGCCCTCCGTGCGTTTCTTGCGTTTTTTTGCATGTAGACCGGCCATAGGAGCACGGTACGGCCGGTTGTGACCGAGGCTTTACATGAAACTAGCGTTGTGTTAGTTGTGTCATCATCGTGCTATCTTTCTTTCTTACGGTGTGAGTAATTTTTCAACCACAAAACGTTAAAGTATACTTTAGGACTTATTATTGTACTTCATAATTGTGTTGGGCATACTTTCCATGGAAGGAAAATTGACATGGTGATCTTTGTTTACATGAAAGTAGTATCGTGCTAGCTAGTAGGGGGTAGAGCTTTCCTTAATATCATGCAAATGAGCAGCATTATGTGCCCGCCCTACACCCAGAGTAGCTGAGATGGAAAACTTTGAGGGCGATTTTCTCCCTTTTCTGTTTTAAGAAGTATACACTTTCAAAAGGCCACACATTCTTCAAATATTGTCAGATCTCCACATGGAAGGCATCATTGGAAAGCTTAGAAACTGTATTTTCTGAATCTGTCAATAACTCAAAATGCCCCCGGGCCGACATGTGTCCCTGGATTCGGGCACATATATATATATATATATATATATATATATATATATATATATATATATATATATACACACAGGGTGTCTCAAAAAAATGTACTCACACTTTAACTGTCCCTAACATGCTGCCTTTTTTGTGTTGCAGGTGTAATTAATTAATCACAGCATGGCAGGAAATTATCGCACCAAACCAAGAACAATTGATGCATTGAAATTGGAAATTGAAAGACAATGTCGCGATATTCCTAATGACCTGTTTCGTGACGTTTGCGAATCCCTTGGTGTGCATTATCAGCATTGTCTGGACAAAAATGGTCATCAATTTGAACATTTGCAAACATGATTCTTCAATTACATTTGTCTTCTGTATTCGAAGCTATTCCATTTCACTCTATGTTCATAAATAAAGGTTTTCTCGTCATTCAAAGTGTGAGTACATTTTTTGAGACACCCTGTATATATTTTTTTTAAATCTTCTGACACAATAATTGACTCAAATAGCTTTTTTAATTTCTGCCCAACATTGCATGGCATGAGTTGTGTTTTGAAATGAGAACGCGTTCGGCTCATAGGCTAATTGTTCATTCGTTAGACACAGTATATGACCATACATGTGTGATACAGTGAGAGTCACGGATAAGGTCAGAAAAGTGTATAGTTAATATGGATGGTTCAAGCAGGGACATCATGGTTCCTGTGTTTCTCACGTTCCCACTAACGCGTGACAATATTACTCGCATTAAAACGTAACTTATGTCATGAGTCCAGCAAGGTACTGCACTGTCAAGAGTTTCTCTGTGCTCCGTCATTTCACTCAAACGTGTTTTTATGTAGAGATGTCGCGAATGCCACTGCGTGCTTCATAATGCTAATTATTTATTATTAGTTAACTGATAATGAAGTCCGTTACCGATGTGGGTGCAATCAGTTAATTATTGATATTAAGTGATCAATCTCATTAAATCAGTCTCATTAAATTTGAAGGTTAATAATTAAAATGACTCAATCCCATTGAATCGTTTACTTTGACTCGTTTGAATTGAATCATACCATAGAATCACTCATTTGAAGTGAATCATTCAGTGAATCATTTAGTGAATTGTTCAATGAATCATTTAGTGAATCATACCAATGAATCATTTAGTGAATCATACAATGAATCATTTAGTGAATCATACCATTAATCCTGGTGCTTAATAATAAATTACCAACAGCTAGATTATGGTATATTTCCAAATTATTACAATCACTTACCACATTACATAACTTTTATATGCACCCTTTTGAATTCGAGGGAGATTGGGGACTTCATATATTGTTCACACAAATAAACACAGTTTGTTTAATAAATGAATTTATTATAACAAAGATAAAAATAATAAATCAGTATATACAAGCAGTGAGGTGTGTATATACACATGTGTGGTGTGTGTGTATGGCCTAGCTTGTTGCTAGCTAAAACAAAGGAATGTTATCTAAGTAGAACAAAGGATTAGCTCTGTTGCTAATGTGTGTGTGTGAAGGACTTGACCATGTGTTTAGCCTCGTGTAGCTAACTACACGTGGTGGAGGCCTAGATTAGCCTTGTGTTGCTAGTGTGTTTGTGAAAGGCCCTATGGCCTAGCTAAAGTGTGTTTGTTAGGCCTGGTGAGGCCTACTGAGCACGTGTTGCTAAAGACAAAGGGAAGCTGTCTAAAGTGTATCAGGCCTGGTCAGGCCTGTTGAGCACGTGTTTTCTCAGTAACAAAAAGATTCCACACTCATAACATTACCAAACTCACTGAAGCCTTGATAAGGTCAAAATGTATGATAAGGAAATTAAAGTGTTAGTCAGAGGGGAGCATGCGCAGCCTATCTATTAAACAATTGAGAGAACATAGAACCAAAATAAATCAACACGCTGCGTGTCTAACAGTGTAACAGATAAACCTGGGTTTAAATTCACACTATTTCAAATAAAAGCAAATTCCTAAGACTATCTTAATTATGCCCAAATCTTACTTAATCCTGCCTTTAGCAAGATATGAAGAACTATTCGCCGGTGTAGTTTCGGGCCTCGCCGTGGGAGCACGTGAGCCGCTCGTGATGGAGGCGTAGAAACTTTTGGGTCCAGCGGAGCACTTGGGTGGTTCCCGTAGAAAGCAGAGGATTCTTGGTCCGAACCTCAGCGTTCGTGAGGAAAAGTCTCTGATCAGAATAAGATGCACAGCGCTTTTGAGTTAAAAAGGATTCAATCGCTTCTTAACTTTTAACTGCCTGGGCTGCAGTCGTGATGTCACTTCTAATACGGATAAACCGGTTGTAACTCAGGTTGAGTTTAACCCTTTGGTGACTGACCCCTTGAAAATGGTTCCTCCAGGAATGATGACGTTTCAGTTGTCAAGACAACGGAAAAACTAAAATACAAAAACAGAAAGATACGTCACAATGCTCTTGTGCACAAAACAAAATGCTCTTGTATTTGTATTTTAGTTTTTCCGTTGTCTTGACAACTGAAACGTCATGGTTCCTGGAGGAACCATTTTCAAGGGGTCAGTCACCAAAGGGTTTTAAAGATCGCGCTATTCTGGACTTTTACCTTGGCCAGTGGTTAGGCACAGAACGCGTTGGATGGTGAATCTCGCAAGAAAGAAGTGTCTTCGGGTTTGAGAGCATCTCTTTATGCGTCTAGACTCATCGGAATCCGGACGCAAGAGACAAAATGGCGGAGCTTCCGCTTGGACTTATGCGCGCATGGCGGACTGACGTAGATGATCCCGCCCACGTGTGACATAGGTCACACGGAAGTTGCCTGGGAATTGTAGTTCTGACACAAGATGGCGGCATGATACCAACACCGAATAGGCATGCAGCGATTCACCCAGTTCATGATTCAATTCAAGATATCGGGTTCACGATTTGATTTTCCCACCATATTTAAAAAAAAAAAAAAGGTAAATAAAGAAAATTGTATAAAGCAACATTTCTATTCTTTATTTTAACTCCCTATTCTTTATCAACTTAAATATTCCTTTTGATAAATTAAAAAAAAACTTGTAGTTCATTAAAACACACACACACACACACACACACACACACACACACACATTTGTAAAACTTGCAGTACAATATTGTGACCTATTAACTAAAGTATTCCTTTCATTAAAAATTAAATAATAAATAAGCCTGTGGCAGTGGGGGCGTGGTCAAGTGTCGGTCTATGACCGGAGGGCGGAGTCAGGGAAGGTAAGTGGCAGAATCACTACACCTGAGGTGAATTAACCTGTGTTTGTGTGTCTTCCCCAGTGACCGCGCCCTATTTAAGGAGGAGAGCGAGAGCAGAGCGGGCTCTCCCCCGACCAGAACACGTGTGTGTGTATATAGTTATATATGAATAAACGTGTAGAAGCTGAAAAGCTGTCAATAAAAGAGTGATTGAGAACTCAGTACTGGCCTGCCGTGCTTCTGTGCTCCACCCACCTAGAACGCTTGTTACAAAGCCCTTTCTTAATAAACTCTTATAAACATTTCTACTACCTTCATTTACTTCTCTTTTCTTTATCTTTCAGCAGTCTGTAAAAACAGAGCTCTGATTTCTATGTGTACAGAAAATCACACAACAGGCCGTTTCCTATCTTAAGATCTGGTTTTGTGTTTGTGTGCGTTTTTGCAGCATTAGTGCTGTGTTACTTCTTCCTAGGGTGAATTCACGTGCATTCCCTCTATTGTGCATTATTATACATGCAGGACACTTTTTTCAATGGAATAAAACCATGTGTTCTATTCCCTTCTAGAGAGTTTCATTCATTTGGTTTGATAGCACGCAATATTGTTAGCATATCGCTTATCCTATGTGTATTACATCACTCTATCCAATGGAGAATGAGCGTTGAATATGGTTTATGATATTACATGGTTGTCAAGAAAACATGACGTCACACGCCAGAGACGTAAAACTTCCGTGCTCACGAGTGACTGTGACAGTTTGTAAACAAACATGGCCACCAAGTTTGCTTCGTTAAATATGGAAGATTTTGAAGAATTTTGAAAGAGAAAGATGCGTTGAACACCAGAAAGGAATATGTATGGATAATAATAATAATGGCTTTTTTTCATGGTATATCAGATATATTCCATTCAGCTACTCGTCTTCGACTCGTTCGATATCATGCTAGCTGAATGGAATATATCTGATATACCACTCAACGCTCAATGGCTCATTTTCTATTTCATTAATTAGAATCAGCATACATTTGTATCGCGATTTACTGTTGCACGATATATTGTTACGTCCAACTATTTACATGTGACGCCTCACCAAATCCAGGGACACATGTCGGCCGAAACGAATCCGAGATAATCGCAAAAAAAGCTTTTTTTTTCAAAATTTGTGATTTTTGTTTTTTTCCATCATGTGCAAGTTGAGATCTTGAAGAATGCAATCAGTATTTCAGATAATAGCTTGTTTTGTTGGAAAAGCATACATTTTTTGTTGCAAATTGTCTCGTTTTTGTCAGGACTGTAGCCTGCTGGGGGGTGTGGGTAAATTACCATATGGGCCATTCACATGATGATTTAAGTCTTTTTTTTTTTTTCGCGAATCAGCTGTATGATACGAGCTGAGCTCGTGGCTACTTAAGCTGCATACAGGCGTGTAATTTCACTATGGAATGAGGAAGCTAAACAGAGCGCAGAGGAGCTGAAACACCGCGAAGCAAACAGACGCATGGTATTTACATCGGAGATAACCATTTCTAGCAAAAAAAACGCAACCAAAAGGAAGCTAGGATTACATTCCATCGGAGGCATTGGTGTGTGCAAGGCGCCGTTTCTCTTTCTGATGGGGTAAGTTTATTAATCTAAGGCTGTGTGGTTACTTTTGCATGTAACGGAGAGTGTTGTGGTTTGGTTAAGCCTAGGTCACAACCGGACGTACGATTTTTTGGCCGTGTGATTTTTGGCGTTTCCCAAATCGCTGCGGGTTTTTTTTTTTCATGGAGAAAGACGCGCGTTGGCTGTAAGTTTGTCTTGCAACCTGAAAAAAACGTAAGCGCCCGTAGAGTTTGTTTGACATGACAAAGAACCTCTGCGGCCGGTCTGCGGCTCGAAAATCAGCACGTCACACGCGTGCTCTCGTGCTTTTCACACGCGCGCTCTCGTGTGTTTCACGCGCGCCCTCCGTGCGTTTCTTGCGTTTTTTGCATGTAGACCAGCCGTAGAAGCACGGTACGGCCGGTTGTGACCGAGGCTTTACATGAAACTAGTGTTGTGTTAGTTGTGTCATCATCGTGCTATCTTTCTTACGGTGTGAGTAATTTTTCAACCACAAAACGTTAAAGTATACTTTAGGACTTATTTTTGTACTTCATAATTGTGTTGGGCATACTTTGCATGGAAGGAAAATTGACGTGGTGATCTTTGTTTACATGAAAGTAGTATCGTGCTAGCTCGTAGGGGGTAGGGCTTTCCTTAATGTCATGCAAATGAGCACCATTATGTGCCCGCCCTACACCCAGAGTAGCTGAGATGGAAAACTTTGAGGGCGATTTTCTCCCTTTTCTGTTTTAAGAAGTATACACTTTCAAAAGGCCACACATTCTTCAAATATTGTCAGATCTCCACATGGAAGGCATCATTGGAAAGCTTAGAAACTGTACGTTCTGAATCTGTCAATAACTCAAAATGCCCCCGGGCCGACATGTGTCCCTGGATTCTGGATTTGGGCACATATTATGACATTTTAATCTACTTTGTCGATTTGTTGTTGCAGCCTTAGTCAGATGCCATGCTAATTTAATTGTACGCTATTACCGCATTATTAGCTTAGTGTGCATTGCTGTGCCAATGAACAGACAATATCAACTAAACAGACGACATTGTGGCCATATTGCACAACGCCAACCAAAGAAAACTGTGTTCTATGAAAATAGCAAGATAAGAAACTACAGCATCTTCCTACCACACAAGTAACCTTGGAAAAAGAAACATATCTAAAGAGTATTTTTGCTTACATCCCGAATGAATTAATAGAAAATCAATGCATCTCTAGGTGGTGTTATAAAGTCTGGTCTATCACTATCCCATTAAAATGAATGTGCGATCCCAAACAGCGTCTAACTCAAACTCTAAAAGCATCAGACACTATAGACTTGTTATAACTTGCAAGCCCACTCTGAAAGGAATGCAGTCAAAATGATGTATTCAACCATGCATCCGAGTCATGATAAACTGTAACGATATTTCAGAACATTTCCACTGTAAACCGAGCCAGAAGGCAGCTCTTCACTATGAGACTGTTTCATCATTCCCAAAACAGTCTGGACTCCCACATGATCTCTGCTCAACAGTCAAACTGGCACTGCAGCTGAGCAAAGAAGAAAGATAAGGAAAACACTCAACCAAACCATTAATAGTAATAAGAAACTCCTAAAACTGTAGAGTCCCTTCAGGACCAAGCAGTTAACCTTCACGGAGACTGTCAACTGTCATGAATATTCATGCGTGTTCCTATTTCTAGCCAGGCTTACCTTCGGTGCAGTACTTTCCCTTGTAGCCGGTGTTGGTGCAGTCGCACAGGACATCGCTCTGGTAGACGGAGCAGTGTCCTCCATTGCTACAGGGGTTCTGTTTGGTGCAAAGGTACTCCAGATCAGTCTTCACGCCCTGGCTGTCCAGAAGCACAGGAGTAGTTTCTCCTAGCTTTAGGTTGGCGATCAGGCCCCGAAACGGAGGCTCGTACTTGACGGTGCTGGAGGTAAGAGCTGAAAGGCGTACATCGGGAGGAATTCCACCCACGAAAAGGTCACTTGCTACGACCATCTCTTTACGCTTGGATTTGACCTCGGCCACCTTGGTCTCACTGTCCACTGTCAGTGTGGTGTGACGGTAACTGCGTGCCAGCTGCACCCGGTGCCAGCGCTGGTCGCTGACACGTGTCTCCATGTGGAGTGTCGCGGGCTCGCCGCAGTGCAGGGCAAAACGCAGCAGCAGGCGACCGTCGCTGATCAGCAGTTCCAGGAAGTCGCAGTTGCCACCGTCATCCAGGTAAAGAAGCACGGACTCGCTCACGTTGGTCTTCATTGCAAAGCTCAGTTCACCTGTAGCGCCAGCCTCCCAACGCCCATAACGTGCCCACTGACCTGGCAGGCCGTCAAACTCCAGTGCCAGTGACGAAGCCGCCAGCAGCAACAGCAGCACCGAGATCCGCAGCCGCCTCCCACTACACCTCCACTTCCTTGCCATCATCATTCAAGCAAGCACGCTCCTAATCCTGCTTTTCTAAATGTTCTGCTTCTCCACGGCAGAGGAGAAATTTATTCCCAGTGTGGTGTGCTAATGTATTTGGCCTTTTTGAAAACAGCACTGAGCAAATAGATGGCCTCAGATTCTCAAACTCCCTAGCACCTAACGGTTTCTTCCGACTTGATTCTCCATCCTGATTTCTCTGGAAGGATACATTTATGAAAAGTCCTCCAAAAACAAAACTGACTCAAAATGTTACTTGATTCCACATGTTAAATGTTCCACACATTAAGGTGAACAAAGGATTGATTTGGGGGTTTCATTCGTTGTTAGTTTGTTTGCAGATGGTAATGCAGTTGGAACACATGACTTCCGTTTCCTCTTCTACTCTTCCTTCCAGAGACGGTTTGCCAATGTTCCACTGATCAAAGACACACCACTGCGGGGATAGATGCCATTCCCACAGTCCTCTGTTGCCCAGGCCTGTAAAAAAGTAAACAAAATCACACGATAAATCATCATTAGCATCTATGAATAAACACTGAAAAGCCCCACGTAAAAGCCCCACAGTAATAACAGATCAAAAATAGTATTTGTATTCGTGCCACGAGTCCTTTCATTAGTTATAGTATGTACAGTACCTTGCAAAAGTATTCATCCTCCTTGGTGTTTGTCCTTTTTGTTGCATTACAAGCTGGAATTAAAATGGATTTTTGGGGGGTTAGCACCATTTTATTTACACAAGCATGCCTACCACTTTAAAGGTGCACATTGTTTTTTTTTTTTTTTTTTTATTGTGACACAAACAATAATCTGGAGTGTGCATAAGTATCTCCCCCCAAAAAAAGTCAATACTTTATAGAGCCACCTTTTGCTACAATTACAGCTGCAGTCTCTTGGGTTATGTCTCTATTAGCTTTGCACATCTAGCCACTGAGATTTTTTGCCCATTCCTCAAGGCAAAACTGCTCCAAGTCCTTCAAGTTAGATGGGTTGCGTTGGTGTACAGCAATCTTCAAGTTATGCCACAGATTCTCAATTGGATTGAGGTCTGGGCTTTGACTAGGCCATTCCAAGATATTTAAATGTTTCCCTTTAAGCCACTCCAGTATAGCTTTAGCAGTATGTTTAGGGTCATTGTCCTGCTGGACCGTGAACCTTCGTCCCAGTCTCAAACCTCTGGCTGACTCAAACAGGTTTTCCTCCAGAATTGCCCTGTATTTAGTGCCATCCATCTTTCCTTCAGTCCTGACCAGCTTTCCTGTCCCTGCAGATGAAAAACATCCCCACAGCATGATGCTGCCACCACCATGCTTCACTGTAGTGATGGTGTTCTCAGGGTGTTGGGTTTGCACCACACATGGCATTTCCCATGATGGCCAAAAAGTTAAATTTTTGCCTCATTTGACCAGGGAATCTTCTTCCATGTGTTTGGGGAGTCTGCCACATGCTGTTGGGCAAACTCCAAATGTTTTTGTTTTGTTAAAGCAATGACTTTTTTTCTGGCCACTCTTTCACAAAGCCCCTCTCTGTGGAGTGTACGGCTTAAAGTGGTCCTATAGACAGATACTCCCATCTCCACTGTGGATCTTTGCAGCTTTCTCAGCATTATCTTTGGTGTCTTTGTTGCATCTCTGATTAATGCCCTCCTTGCCCAGTCTGAGTTTTGGTGGGTGGCCTTCTCTTTTCAGGTTTGCAGTGATGTCATATTCTTTCCAATTTGCTATAATGGATTTAATGGTGCTCCCTGGGATATTCAAAGTTTGGGATATTTTTTATAACCCAACCCTGATCTATACTTCTCCACAATTTTGTCTCTGACCTGTTTGGAGGCTCCTTGGTTTTCATGTAGCTTGCTTAGTAGTGTTGCAGAGTCAGGGTCCTTCCAGAACAGGTTGATTTATACAGACATCACGTGACAGATCATGTGACACTTTGATTGCACACAGGTGGATCTTAATCAGCTAATTATGTGACTTATGAAGTGAATTGGTTGGAACAACTCTTATTTAGGGGTTTCATACGAAAGGGGGTGAATACTTATGCACACTCCGGATTTCTGTTTTTTCATCTTAATTATTGTTTGTGTCACAATAAAAAAACAATGTGCACCTTTGAAGTGGTAGGCATGTTGTGTTAATCAAATAGTGCTAACCCTCCAAAAATCCATTTTAATTCCAGCTTGTAATGCGACAAAACAGGACAAACACCAAGGGGGATGAATACTTTTGCAAGGTACTGTAGTTGATCAAACGGATAGCAAAATATCTATTCCAGTCCATACTATAAAAAGAAAAGGAGAAGAAAAAAATTAAATGTTTCATAGTATGTTTCACACAGCAGTGTAACTTTTCACAGTAGGGATGCATATGGTCCTGATTTACGCATACCCATATTAATAACAAAAATGCCCTGAAACCAACATCTGGTAAAACTATATGACATAAACCCAGTGTTCACTGTCACAACTATGAACAGAAAACACAAAATGACAGCAATCTAGATGCGGCTCACAATTAATAATGGCAAACAAAGCAAAGTAGACTGCAAACTCTTAAGTAGGAAGAACTATGGCACCTTCCTACAATACAAGTAACCTGATCAAAAACACTGGGGAGCAATTTGAAAAAAAAAAAAAATTCTGTTGAGTTAGATTTTTATGCTGATTAAAACTAAAATTGGCATGCTGATTCCAAAATTGCAGTCAGTTTTTTTCTAGCACGTCAAGTTTTTTCTCCACAGCTTACCCTCCAGATAAGCAAAATTCCACTGATTAGTTGTAGTAAGACTATTTGAAGGTTACGGAAGAACGTTATCAGGGTAGATGGGATGTACATACAGTATGATGGCTGACTATTGTTGGAGCATCAAACGCAATAGTCCTCAAGTTGAACACTCCAGAAAGAGCTATAAATGTAAATTTTTACCTTAGCTACTTGCACGGGTGGCATGGTGGTGTAGTGATTAGCATGGTTGCCTCACAGCAAGAAGGTTCTGGGTTTGAACCCAGTGGCCGCCAAGGGCCTTTCTGTGTGGAGTTTGCATGGGTTTCCTCCGGGTGCTCCGGTTTCCCCCACAATCCAAAGACATGCAGTTAGGTTGACGTGGGGCGGCCTTGGGCTGAGGTGCCCTTGAGCAAGCTACCTGACCCCTGACTGCTCCCCGGGTGCTCTGGTGTGGCTGCCCACTGCTCTGAGTGTGTGTGTTCACTGCTTCAGATGGGTTAAATGCAGAGGATGAATTTCACTGTGCTTGAAGTGTGCATGTGATGAATAAAGGTTTCTTCTTCTTGCACACAATTATAATTACAGTAGCCATATCCTTTGCAAAAACATAAGTGTTAAATAAACATTGCAGTCATGCCTGTTTCTTTCATATTTCATTGTATGTCAACAGAGACTCAGATTGCTTTGCAGGTCAAGGGGCCCACAGGGCCCCTCCTGGGAAAAAACAGGGGCCCATTTCTACAATGGGGGGCCCAGTGATTATCCTTCAGTTGAAGCGAACCTAGTGAGCGAAGCGAGCCCAATGAACAGCTGGGGCAGCCCAGGGGCTGTTTTTTTCTTCTCAATTCTGTTTTTTTTTTTTGCATTAGAAGCCATATGAAGCAATGTCGATGACAAAAATCAATGCTTCAACCAAATATATTGAGATATTGTTTAATCAGTGGCAATATTTTGGAATTCAACCACAGGCCACTATATATCACATCTATATTATCTCTTCCTTGTAAATTATAATTTATTTTATTAACTTGTTTTCAGTATGGTGTAGGTCTATAGTAGTAGTAGTAGTAGTAGTCACCAGTGGTAGTGGTAGTGGCAGTGGTAGTAGTAGTCACCAGTGGCAGTGGTAGTGGCAGTGGTAGTAGTAGTGGTTGCTGTTGCAGTAGTTGTTGTTGTAAATCTAGTATGACTAATTACCTTGGGTATCAGGGGTATCATTTTTTTCAGGTGGATGTACTCTCTTTCTGCCGAAGAATGACAAAATAGATGTATTTTTCTTTTTTTTCTTATCCATGTTTTCTTGTCTCTTTCGAATATTCGTACACAGACCGTAAGATGCCACCTAGCGAAAGACTTGGATCAGGTTTTACTCGCTTGGGACGCTACAAACGGGGCGGCGTAAATACACGAACGGGTCCGACGTATATTCAACATGGCGGCAGTCAAAACAAATTCATCCGATGCTGAAATCTGTTGAATATCCAGATAATTATGTTGGAAGTTGCATATTTGTGCAAGATTTTCGATATTGAGACCATGAAGTCAAGTAATACCAGTCCCCCCAGGATTTCGCAGGCCTTTTTTGTGATTGTTGCGGGCTAAAATGTCTGATGTTGCGGGGGGGGTTTCCAAAAAATTGCGATGAAAGTTGCGGTGTTTTTAAGGTTTTTGTTGCGATTACATTGCGGGAGGAAGTGAAAGTTGTGAGAAATTGTGGCGATTTTCTCTTTTCGTGATTAAAATTGAGTGATATGTTAAATATTAAGTTATTACTGAAAAACTTGATTAAAAAAACAAAGACACTGAGAAATGGTCCTATAAACAACTTTACCAATATAAAAGATTACCAGGACTACAAAAATGCAGAAAAATAGGCTTTACTTATCCAAATGCACCTGTTGGTTCTAAAGTTAAAGTGCATAGAACCTCACAGCACAACATGAAGTTACTCGTACAATAAAATATAATATAAATGCCTCAGCTTTCATGTAAGAAAAAAAAACTATTAATACTAGTACTGTGTGCAGGCAGTCTCTCCTGAAGACTAAATTAAACAATAATTATAAACTAATAAAATAAATGGCTCAGGCTTCATAGAAGAAAAAAATAATTTGAACAGAATCTCACAGTATGATGCTGAAGCTGCCTAAACAATGGAAAATAAAATACCATTTTGGCAAAAATGTTGGCATCCATTAATTTCTTGTATTAAGTAAAAAATAATGTAAAGTGCACACAGTCCTTCACTGTAAACATAACACACTTTCAGTAACAGAATTTAAGCCTATATAAACACTGACTCGCACATGCTGCTTCTCTTGAACGTATACACGGAAGTAAGCAGTGTTGCCAGATACTGCTGATGTTTTCCAGCCAAAAATATGTTCAAAACCCGCCAAAATGCACTTGAAACTCCCCAACTAGGTGGGAAACCGCCCAATCTGGCAACAATGGGAGTAAGGCGGAAGGTAGTTTGTCGACGTCACCTCAAGACGACGCCAACAATTGGTCAAATTTGTGGGAAAGTTGCGGTGATTGGATATAATTGCAACACCACCCTGAATTCGCGGGGATTGGTTGAATTTGCGTTGAAGTTGCAAATCGCAACATCGCGAAATCCTGGAGGGTCTGTAATACGCCATGAAACGTTCCAAATAGGGTATAAAATGCTCGCGTCTATATTGACCCCTGCCCCTCTCGACAATGCATTCATTATTCGAAATAGTGCGTCTTAGACGCGGGCGCACCAACAATCTGAGTCTCTGTGTCAATATTTGTAAATTTTTATAAAACAAGTACATATCTCTTAAGTACAGTATTTTTCATATTTTTTAAGAAAACAGGGATCCTATAGTTCAAAAACTTGACGTGATAGAGAAAAACTGAGATCAGTTTTGGATTCCGCACCCAAAAATTAGTTAAAAACAGCTGTCAGACCTAACTCAACAAAAATTGTGTTCCCCAGTGAAATCATTTGGAGTTTAAACAGCCCATCTGATCAGCTTCGGAAAGTAAGCAAAGTGAGTGCAAAGGAAAAAAAAAGAGGGTAAGGTGCCATGAATTGCGCGCATACACAATTATTTGTGAGCATACAGCTGTGAAGTGAGCGTGCAGAGAAACTTCTGCATGAGAGCACTTCAGTTCAGCGAGCACAACAGACTTAGCTAGCAAGCCGTGTAGCCGTGTTTCACACGGCCAATTCTCAAAAAACACGCCCATAAATCCCCAAACATGGCCTATACAGTATATTTTATACCAACCCGTGCTAACCAAAATTTTGTTGTTTAGTGAAGTAATTTTGTGCATTTCTGTGGACATTTTTGTCAACGGTCAGGGGTTTCCCGGCGCGCGTGCTTTCCATATATAGAAGTTTAGAGAAAATCAAATTTACCACCAAAAATGTAGCATTCTTATTGGTCAGACTTTGAAACGAGGCTTGAATGGAAGCAAAATACTACGAGTTTTGAGAGCTTCGCCGGCGAAGCTCGGCAGGTTTAGAATGAGTAGGTCATGTATTGAGATAAATATCTTCGCAAGTTTTTTATCATACAAGCAGAATAAACATATTGACAGAGACTTTATATTTTACACTTTCCTGTGTGCTCACTGCCAAATATTATAGTTTTTAAATTACCTAAATGAGATGAAACATAAAACTTGTCACCTTTGTCAGTCACGCCGGAGTCGGCGCGCTGAGAGCCCACTTCCGCATTCATAAAAGACTGTTCCCATGGTAACGGTATGATAATCATTTTCACTCTTTCAGTTTCGATTGGTTTCTCTTTCACCAAGATTTACATTACCTTAAATAGTACTTTCACAAACTACCATTATTATTGATTTTTTTTTGCATTGTTTACAGTATTTACATTTCAAGTAACTACAGGAAAATTTCCTTTCATTTGTAACTTAATTTTGCTTATTTTTAACTCCTGTTTATTGCACTTTTTAACAGAATCAGAATGACTCCTAACATTTTATGATGTAACATTTGCATTATGTATATTTCGTAAAATCAAAACTTGTTAAAAGTATCCGTTATTTTCGGTTGTGTGTATATATCATATCTTCAGAGTTGCTGAATCTCATTTGTTATCTTTGTTGTATATAGTAAAGATGTATTCTGTGTTATCGGACTTGACTGCAGCAATTTGTATTTTGTTTTTTTTTTGTTTTAAGTGCACTAGAAATTACAATTTAAGGTTTCTGCTTTTATTGCAGGAATTTGTAGATTTTATCGATAATTACAGTGAGTTGTAAAGGTCTGGTTAATGAATAAGAAACTAAACTTAAACTTTGTTATAGCATTTTATTAAGTTAGTAAATAAAATTTGTGTTAAATGCCTAATAAAATATAATTCACACTTAAAATTAATGCTTTCTTTCATTTCTTTTTAAGGCTCAATTGCAGCTCCAGAAGTCACCAGATTGCACCAAAAAAGAATACATTTTCAGAAAATTTCTAAATTTCAGAAAAAAAACCCAAAGCGCTCCCAACCTTCCAATCCTGGCTAAGCCCCTGGCGAGCACTGAGCACTGAGATACGCACCCTTCACACAGAGTTTTTCCACTCTGGAAACGAGTCGAGGTGCAGTTTATTTCTCAACGCCTTGACATCTTAACCTTCTGGAATCAACTGACACATCCCAGCATCCAAACGGCATCATGTCATAATCTCGTGAACAACTCCATGATGGTGGCAACTAAAAATAAACGCGTGAACCTCGTAGCCTCAGTGCAAGAACATGCATGTGTGCGATTTTCATGGACAATATGCAAACCAGGGAAACAAAGAGCACGAAATAACATGTACCTGGCACTTGTGATTGTACTCATACAAAATGGTATCGATGCAGTCCGAGTTCCCAGTGTAGATCATGAGTTTTGCAAATTGCATCATATTACAGATGAATATTCATCATCTACGCCACACTGAGGCTTTTATACATGAACATAGACAAGGTCTTCCCCTCCCAACAAAGCATGTACCAGCATTGTAAGCATTAAGAGGCAGCCCTGTCTTTGAAGCAGGGAGCATTTGGAAAAGGGTACTAAGCAGACCTAAAGCGTTAGCAACGCCGCCACCGCAACGTGAAAAAAAAAAAAAAGCAGAGGGCCCGGGGTTCTTCTCCTGGAAAATTTATAAGTGAAAAATATAAAATTAATGAAAATGAAAGTAAAGCTTCTCTGAAGACTTCATGCCAATTTGACCCATTTTCAAGTTTTATAGGTCAATCACGGGTCATATATGTAGTAAATTCTTGAATGTTCAATTATTACTGTGAAGGTTGAGACTATGTTCAAAATTCTACAAGTGACGAAGCTTTGACAGGAAAATGGCAACCGTAAGAAGAGCTGCTTCAACATTAGAACAATAAAGAAAATAAAGAGATCTTGTGAAACTGAAATATGCAGTAAACTTTAACTAACAGTACGAAAGAGACAAAATATTTT